>NC_057396.1:9635295-10235295 GCF_019320065.1 Cervus canadensis
AAATGGATTAAAGATCTAAATGTAAGACCAGAAACTATGAAACTCCTAGAGGCGAACATAGGCAAACACTCTCCGACATAAATCACAGCAAGATCCTCTATGACCCACCTCCCAGAATATTGGAAATAAAAGCAAAACTAAACAAATGGGATCTAATGAAACTTTAAAGCTTTTGCACTACAAAGGAAACTATAAGTAAGGTGAAAAGACAGCCGTCAGATTGGGAGAAAATAATAGCAAATGAAGAAACAGACAAATGGATTAAATCCCAAAATATCAAGCCAATCTGCAGCTCAATTCCAGAAAAAATAATTGAACCAATCAAAAAAAGGGCAGAGAACTAAACAGACATTTCTCCAAAGAAGACATACAGATGAAAAAACACAGTGAAAAGCATGCCTCAACAATTCACTCACTATAGAGAAAATGCAAATAAAACCACAATAGGATACCATTACACGCCAGTCAGGATGGCTGCTATCCAAAAAGTCTACAAGCAATAAATGCTGGAGAGGGTGTGGAGAAAAGGGAACCCTCTTACACTGTTGGTGGGAATGCAAACTAGTACAGCCGCTATGGAGAACAGTGTGGAGATTTCTTAAAAACTGGAAATAGAACTGCCATATGACCCAGCAATACCACTTCTGGGCATACACACTGAGGAAACCAGATCTGAAAGAGACACGTGCACCCCAATGTTCATCACAGCACTGTTTATAATAGCCAGACATGGAAGCAACCTAGATGCCCATCAGCAGATGAATGGATAAGGAAGCTGTGGTACATATACACCATGGAATTTACTATCAGTGCCGTCAAAAAAGAATTCATTCGAAGCAGTCTTAATGAGGATGGATGAAACTGGAGCCCCTTCATACACGAGTGAAGTAAGCCAGAAGATAAAGGAAATAGCAGGCAATACAACCACTTATGATGAAGTTTAGAAAAGATGGAACGATAACGCCTATATGCAAAACAGCAAAAAGAGACACAGAAAGTATCAGAACAGACTTTTGAACTCTGTGGGAGAAGGTTGAGGGGGGAGTTTCAAAAGAACAGCAAGTATACTATCAAGGGGAAACAGAATAACCAGCCAGGTGGGATGTCATGGACAAGTCGTCGGGCCTGGTACAGATCTGGGAAGACGCCAGAGAATTCGGGTGAGAGAGGGAATGGGAGGGGATGGGATGGGAATAGTGTAAAATCTATGGCTTGATCATATCAAAGTGTAGGACAAAACCCACTGAAATGTTTGAAGGTAATGGTACCTCGCAAACTAATAAAAAAATTTAAAATAAAAAAAAAAACAATATATGGAAAGACGTTTGGACCTGTGGTAGAAGGCGAGGGGTGGGATGATTCTGAGAGAAAAGCACAAAAACATGTATACTATCAAGGGTGAAACAGATCACCAGTCCAGGTTGGATGCATGAGACAAGTGCTCAGGGCTGGTGCACTGGGAAGACCCAGAGGGATGGGATGGAGAGGGAGGCGGGAGGGGGGATTGGGATGGGAACACATGTAAATCCATGGCTGATTCATGTCAATGTATGGCAAAAACCACTACAATATTGTAAAGTAATTAGCCTCCAACTAATAAAAATAAATGAAAAAAATAAATAAATAAAAATAAAAAGTTGGCAATAGCATGTTGTGAGGATATGGAACAAGTGGGGCTCTGATACCTTGTTGGTAGGAATGAAATAAAGTATAAGTACTTTAGAAAACTGTTCCTGAGGGGAAAAAAAAAACAACTAACTAATATTTAAAAAAGAAACAAAATGAAACAAGACATAAACTGGAATTCACAGAGCATACTTATTCATGGTGTCCAAAAATTGGAAATACTCTCCATCAACAGAAAATTACATAAATAGATTATGGTATTAAAAAGGTTGAGCCCTGGAGAATTGATGCTATTGAACTGTAGTGCTGGGCAAGGCTCTTGAGAGTCCCTTGGACTGGAAGGAGACCAAGCTAGTCAATCCTAAAGGAAATCAACCCTGAATATTCATTGGAAGGACTGATGCTGAAGCTGCAGTACTTTGGCCACCTGATGCAGAGTCAATCATTGGAAACAACCCTGATGCTGGGAAAGATTGAGGGCAGGAGGAGAAGGGGGTGACTGAGGATGAGATGGTTGGGTAGCATCACTGAGTCAATGGACATGAGTTTGAACAAACTCCAGGAAATAGTGAAGGACAGGAAGCCTATCATGCTGCAGTCTACGGGGTCTTGAAGGTCAGACACGACTGAATGACTGAACAACAAGAAGAGCCAATACAGTGGAAAATTCATCTGCAATTAAAAAAAATAAAAAAGAACAAGCAACAACAAAGCACAAAATCTCAAAAGCATTATGCTCAGCAAAATAAGCCAGGTAGATAAAATCATATACAGTGTTACTCAGTTTACATGAGATCCAAATACAGGCAAATTTGAAACGGTTTTATGTTTACAAATATTATGTAGTGGTTCTGAAAAGTGTAAGAATAGGGATTTGAGAAATGGGATATTAACTGGATAAGGAATTTCCTAGGGGAAGACCAAGGGGCATTTGAGAGGGAGGAGGTAGAAATGTTTTATATTTATTTTGGGTAGTGGCTACTCACATATACACAAGAGCCAAATTTACATTGAACAGTTTATTGCATATTGACTATGTCTCAATAAGGCACAATTCGTTATTCATATAGCATTCTTACCAAACTCAGGTTCTGCTGCTCACTGCTTGAAAGTCAGTGCTTGAGAGACATGTGTGGATAGGTAAGGGAAGATTGCTTTATTCAGGAGGCTGGCAACCTAGGAAGAAGGCAGACCCATGTCCCAAAGAGCAAATCCCCCACTGCCTGTCAGGGCACAAGAGCTTTTAAAGGGGGAGTTTCAGAAATGAGAAAAATAGAGAAAATCAATAAAACTAGGAAATCATTCTTTGAAAAGAATTAGGAAATTAATAAATGTTTAGCTAAAATGATAAAAAAAAAGAGGTAACTCAATTTTTTTTACTAAAATTGGCAATGAAAGGAGTATATTACTGCCACCCCCACCAAAATTGAATAAAATAATAGTATTTTACTATGAATATGAGCAATTATGAAGTGATTGGATATATGCTCCTGAGTAATGATAAAATGCAAAAGTAGGAAGTCAAGAGATACCTGGAGTAATAGGTAGATTTAGTCTTGTAGTACAAAATGAAACACGTCAAAGGCTAGCAGAGTTTTGACAAGAAAACACATTGAACACAACAAACACCCTGTTCCAACAACACAAGAGATGATGCTACATGTGGACATCACTAGATGGTCAATAACGAAATCAGATTGATTATAATCTTTACAGCCAAAGATGGAGAAGCTCCATACAGTCAGCAAAAACAAGACTGGGAGCCGACTGTGGCTCAGATCATGAAGTCCTTATTGTCAAATTCAGACTTAAATTGAAGAAAGTAGGGAAAACCACTAGACCATTCAGTATGACCTAAATCAAATTCCTTATGTTTATACAGGGGAAGTGATAAATATATCCAAGTGATTAGATCTGATAGATGAAGTGCCTGAAAAACTATGGACAGAAGTTTGTGACATTGTACAGGAGACAGTAATCAAGACCATCCCCAAGAAAAAGCAATGCCAAAAGGCAAGATGATTGTCTGAGGAATCCTTATAAAGAGCTGAGAAAAGAAGAGAAGCTAAAGGCAAAGGAGAAAAGGAAAGATATACCCATCAGAATGCAGAGTTCCAAAGAATAGCAGGAAGGGATAAGAAAGCCTTCCTCAGTGATGAATGCAAATAAATAGAGGAAAATAACAGAATGTGAAAGACTAGATATCTCTTCAAGAAAGTTAGAGATACCAAGGGAGCTTTTCATGCAAAGATGGGTACAATAAAGGACAGAAATGGTAGGGACCTAATAGAAGCAGAAAATATTAAGAAAAGGTGTCAAGAATACACAGAAGAACTGTACAAAAAATGATCTTAATGACCCAGATAATCACAATGGTGTGATCACTCACCTAAAGCCAGACATCCTGGAATGTGATGTCAAGCAGGCCTTAAGAAGCATCACTACAAACAAAGCTAGTGGAGGTGATGGAATTCCAGTTGAGCTATTTCAAATCCTAAAAGATGATGCTGTGAAAGTGCTTCACTCAGTATGCCAGCAAATTTGGAAAACTCAGCAGTGGCCACAGGACTGGAAAAAGTCAGTTTTCATTCCAATTCCAAAGAAACGCAATGCCAAAGAATATTCATACTAACACACAATTGCACTCACCTCACACACTATCAAAGTAATGCTCAAAATTCTCCAAGCCAGGCTTCAACTGTATATGAACTGTGAACTTCCAGATGTTCAAGCTGGATTTAGAAAAGGCAGAGGAACCAGAGGCCAAATTGCCAACATCTGTTGGATCATAGAAAAAGAGAGTTCCAGAAAAAAAAAAAAATATTTCTGCTTTATTGACTATGCCAAAGCCTTTGACTCTTTGGATCACCACTGACTGTGGAAAATTCTGAAAGAGATGGGAGTACCAGACCACCTGACCTGCCTCCTGAGAAATCTGTATGCAGGTCAAGAAGCAACAGTTAGAACTGAACATGGAACAACAGATTGATTCCAAATTGGGAAACTAGTATGTCAAGATTGTATTTTGTCACAGTGTTTATTTAACTTATATACAGAGTACATCATGTGAAATACCAGGCTGGATGAAGCACAAGCTGGAATCAAAGTTGCTGGGAGAAATATCAATAACCTCAGATATGCAGATGACACCACACTTATGGCAATAAGCAAAAAAGAACTAAAGAGCCTCTTGATGAAAATGAAAGAGGAGTGAAAAAGTTGGCTTCAAACTCAACATTTAGAAAACTAAGATCCTGGCATCTGGTCCCATCACTTCTTGGCAAATAGATGTGGAAACAGTGGAAACAGTGAGAGACTTTATTTTTGGGGGCTTCAAAATCACTGCAGAGAAGGAAATGACAACCCACTCTAGTACTCTTGCCTGGAAAATCCCATGGATGGAGGAGCCTGATTGGCTGCAGTCCATGGGGTTGCGAAGAATCGGAAAGGACTGAAAGACTTCACTTTCTCTTTTCACTTTCATGCATTGGAGAAGGAAATGGCAACCCACTCCAGTGTTCTTGCCTGGAGAATCCCAGGCATGGGGGAGCCTGGTGGACTGCCGTTTATGGGGTCGCACAGAGTCGGACATTACTGAAGCAACTTAGCAGCAGCAGCAGCAAAATCACTGCAGATGGTGACTGCAGCCATTAAATTAAAAGATGCTTGCTCCTTGGAAGAAAAGCTCTGAGCAACCTATACAACATATTAAAAAGCAGAGATGTCACTTTTCCAACAAAGGTCCGAAGCCAAAGCTATGGTTTTTTCCAGTAGTCATGTACGGATGTGAGAGTTTGACTATAAAGATACCTGAGTGCTGAAGAATTGACGTTTTGAACTGTGATGTTGAAGACTCTTGAGAGTCTTTTGGACTTCAAGGAGATTCAACCAGTCAATCCTAAAGGAAATCAGCCCTGAATATTCATTCGAAAGACCGATGTTGAAACGGAAACTCCCAATACTTTGGCCACCTGATGTGAAGAACTGACTCATTGAAAAAGACCCTGATGCTGGGAAAGATTGAAGGAGGCAAGAGAAGTGGACGACAGATGATGAGATGGTTGGATGGCATCACTGACTCTATAGATATGAGTTTGAGAAAACTGTGAGAGTTGGTGATGGACATGGAAGCCTGGCGTGCTGCAGTCCATTGGGTCACAAATAGTCATATACGACTAAGTGACTGAACTGACTGAACTGAATGATAAAATATATTCTTGCAAAATTTATACATGGATTTTTATCACAACATTTTTAAAGGCCAAAAAGTGGAAATAATTCAAATATCTATCAACTGATGAATAGATAAGTACAGTGTAGTAGATATCCATATAGTGATAGTGATTTAGCAATAAAAAGTCTTAAAGCTCTGTGTCATGCTATGATGTGGGGAAAAAAAAAAAAAAAAACCTTGGAAACTATACTAAGTGAAATAAATCAGTAATAAGAGACTTAATATTTTATGACCTTATTTACATGAAATGTCCATAATGAGCGAATCTGTAGAGATATCACCATCTCTCATCCCTCACCAGCTCTCATCTTCCCTCTGGCTCAGCTGGTAAAGAATCCCACCTACAATGTGGTTGACCTGGTTTCAATCCCTGGGTTGGGAAGTTTCCCTGGAGAAGGGAAAGGCTACCCACTACAGCATTCTGGCCTGGAGAATTTCACGGACTGTATATTCCTTAGGGTCTCAAAGAGTCGGACATGACTGAGCGACTTTCACTTTCACACTTCTTCAGTCTCAGACAAGGATTGGTTCTGGATTCCAGAATCTGCATGCTCTCTTAGATAAAATGGTGTAGTTTCTGTGGGTTTTGCATCTGTGGATAGGGAGAGCTGACTCTGTTCTAAAATTGATTGAGTGATAGATGCCATACTCTGAATATACTAAAAATCATGGTGCTGTGCACTCATAAGGATGGATGCATGCCAGTGAATAATACCTCAAGCTGTTAAAAATATATCAAGTATACGTATAAATAAACAATGTGATGATTTGACAAAACAAATGCAAAGATGTTTAACAAATAAAGATGTTTTCTTATTGTTTGTGGAAAGATGGAGATTCGAGAGAGAGATGCAAATAAAAAGAAGCAAATAAACAAAGAGGACAGATGGTACTGAGTTGCAGAACTAAGGATATAATTACCCCAAACCTCTGCACCTGAGACCCAAATAAATACTAGGAGGTAAACTATACTACACTGTGAGGATTAAATGAGCTACAAGATGTCAGGCAGAGAGGAGGAACTGAAGAGATGGAAACTAGCATTATGATTACTTTTACTGTGAAAACAAGAGAGGGAGAATGGCCTTCAGGATCTTAAGGCTTCTGGAGTCTATTTTTTAGCTCACAGTGCATGCCTGCGTGCTCAGTCACTTTGGTCTTGTCTGACTCTATGTGACCCTCGGTCCATGGGATTCTCCAGGCAAGAATACTGGAGCGGGTTGCCATGCCCTCCTCCAGGGGATCTTCATGACCCAAAGATCGAATCATCATCTCTCCTGTCTCCTGCACTGGAAAGCAGGTCTTTATTACTAGCACCATCTGGGAAGCCCTCCATATGTATGTATACATACATATATATTTATATATCATGTGGTTATTGGCAGGTTATTTAAACCTTGCAAAATCATTTGCAATTTTGACCAAAAATATTTACTTATTGTAAATTGTAAGGATTTGATAAAATTGTATGCTCCTGTCACTTTGTAGACACTAAATACCTTCTATCATGTCATTGTCTTAATTATAACAAACTATTCTGAAATGTTTAGCAGATCCTGTGTAGCAAACTAAATTTGCTAAGCATTTGTAAAAATTTAAGGCATTGCTATAAAAATGAATAAAACATAATTTTTCTCTGGCAAAACTTTAACTTTGAGGCATAATAAATTGAAAATATCATAAATCACAAATAAATTATGCAAAATAGAGATATAATGGATTTGTAAGTAGAGCGTAATTATAAACCATGATTAGAATGTGAGAAATTCTGAAAATAATCACTATATTAAGCCTATAATCATACAACATCAAACTACTTTGGTATTTGCATTTCCACTGACACAAATGATGAGCTTTAAAATCAAAGTTGACAGTATTATGCCTACCTAAGGCTATGATTGTTCTACACTTACAGGTTTTTTCTTTGAACTTATTTTCTTAAAAGTCCTGTTATTTGCTCTTAAATCACTTTTTCTCTCTCATGAAATGATTACTTTTAAATATGACAGTTAAAATAGCTACATTTTATTAATGGTATTTCATCATTCTCTGTCTCCACTATCAGCATTTGATTATATATTATAAGAAACTATCTATCATTCAGTAGTCATGTATGCATGTCAGAGCTGGATTATAAAGAAAACAGTGTCAAAGAATTGATGCTTTTGAACTGTGGTGTTGGAGAAGACTCTGAGAGTCCCTTGGACTGCAAGGAGATTCGACCAGTCCATCCTAAAGGAAATCAGTCCTGAATATTCATTGGAAGAACTGATGTTGAAGCTGAAACTCCAATTCTTTGGCCACCTGATGCGAAGAAATGACTCATTGGAAAAGACCCTGATGCTGGGAAAGACTGAATGCGGAGGAGAAGGGGATGACAGAGGGTGAGATGGTTGGATGGCATCACCAACTCAATGGACATGAGTTAGAGCAAGCTCCAGGAGTTGGCGATGGACAGGGAGACCTGACGTGCTGTGCTTCATGCGGTCGCAAAGAGTCATACAGGACTGAGCAACTGAAGTGAACTGATCTATCGCTCATCTATTTATCTAGAAAACTGTATTAAGATATCTGTATCTATTTAAATAGGTTAATAAAAAGAGAGCACATACATGTGTGTGTGTGAGTGATGCACTAATAGACACTAGGTTTCTATGGGAAGGTTCGCAGATGGATTATCTTTAGATTTCTGCATTTTCATTACCTTTGAACAGAGCAGTTTGTCTTTTATCTGTTCATTCATTTTCATACTTTCATACAGAATTGCTTGAAGAAAGAACACCCAGATGAAAAATAATGTTTGAAATCATTTCCTTTAGAAGACTAACTTCCTTGTTGTTAGCATGCACCTGCATCTTACCATATCCTAGCATGGAATGATCAGAGGCTTGAAAAATAACAGCCTCCTCTTGGCTTGCAGAAATATCACTAAGCTCTTAGGACAGAATTTTCCTGATGTAATGAACTCATTAAACAAGGTACAGAAATCGTTACAGATCTTTTTAATTAGAAAAAAATAAACAGAAAATAAAGGAAAAATCCTTCAGGTATATATCCATTTTTTAATAATAATTACAGAGAGTTCCTGTGTTAGTAAGATTTCTATATAACTAAAGATAAAGGCTTGATCTGAAAAAGTCTAAGAATCTTTTAGATTTGTGTTCAGGAGTCAAACTTGTTAAAGATGAAACATTTCCTTTGTTTGTTCTTCCAGAAAGTGTGTGAATTAGCAAAAACACAACTAAACTAGATTCTGCTTACATTTCAATAAAAGAATATTTATTTTTTTAATTGATCAAACATAAATGTTATGTACAAATATCAAAGAAACAATAATCTTGAGAATCAATCACAAATCATGAAAAAATTTTTTCTTTGAAGCAAAAATATGTATCTAAGATAAATAGAGATAAGTGTACAATTTTATCTTGCCAGCATACTTGTTCAGTTCATTAGTTGAGGCCATTCTATGCTATTAAAATAGGCAACATTCATATCTTAACTGAATGCTCAACCACCTATGGCAACTTTATATATAAATATAAAGTTTATATATATATATAAAGTTCAGTCAAGCATAAAGAATGACATAGGGTAAGCTCTTTAATTAGTTGAGAGGATCTGTTCAAGATTTCTGGAAGACAAGCATGTCAGCTGTAGAATTAATGTAGCACCTGAAGCAGCTGATAAGTCTACATTGTAGCTATATCCTAAATGACAGAATAAACACCTGCCATCAATAGGCGTATGGCACAAAAACCTGTGCAGGTGGGTTGTGGCCTTAGCTTGGCCTTTTAATGAAGCTAGAGACTTCAGTATCAGAAACTGTTGATTTCTGACCCTGTGGACAATAGCATACTATATCTCACACCCCTACTCAAAGAAGCACAGTCAATAAACCGCCGAGAGAAATGAAGGAGGTTTTTGACCTCAATTCCACAAGTATTTTCACCTTATTTCTGAAAGCGTCCCACGATCACCAGGCTGGCCACATGTGTGGCAGCTGAATTCCCTAGCAGGTGCTTTATGGTGAACTAAAGCCTGGCTGGTAAGCAGGAGAAGCAGTTTAAGGGCACTAAAGCAGAAATTAAAGTGGCACAGTATAGTGGCTTGTCTGCTGGGAAATAAGGGAGCAGCAGATGGAACAGACGAGAAAGCAGCAATCAAAGCAGTATACCATCAAAAACCTGGGGAAGATACTGATGCAGAGCAGGGAGAAAAGCAAATTCCGCCAGGTTCTGCAAAATGTGATTAGCATCATTTGACAATTCTCCTGGGTTCTTGTGTAACTTTACCTCATTGATTGTATTAGCATAGCATTGCACAAATAGATGAGGAAAGGGTGTTTGAAATTCTATTCAATATTTTAAATTCAGAAGGCACTAGTCGGTGTCTTGGGAGGAATCAAAATAAAAAGTAATCCATATCCTCAAGTACAACCCAGAGGGAAATACAGGACTTCT
Organism: Cervus canadensis; assembly: GCF_019320065.1. Lineage (NCBI taxonomy): Eukaryota > Metazoa > Chordata > Mammalia > Artiodactyla > Cervidae > Cervus > Cervus canadensis. The sequence goes on from NC_057396.1 coordinate 9,645,619, forward strand.
GCAGGACTATATTCAATAACTATATGGATTATTTCTTCATCTATACTCTTAGACTAATACTAACAGGAAGGACTAATGTGGAAACATATTTTTAAAAACCTGATACACAATAGCTGGCTGCATGGAACCTAATTTCTAAAGGAGATCTGACTTCCTGGGAATGATTGTGACGCCAAGGTGGCGTATAAGAGCTTTCTAGGTGGCAGGACTGGTAAAGAACCCGCCTGCCAATACAGGAGACAGAAGAGATGCCGGTTGGATACCTGGGTCAGGAAGATCCCCTGGAGAAGGGAATGACTACCCACTCTATTATTCTTGCCTGGAGAATCCCAAGGACAGAGGTGCCTGGTGGGCTATAGTCATAGGCTCTCAAAGGGTTGGACACGACTGAAGTGATTTAGCTTGCATGTGACTGTATAATAGAATATCTGAAATAAGCTATCAGTATATCATACTTGGCAGAAGGAACAGAAATTATTCTTAAATATTATGCACACAACCATTTTAGGGACACTGAAAATGAAATGAAGATAAATATATCAGGGTCTAGTTCTAAACACATACAACATTCAGTGATAAAGTCTAAATATGAAATGAAATAATTAAAGAGAGCCATAAATGAGTTTTGCTCAGAAAGAAGTATTCAGGAAAATATATTTGAAAAGTACATAGATAATGTTTGAATCAGGCTTTGAATAATAAGCAGCAATTTGCCAGGCAGGAATGAAAAGCTACCACTCCAGGAATATCTCACAGGAAGTAGAAAAGAAAAATATTAAATATCCCACCACTCAATTCTTCAATATGCTTGTAAAAAACTACTTCTAATTTTTTTTCTAGTTTGTATTATGTTTTTGTAAGCTTCTATAGTTTCTCTAAGTTTTTTAAACTAAGGCAAATGTTGTTATAGCTCCTGTATCTAGTACAAGCTTCTCATTTAACACATTTGGTAAATATTTTAAATAATGAAGAGTGAAATGTTCACTTTGGTCCCCTAATGTTTACTTATGTCACAATCCCTATGAAAATACTAGGTTACTGGATGACATAAATGCTAGCTGCTGTAATGGATAAACCTCAAAATATCAGTCGTTTCACACACTTCAAGTTAATTTCTACTCAAATCACATATTGGAAAGCAGGTGTATCTGATCCCACAGCTTACCTCTGGGAGATGCAGAGCACTAAGCCTTGTTCCAGCTTGTAGATGTTTACTATCTTCTCCTCATGGCTCCCAAGGTTATCCTGAATATTTAATTACATTTGTGCCAACTAGAAGAGGAAATGGAAGTGGTGGGTTATGTATGAAGCTTTTTGTTTCAAGTGAGAGGATTAAAAGTAGTGTATATTCAGTGATGTCCTGAAGCTGGCTTGAAAAGGCTCTTGAGAGTCAACTGTGCGACTCTCTTTCCAACTCTGTGTTCAGTTCATGTTGTTAGTTTAATATTGGCCATAGTGAGACTATTTAAACCACGGAGATGGGCCAACTCCACCAAGGCAGGTTGTTATTATTTACTATTATTAGTATTGCTAATCTTCTTATTTTACAGAGAGCCTATTGCAAATCAGCCTATCACTTCAACTCACTTTCTATTGACCTAACAATGTAATAAAATGCAGGATGCCCCCGGATATTTAAATTTCAAACAAAGAATGAATGCATTTTTTAGTATAATTGTGGATGTCCCAAATATTTCATGGAACATATTTGTACTAAAAATATATACCTGTTTATTTAAAATGCAAATTAAAATGTATCTATTGCATTTTTATTTGTTCAGCCTGACACATGTACACATGAAGGGAGCCTGGGAAGTGGTTTACCTGTGTGCTCAGGGAAACTAGGACAGAAATTTTAGCTAACACACCACAGTATGTGTCACACTAACTTAAGTTTGTTTTAGTTGTATAGACTGAATATACATATATATTTTTTTGCCTCTCCAGATAAATTTCCCCCATCTTCACCCTGCCCTATTTTTGGATTAGACTTTCACCCCACCTCCCACACACACACACCCAGACATGCTTTTTCTGCCTGCCTGCTTCTGGATGAATGTGGTCATTAGGAGAAAGAGGCAGGAACCTGAAGAATCAGAATGAATTTGGATCAGAATATTTATTCTTTGCCGTGTCATCATTGCTTGGCTCCATTCCCTTACTGAAGACTACAGTTCTGTCAAAAAACTTCTCTTTTATATGTGTATGGAAGTTTTTAAACCTATTTTCATCAGCTCCTCTTTTGATACGTATACACTTTGAAAGCATTTGCTGAGGTTTAGAATTAGAAATTAGATATCTACCATTGTCCTCCTAGGAACATAGACCATGTAGCTGAGAATCTTGAAGCCCCAAATATCTCTGAACTTTCTTACCAGAAGAAAACGATTCTATTGCTCTGAATGAATTTATTGCCTCTTGGATAAATAAACAAGCAAGCAAACAAAAAACTGTTGATGACTAGATCTGAGGACATAACCTCACAAGGACATCATTTGTCCTCAGAACTCATACTTAGCAACACTGCTTTCCATAAAACAAATAGTTTAGGGTACAGGAGTCATGGGAGTATGAGGGAAGTGTATCTTAATGGTTTGACGAGGTAAGCTTGAGAATCAAAAATTTTCCATATATATATATATATATATACACACACACCACAATTGTTAAAAATGATGAGAAAATATCTAAACATACACACTCATGTGTGTGCATGCACACATACACACACACACAAATCGCTCAAGTACAAGATTTCTTTATAAGTAGCCTGCAAGTCCTAGTCCTGTAAAACAAAAAATATAGCCTTTTGCTTCTGCTGTGTCAGATATATCTTGGGTTTGTAGGGCAAAATTGACTTTATAATAAATTATAATTCTCAACAAAATGCAATAATTTTGATGGTAGTCTTTATTTTATTTGTATTTTATTTAAAGTAGTTGATTTACAGTGTTGTGTTAGTTTCAGGTATACAACACAATAATTCACTTATATGTTTATACATATGTAACTTGATATGTATATATACATAAAACTGAATATGTATATAATACATGTAACTGAATATGTATGTATACATATAACTGGATTACCATGCTATATAATATATTGTTATATACATATATGGTTATATACATATATGTTATATATATATATATATTATAGGTTATGTATGTGATATATATTTCTATTATTTTTCAGATTCTTTTCCCTTATAGTTTATGACAAAAATTTGAGTATAGTTTCTTATGTTATATATGTTTTGCTGATTATTTATTATATATAATAGTATGTATATGATAATTCTAATCTCCTAATTTATCTATTTCATCCCCTTTTCACTTTGGTAATCATAACTTTGCTTTCTATGTCTGTGAGTCTATTTCTGTTTTGTAAATAAGTTCATTTTTTTAAAATTTCACATATACATGATATTATATGATATTTGTCTTTCTCTGGCTTAGTATGACAATCTTTAGGTTCTAGGTCTATCCATGTTTCTGCAAATAGCATTATTTTATTATATGTTATTGCTTCATGCTTTGGGTATTGTAAATACTGTTGCAATAAGCATTGAATTGCTTGTATCTTTTTGAATTACAGTTTTCTCTGGTTATATGCCCAGGAGTGGGATCTCAGGATCATATGACAACTCTATTTTTAGTTTCTAAGAACCTCCAAACTGTTCTCCACAGTGTCTGTGCCAATTTACACTCCCACCAGCAGTGGAGGAAAATACCTTTTTCTCCACAGCCTCTATAGCATTTATTATTAGTAGACTTTTTGATGATGGCTATTCTGAATGGTGTTAAGTGATCACTCACTGTAGTTTTAGTTTGCATTTCTCCAGTAGTTAGCATTGTTCAGCATATTTTCATGTGCCTCTTGGCCATCTATATGTTTTCTTTGGAGAAATGTCTATTTAGGCCTTCTGCTCATTTTTTGACTGTTTAAACTATTCACTTTGTATTGGGGTATAGATGATTAGCAATGTTGTGACAGTTTGGGTGAACAGCAAAAGGACTCAGCCATAGGTCTACACGTATCCTTTCTACTTAGAGCACGTGGAACTCTGCTCACTGTTGTGGCAGCCTGGATGAGCTGGGAGTTTCAGGGGGAATGGGTTGATTGTTTTTGAAAATACTTAAGCTCTCTGACTTTCTTGTATATTTTGGAAATTAAACTCTTATCAGTCATATTGTTTGCAAATATTTTCTTCCATTCTGTAAGGTATCTTTTCATCCTGTTTATGGTTTCCTTTGCTGTGCAAAAGGTTTTAGTTTAATTACGTCCCATTTTGAAGTTTTTTTTTTTTTTTTTTTAATTTCCATTATTCCAGGAGAGAGAGCTAAAAAGATATTACTGTAATTTATGTCAAAGAGTGTTCTGCCTGTGTTTTCCTCTAGGAATTGTATCGTATCCAGTCTTACATTTGAGTCTAGAATCTATTTTGTTTTTGTTAGTGTACATGGTGTTAGTGCTCTAATTTTATTTTTTTATGTATAGCTGATCAGTTTTCCAAGGATCATGTATTGAAGAGACTGTCTCTTCTCCATTGTATTAATATATTCTCATCTCCTTTGTCATAGATTAATTGACTATAGATGTATTAATTTATTTCAGAGCTTTCTATCTTGTTCCACTGATATCTGTGTCTATTTTTGTGCCAGTACCATATTGTAATTTAATGTTTATTAAAAAGATGTAATAGAAGCAAATATGGGACCAAAAGATGTTATGACATGTTATTAGTGAAATATTCTTTCAGTTATTGATACAATATTTTATTCTTCTCTTACTAACTGTGCTTGAATTAAGCTTAAAAATATTAATAGCATGAGTGGAAAAGCACTATCTTATTTTAGAATGGCTATTGATATTTTAAGCAAGATATAACATGACAATTTGAATTAAATTTTAATTACTCACCTTCAATTAAGACACAGTACTTACACTGACTTTTCTGATAATTTCCATTAATAAATAAAAATTAAATTGATTATGAAGTTAGTAAATTAAAAAAAAAAACATTTGAAATTCTATATTATGCTTAACCTGACATACAACTGGAATGACTGCATATCAAGTTTTTATAATGTAAACAAATCTATTCCTTATATCCGATTACGCTTGGATAAGTTTACAAACACTGCACATTTTCTAAATGTCAGACTTGAAATGAGATGAACTAAACTGTCTCCAAAGAAAACAAGATATCAGTAACTGGAGGAATCAATCACAGTCCTATGACCGTTAAAGGAAGAACACTTCATGACTATTCAAGCATTAGCCATTCTGTTGGTTTCAGGTACTTTTAAGACTGGTCTGATCAGATGTTCAGTTTCTTTATTCCTCTTTCCATGGTCCACATATAAAATGTAATTGTTATTTAAATAGGCACTGACAATCCCCCAAACATTCTTTCAAATCTAACTTAGATAAAATTTGTAAAGGCACAAAGAAATAATTAAGTTACATAGTCTATGGATGAATTCTGTGGAAGGCAGTACAAGCTACTAAAAAGTGTGTGTGACAATGAGGGTTTTTTCAGTTTAAAAACACATGCAACCTATTTTTAAAATTTGATTATCTGTGCTCATATACTTGAGTAGTCAGTCACTCAAAATGCATTTTTAATCTATCCTGTACATTTTCTATGTTTTGTGTATATTATGAAGATAACAAGTTATATACTTTCCTCAAAACTTTCTTTCTCTATATAAAGACTTAGGAAATATAGTTCAGAAACATATGTACTAGAAAGTCCACATTGAATTTCTAGATGGTTTTAACAGTTTTATTTTGTGCTCAAAACAGCTTATCCATAGTTCTATAATTGATTTACTATATTTCATGAAAGTATTTGTCTGTTTCACCAACTAACCTATTGGTTAGGAAGGCAGGAGACATATTTTATGTCTTTCAAAAAAGACATATTTTGTGTCTTTAAAAATGAAAATACCCTAGAACAAATGATAGAATATGTGTGCATGTGCATGTATTCTCAGTCATGTCTGACTTTTTTGCAACCCCATGAACTGGAACCCACTAAGTTCTTCTGTCCACGGAATTTTTCAGGCAAGAATGCTGGAGTGGGTAGCCATTCCCTTCTCCAGGGGATCATCCTGACCTAGGGACTGAACCCAGGTCTCCTGCCTTGCAGCAGATTCTTTACTGTTTGAGCTATTGCGGAAGCCCCAGGTAAGAATAAAGGAAGCTAAATGAATTAAGTCTATACAGATCAAGGGGGTTATAAAGCTGTCATTTGGTTCTTGCAAATGGAAGGAACTGGAAAAAAACTAGAGAGATGGAGGCATGTAAAATAGAGATATTTTTCTTCCAGTCCTTAACTCACAACTCCTATGATGCAAACTTCACCAGAACTGTTTTCTTGGGTTTACACCAACTATGTGCCCCTTTTGTTTTTCAAGTACAGAGGTTACATGGCTTTCTGTGTTTGCCAGTCCCAAAGTACTGGTTCAACCTTTATTGGGTTTCTGATATTTCCCCAAAGCTGAAAATTAAAACAAGCATTTATTTATATCCTGCTGGTGGTGTGGTTAAAGAATCCTCCTGCCAATGCAGGGCATGCAAGGGACCAGTGTTCAATCCCTGGGTCAAGAAGATGCTCTGTAGTAAAAAATGGCAACCCACGCTAGCATTCTTGCCTGAAGAATCCCATGGACAGAGGAGCCTGGTGGACTAGAGTCCATGGGGTTGCAAAGAGTTGGACATGACAGAGCAATACGGCATACACAGCATGCATGCAGGGCTACCACTGTATTCCTTTTTTATATGCCTTCATCTCTCCAGTTTCTTCCCGATTCCTTCCATTTGCTGGAACCAAAGGACAGCTAGAGAGCTGTCTGTTTGGATAGTCTTTTGAGTGAAAAAAAAAAAAAAGTAGAATGGAGAAATGTAAAAATATGAATCTACAGACAATAGAAAATGCCCATCACAATAATATGTTAAATCATGTATGAGTGTTCAGTCACTAAGCATGCCTGACTCTTTGCCTCCTCCAGGGGATCCTCCTGACACAGGGATAGAATATGAGTCTCCTGTGTCTCCTGCACTGGCAGGCGGATTCTCTACCACTGAGTCACCTGGGAAGTCCAATATGTTATGTACATGTCAACATCACCCAAGATGATCAGCAAAAGAAGAAATAAAATACAAAGTGAAAGATGTTAAGCAACAACAACAAAATCTGTTATCTTTTATTTGAGAAACTATCAGTATGAACTAATTTATTTTTCTTAATAAAAAAATGCATGTTTGCTATCTCTGAAAGCTAAAAATGTTTAGAAGCCATAGCAACATACTATCAGTGAAGAACCTAGTTTCTAGATTTTTGTCTTTAACAGCATTTCTGCTGAAACAAATTTCAGTTCTTTGGAACAATGGCTAATTTCACATACAAGGAAAGTACCAGATGATCTCTGATCATGTTTGGGGCCAGAGAGCACAGAAAGTCAAGATGACTGAGGCTTTGTAAAAAGAATACAGAAAAAAGGATGGATGGATGTATGAATGTTAATTTCTTCATTATGATATTGTACTATGGACATGTAAGGTGTTACCACTGGGGGAAAATAAGTATAGAGGATTTCTATGTCTTATATTTCTTACAACTACATGCAGACCTACAGTGTTCTCAAAATTAAGCTATTTTCTTAAAAAAAAAAAAAAAAAGTACTGTAGACATCTACTGCAAAGGAAAAAAGAAAAATGAAAAGACAGAGAAAGATAACTCTAAAAAATTTGAATGAACTTCCATATAATAGAGACAATTAGACTATTGAGAAGGGATAACATCTATAGCATCTGAAAAGATATAAAAGCTCTATAGTCCAAAGATCCATAATGATACTTAAAGAAAAGTGTACTTCTCCATTAGTATTTACTGAAACATCAATTATCTAGAAGATAGATAAATAAAAGGAAAGTTTCAGGTATTTATACTACTTTACTAGGTAAACAAGCTATGATTCAGGCTAACCAAGTAGTTAATCAGGAGAGCTTTTTATACTTAGAGGAATTGGACTTTAAAAATGAAGATTTTTTTCATCATTGTCTTATCAGTTCAGTTCAGTCACAGAGTCGTGTGAGACTCTTTGTGACCCCATGAATCACAGCACACCAGGCCTCCCTGTCCATCACAAACTCCCTGAGTCTACTCAAACTCATGTCCATCGAGGCAGTGATGCCATCCAGCCATCTCATCCTCTGTCGTCCCCTTCTCCTCCTGCCCCCAATCCCTCCCAGCATCAGGGTCTTTTCCAATGAGTCAACTCTTCGCATGAGGTGGCCAATGTACTGTAGTTTCAGCTTCAGCATCAGTCCTTCCAATGAACACCCAGGACTGACCTCCTTTAGGATGGACTGGTTGGAACTCCTTGCAGTCCAAGGGACTCTCAGGAGTCTTCTCCAACACCACAGTTCAAAAGCATCAATTTTTCGGCGCTCAGCTTTTTTCACAGTCCAACTCGCACATCCATGCATGACCACTGGAAAAACCACAGCCTTGACTAATGGACCTTTGTTGGCAAAGTAATGTCTCTGCTTTTTAATTTGCTATCTAGGTTGGTCATAACTTTCCTTCCAAGGAGTAAGCGTCTTTTAATTTCAAGGCTGCAATCACCATCTGCAGTGATTTTGGAGCCCCCCAAAATAAAATCTGACACTGTTTCCACTGTTTCCCCATCTATTTCCCATGAAGTAATGGGACCAGATGCTATGATCTTAGTTTTCTGAATGTTGAACTTTAAGCCAACTTTTTCACTCTCCTCTTTCACTTTCATCAAGAGACTTTTTAGTTCCTCTTCACTTTCTGCCATAAGGGTGGTGTCATCTGCACATCTGAGGTTATTGATATTTCTCCCAGCAATCTTGATTCCAGCTTGTGCTTCTTCCAGCCCAGCGTTTCTCATAATGTACTCTGCATATTAGTTAAATAAGCAGGGTGACAATATACAGCCTTGACGTACTCGTTTTCCTATTTGGAACCAGTCTGTTGTTCCATGTTCAGTTCTAACTGTTGCTTCCTGACCTGCATACAGATTTCTCAAGAGGCAGGTCAGGTGGTATGGTATTCCCATCTCTTTCAGAATTTTCCACAGTTTACTGTGATACACACAGTCAAAGGCTATGGCAGAGTCAATAAAGCAGAAATAGATATTTCTCTGGAACACTCTTGCTTTTTGATGATCCAGCAAATGTTGGCAATTTGATCTCTGGTTCCTCTGCCTTTCCTAAAACCAGCTTGAAGATCTGGAAGTTCACAGTTCATGTATTGCTGAAGGCTGGTTTGGAGAATTTTGAGCATTACTTTACTAGCATATGAGGTGAGTGCAATTGTGCAGTAGTTTGAGCATTCTTTGTGATTGGAATGAAAACTGACTTTTTCCAGTCCTGTGGCCACTGCTGAGTTTTCCAAATTTGCTGGCATATTGAGTGCAGCACTTTCACAGCATCATCTTTCAGGATTTGAAGTAGCTCAACTAGAATTCCATCACCTCCACTAGCTTTGTTCATAGTGATGCTTTCTAAGGCCCACTTGACTTCACATTCCAGGATGTCTGGCTCTAGGTGAGTGATCACACCGTCATGATTATATGGGTCATGAAGATCTTTTTTTTTTACAGTTCTGTGTATTCTTGCCACCTCTTCTTAATATCTTCTGCTTCTGTTAGGTCCATATCATTTCTGTCCTTTTTCGAACCCATCTTTGCCTGAAAAGTTCCCTTGGTATCTCTAATTTTCTTGAAGAGATCTCTAGTCTTTTCCACTCTGTTGTTTTTCTCTATTTCTTTTCACTGATCACTGAGGAAGGTTTTCTTATCTCTCCTTGCTATTCTTTGGAACTCTGCATTCAAATGGGAATATCTTTCCTTTTCTCCTTTGCTTTTCACTTCTCTTCTTTTCACAGCTATTTGTAAGGCCTCCTCAGACAACCATTTTGCCTTTTTGCATTCCTTTTCCATGGGGATGGTCTTGACCCCTGTCTCCTTTACAACATCATGAACCTCCGTCCATAGTTCATCAAGCTCTCTGCCTATCAGATCTAGTCCCTTAAATCTATTTCTCACTTCCACTGTATATTCATAAGGGATTTGATTTAGGTCATACCTGAATGGTTTAGTGGTTTTCCCTACTTTCTTCAATTTAAGTCTGAATTTGGCAATAAGTAGTTCATGATCTGAACCACAGTCAGCTCCCAGTCTTATTTTTGCTGACTGTATAGAGCTTCTCCATCGTTGGCTGCAAAATTATAATCAATCTGATTTCGGTGTTGACCATCTGGTGATGTCCATGTGTAGTCTTCTCTTGTGCTGTTGGAAGAGGGTGTTTGCTATGACCAGTGTGTTTTCTTGGCAAAACTCTATTAGCCTTTGCCCTGCTTCATTCTGTACTCCAAGGCCAAATTTGCCTGTTACTCCAGGTGTTTCTTGACTTCCTCCTTTTACACTCAAGTCCCATCTAATGAAAAAGACATCTTTGTTGGGTGTTACTTCTAAAAAGTCTTGCAGGTCTTCATAGAAACGTTCAACTTCAGCTTCTTCAGCATTGCTGGTTGGGGCATAGGCTTGGATCACCGTGATATTGAATGGTTTGCTTTGGAAATGAACAGAGATCTTTCTGTCATTTTTGAGATTGCATCCAAATACTGCATTTCGGACTCTTTTGTTCACCGTGATGGCTACTCCATTTCTTCTAAGGGATTCCTGCCCACAGTAGTAGATGTCATGGTCATCTGAGTTAAATTCACCCATTCCAGTCCATTTTAGTTCGCTGATTCCTAGAATGTCGACGTTCACTCTTGCCATCTCCTGTTTGACCACTTCCAACTTGCCTTGATTCATGGACCTAACATTCCAGGTTTCTATGCAATTTTGCTCTTTACAGCATTCGACCTTGCTTCTATCATCAGTCACATCCACAACTGGGTGTTATTTTTGCTTTGGCTCCTTCTCTTCATTCTTTCTGGAGTTATTTCTCCACTGATCTCCAGTAGCATATTGGGTACCTACCCACCTGGGGAGTTCCTCTTTCAGTATCCTATCTTTTTGCCTTTTCATACTGTTCATGGGGTTCCCAAGGCAAGAATACTGAAGTGGTTTGCTGTTCCCTTCTCCAGTGGACCACCTTCTGTCAGACCTCTCCACCACACCCTTCCATCTTGGGTGGCCCCACACAGCATGGCTTAGTTTCATTGAGTTAGACAGGACTGTGATCCACATGTTCAGTTGGCTAGTTTTCTGTGATTATGGTTTTAGTGTGTCTGCCTTCTGATGCCCTCTCGCAACACCTACGTCATACTTGGGTTTCTCTTACCTTGGACGTGGGGTATCTCTTTACAGCTGCTCCAGCAAAGCGCAGCCACTCCTTGCTACCTTGGACGTGGGGTAGCTCCTCTCAGCTGCCGCCCCTGACCTCGGACGTGGGGTAGCTCCTCTTGGCCGCTCCTGTGTCTCCACCCCTGACTTTGGGCGAGGGGTAGCTCTGCATGGCCACGCTTCTGCGCGGTCTGTCGCAGCCGGGGCACTCCTCTTATAACTATAATGAAACAATGCTGTTGTTTAGCTGATAAGTTGTGTCTAACTCTTTTGCAACCTCTTGGATTGTAGCTTCCCAGGCTGCTCTGTCCATGGGATTTCCCAGGCAAGAATACTGGGAGTGGGTTGCCACTCCATGGGATCTTCAAGGGATCTTGCTGACCAGGGATCAAACCTGCCTCTCCTGTGTTGGCAGGCAGACGCTTTACCCCAGAGCCACTAGGTAAATCTCATAATGAAATAATAGACCCATGCAATTGTCGTCAATGAAAGTTAAACTGTTGGGTAAGGGAGAGATCGGGAAATTTATTTTGAATAGATCAAACTGAAAATACTTGATATTATTGTTGGAACAAGGTACAAATAGCACTGTGAAAATTATCTTGTTATGCAATAGATTGTAAACCATACAACTTGTGTATTTTTATTGCCAAATAAAATAACTTTAATGAAATAACATTCCATTAGGAGTTTAGAAAATATTATTCAGTTGAGGAAAATGTTAAACAGCTCTGTGAAGGAGTCTATTACAATTTGAGGGGCAATTCTCTAACAAAAGACCCATTTTTATCAGGCATGATAGGAAAATGGCATGAAAAAGGGGAGAAATAAAATAAAATCTATTTAAAATATTAAAATAAACATAACACATATCAGCTCAGTAAAACCTGTGAACTCTTTCATGTTCCAATAGTGTGTTAAAGACCCTATCCTGTTTGTTATGTTTAAACACTTCTATCATGAAAGAGAAAAAAAAAAAAAAGAAAGAAAAAGAAACACTTCAAATACTATGCAAAAATGGATTATAAGATATTTCAAGCAGGGAAATGGGGAGTTACTGAAATTACCTCAAAAAAGAGAAGATGGTGAAAAGGAGAAGGAGAAGGGAAAGAAGAAAGATGAAAAGGACAAAAGTAAGAGGTGAGGAAGAGGTGGAGAAAGGAGGAGAAATACAGTTTAAAAAACCCCAAATGTATATAATTAAAATTCAGGGTTTAGATATATATGTAGCTTTAACCACCCTAGCAAGGTAGAGACTTAGTTCTTTCAAGGTGAAGGATGTTTACCAGATGAAATAGCTTTTAGTAACCTTTTGAGGAAAGAAGCTTGCTCTTTACTATAACTTTTTCATTCTTTTGGATTTTGGAGTAGATAAAGGAAAAAAGTTTACTCATTGTGTGTGTGTGTGTGTATGTGTGTGTGTGTGTGTGTGTGTGAAAAGAGCCAAGCTATAACTCCAAACATCCATGGTCAGTGTAAAGATTCTTACTTTTATCTATAATGGATGTCTAAGGATGTCTAAGAATTACAACATATCCTTTCATGTCCCTTTGAAAGTAATGTGAACATTTTTATATTAAGGAAGTGATCATAATCAACCAATTTGCAGTAACTTTTCTATTTTTAGTCAAATTTGAAAAAGTTTTTATATCACCTTTAACTGAGGATCATTATCCTTCAAAGGCATTATTTCAACTCTGGTTTGGGTTGTCCTGCAGACATTTGAAAACATTGCTGTGGTAGCAGTATTAGTGACTTGCAATTTTGCACAGAGATATTATGAGCACTTAAGATAGAAACTATTTATTTTACTATTGCTTTTTTCTTACATCTAGTTCTCTCAAGCGTTTGCCATCTATCTCCTTTTTCTGAATATTCTTAAAAATAAAGACATCACTGCATCCAAAGTTATCTTGATTATATTTTTGCATTTGTACATTTTGCTCCCAGGATATATGTCTTATAATATCCATACAAATCAAGGTAAAGACAAAAATAATAATAATAATAAAATAAAACATAATATCTTTCTTCATTTATGTAATCATCTAATAATCTGATATCATTTTATCTTGATTGTTTTACAATGAATTTTCCTAGATATTAACCATGTCTTACTCTGCATCCTTTTTATAAATTATTTTCTTACATTTATCAGCAAATATTTATTGGTGATACCTTTGAGTGAAGACTTACCAATCTGCAGAATGGAAAAGGAAAGTGTTAAGTAGACTTTGTTCTTCTACTTCTTCAAGCCAGTAATTTCAGTTTCTGTCTCTGTTAAGCTCTTGTCTAATTATTGCATAATTGCATATTAATAATGGAGATTTTATGATCCTTAATGGGAGTTTGATAGTCTTCTCTATTATCTCATGATAGATCAGCAAAATACAAGGTTTTAATTACCCATAATGTCTAATTTTAATGGATTTAGCTACAGTACTTGAATTGTTAGGAAAATATTATATTTTGCAGCTAAAATCTGTTTTCAGTTTTAGAATTTTCTTTTTTCTACATTCAGTTTCAAAAAACACATTCTCTCTTTTAGAAATTAGTCTGTTGTTTTTTGTTTTTGTTTTTTCCTAACAGATACTAACCTACTGGTTTCCTTTCTTGATTGACAGCTGTTTGTTCTATGATACAGAATCTAAATTAGTGACTTACCACCTGGAATTTTATTCCAGTTGTTTCCTCAAATTGTCAGCTAAGAATTGTGATTGTCGCAAATAATAATTACTGACAAATACTTGTGTTTAATTTGTTCCAGGCACTGTTCAAAGCATTTAGTAACATATTAAGTCTTTTTTTTTTTTTTTTTTTATTAAGTCTTATTAAAAGACATCCCTCAGACAGAGTCATCTTTAATAGGTACCTTATCTGTTTCAGGGCTTCCCTGGTGGCTCAGAGGTTAAAGCATCTGCCTGCAATGTGGGAGACTTGGATTCGATCCCTGGGTCGGGAAGATCCCCTATAGAAGGAAATGGCAACCCACTCCAGTATTCTTGCCTGGAGAATCCCATGGACGGAGGAGCCTGGTGGGCTACAGTCCACGGGGTCGCAAAGGGTCTGACACGACTGAGCGACTTCACTTTCACTTTCACTTTATCTATTCATCAACATCTATTGCAGGTACACAGGAGATTTCAATTCTCCATCAACCGAAAGTTATTTATGGCTGTGTGATTTACTTCAGTCAATTAGATGTGAATGAAAATAGTTTGCTACACTCAAAGATAGGATTATTTAATTGGCTGAGTTCAACTTCCCAGTTTCTTCATGTGAACTGTGGGTTCATGTGATATTATGGAAATACTATAAATCCAAAATAATCTTGGATTATAAGCCGACCTATGGATAAAAGTAGCCCTGATAAGTCACCCAAACTAGTAGCAGACTTTGTATAAATGAAGAATAAACTTTAGTTGTATTAATTTATTGAAGGTTTGACGTGAAGGTGTTATGTACCTCAGATATTTTCAAAGAATTATCTGAAAAACAAACAAAACAAAACTTGATATTTAAAAAGTCCTACATACACATACATAAAAATCACTGACATGTATTAATAGGTTATATATAAAGCCATGAGACTGGAAAATATCTTCAAGAGAAAAGGATAAAGACTGAGCCATGCAAACACTCCAAAATTACAAAATAAAAGAAAAGAGAACAGTAAAGGAGTAAAAAAGGAGAAACAAAAAAAAGTATAATCAAACATGTCAAAATCTTCTGATAACTAAAATAAATTTATATTCAAGGCTTAATGTTTGCACTTGGTAAAGGTGGAATGATGGTGACTTGAATGAAACACATTCAGAAGAGTGATATGCAGAAAAAAATAATTTTCAAATAACTGTACAGAAATAAGCTACACTGTGTGTTAGAGAACTCATTTCCATAACATAAGTAAATTGTTGATATACAAAATATATTTGTTTAAAATCACAATTTGTGTGTAAAATTTATGTTGTATTGATCATTTGAATAGTAAAAATCTGTTGCATTCAAAAATATAGTGTGAGAACAGACTTGAAATGCAGACATAACTATTTATATATATGAAATTTTACATAATTGATGCAATTTGGAAATAATACTAGCATATGCAATATCATTCAGATATGACCTAAATCAAATCCCTTACAATTATACAATGGAAGTGACAAATAGATTCAAGGGGATTAGATTTGATAGACAGAGTGCCTGAAGAATTATGCATGAAGGTCCCTGACATTGTACAAGAGGCAGTGATTAAGACTATCCCAAAGCAGGGGGGGGGTGGGGCATGCAAAATGGCAAAATGGTTGGCTGAGAAAGATTTACAAATAGCTGAGGAAAGAAGAGAAGCAAAAGGCAAAGGAGATAAGGAAAGATATACCCATTTGAATGCAGAATTCCAAAGCATAGCAAGGAGAGATAAGAAAGCCTTTCTCAGTGATCAATGCAAAGAGATAAAGAAAAATAATAGAACAGGAAAGACCACAGATCTCCTCAAGAAAATGGGAGATACCAAGGGAAAATTTCACGTAAAGATGGGCACAATAAAGGATGGAAATGGTATGGATCTAACAGAAGCAGAAGATATTAAGAAGAGGTGGCAAGTATACACAGAACTAAACAAAAAAGTCTTCATGACCCAGATAATCATAGCGGTGTAATCACTCACCTAGAGCCAGACATCTTGGGGTGCAAATTCAAGTGGGCCTTAGGAAGCATCACTCTGAACAAAGCAAGTGGAGGTGGTGGAATTCCAGTTGAGCTATTTCAAATCCTAAAAGATGATGCTGTGAAAGTGCTGCACTCAATATACCATCAAGTTTGGAAAACTCACCAGTGGGCACAGGACTGGTAAAGGCCAGTTTTCATTTCAATCTCAAAGAAAAGCAATGCCAAAGAGTGTTCAAACTACCCCACAATTGCACTCATCTCACATGCTAGCACAGTAATGCTCAAAAGCCTCACCAAGTGAGGCTTCAATAGTATGTGAACAGAGAACTTCCAGAAGTTCAAGCTGGATTTAGAAAAGGCAGAGGAATCAGAGACCAAATTACCAATATCTGTTGGATCATAGAAAAAGAAATTAAGTTCCAGAAAAACATCTACTTCTGCTATATTTACTAAGCCAAAGTTTTTGACTCTGTGGATCACAACAAACTGTGGAAAATTCTTCAAGAGATGGGAATACCACAGCACCTGATCTGCCTCCTGAAAAATCTGAATGCAGATCAAGAAGCAACAGTTATAACTGGGCCTGGAACAATACACTGGTTCCAAATCAGGAAAGGATTACATCAAGGCTGTATATTGTCACCCTGTTTATTCAATTTATATGCAGAGAGCATCATGCAAAATCCTGGGGTGGAGGAAGCACAAGCTGGAATCAAGACTGCAGGAGAAATATCAATAACCTCACATGTGCCCGTGATACCAGCCGTATGACAGAAAGCAAAGAGGAAATAAGGAACCTCTTGATGAAAGTGAAAGAGGAGAGTGAAAGAGCTAGCTTAAAACTCAACATTCAGAAAACTAAGATCATGGCATCTGGTCCCATCACTTCATGGCAAATGGAGTAACAATGGAAACAATTACAGACTTCATTTTCTTGGGCTCCAAAATCACTGCAGATGGTGACTGCAGCCATGAAATTAAAAGAGGCTTGCTCCTTGGAACAAAAAGATAGGACACTATGCTACTGGAGATCAATGGAGAAATAACTCCAGAAAGAATGAAGGGATGGAGCCAAAGCAAAAACAGCACCCAGTTGTGGATGTGACTGGTGATAAAAGCAAGGTCCAATGCTGTAAAGAGCAATATTGTATAGGAACCTGGAATGTTAGATCCATGAATCAAGGCAAGTTGGAAGTGGTCAAACAGGAGATGGCAAGAGTGAACGTCAACATTCTAGGAATCAGTGAACTAAAATGGACAGGAATGGGTGAATTTAACTCAGATGACCATTATATCTACTACTGTGGGCAAGAATCCCTTTGAAGAAATGGAGTGGCTATCATAGTCAATGAAAGAGTCTGGAATGCAGTACTTGGATGCAATCTCAAATATGACAGACTGATCTAGGCAAACCACTTGATATCACGGTAATCCAAGTCTATGTCCCAACTAGTAACGCTGAAGAAGCTGAACATTTCAATGAAAACCTACAAGACCTTTTAGAACTAACACCCAAAAAAAGATGACCAACCTAGATAGCATATTAAAAATCAAAGACAGTGCTTTGCTGACAAAAGTCTGTCTAGTCAAAGCTATGGTTTTTCCAGTAGTCATGTATGGGTGTGAGAGTTGGAGCATAAATAAGGCTGAATTGATGCTTTTCACATGTGGTGTTGGAGAAGACTCTTGAGAGTCCCTTAGTCTGCAAGGAGATCAAGCTAGTCAATTGTAAAGGAAATCAGTCCTGAATTTCCACTGGAAGGACTAATGTTGAAGCTGTTGCTTCAATACTTTGGCCACCTGATGCGCAGAACTGACTCATTGGAAAAGATCCTAATGCTGGGAAAGTTTGAAGGCAGGAGGAGAAGGGGGTGACAGAGGATGAAATGATTGGGTGGCAGCACTGACTCCATGGACATGAGTTTGAACTAGCTGCAGTTGACGGTGATGGACAGGGAAACCTGGTGTGCTGCAGTCCATGGGGCGGCAAATAGTTGGACGTGACAGAGTGACTGTACTGAACTGAACTGCAATAACTTTCAAATCATACTAAGATGCATTTTTCAGATTCTATCGACATGAATGATATCTAGAGTTTTTATGATCTTAATATCAACCTTTTCACAATAGCAAGAGAGTATTTCATAAAAGCAGTTGGGTTTTCCTGCAACATCTTACCAAAAAAGCCCTAACCTTTTGCCCAACCCAATACATATGTCTTTGGATTCAAATAGCTTTGTAGATAAAAAGGCAGGTGGTAAAGAGCCAAACATCTTGAACAAACGACAGTATTACCAAAAAATCAATCAATTAATAAAATAATGACATTAAGACTAAACTTTTAGGTTATCCTGTCTCTGATTATTTGGAAGACAGTTTGAGATTGGGAATTACTCAGGTTAGCCTTGGGAGCAAATGTTATTGATAGATTAAGTGTGAGAATTCCTAATATTATTCAAGTCAAAAACTTATAGCCTTTTATTGATGTGATAGAGAGACCACTACTTGCATTGATAGAGACTTGACTTGCAACTATTTTCATGCTACAGGTGATGTTAAAAAATATAATTTTAGTTTCTTTTAGCGTGAGATTTTGAGTGAGATGTTGAGATATGGATCATAGTATTGTGGAAACAATACACTTTCTGAGTACATTGTAGAAAGCAATCCTTTGGTTTCAGTCAATCAGTCAGTTTAGTTGCTCAGTCGTGTCCGAGTCTTTGCGACCCCATGAATCGCAGCATGCCAGGCCTCCCTGTCCATCACAAACTCCCGGAGTTTACTCAAACTCATGCCCATCGAGTCGATGATGCCATCCAGCCATCTCATCCTCTGTCGTCCCCTTCTCTTCCTGCCCCCAATCCCTCCCAGCATCAGGGTCTTTTCCAACGAGTCAACTCTTCTCATGAGGTGGCCAAAGTATTGGAGTTTAATATTCACTTATTCAAAATGTATTCATTGTCTACCTATTTTGTGTTTACACTATTTTATGTGTGCAAGCATCTGCATATATGACCATTTTATTCTATTTTAATGATGTGCAACTACATATACCAAGTAGCATATATTTGATGAATTATAATAACTACTTATACATTGAAAATTGTTGTTGTTCGGTCACTCAGTCATTTCCAACTCTTTGGGACCCTATGGACTGCAGCATGTAAGACTTTCCTGTCCTTCACCATCTCCTGGAGTTTGCTTAAACTCATGTCCATTAAGCTGGTGATCTCATCCTCCTTCATCCCCTTCTCCTCCTGCCTTCAATGATTCCCAACATCAGGGTCTTTTCCAGTGAGTCAGCTCTTCACATCATCTGGCCAAAGTACTGGAACGTTGGCTTCAGCATCAGTCCTTCTAATGAATATTCAGGTTGGATTTACTTTAGAATTGACTGTGTTTCATTTCCTTGATGTCCAAGGGAAACTCAAGAGTCTTCTCCAGCACTATAGTTCAAAGACATCAATTCTTCAGTGCTCAGCCTTTTTTTATTGTCCAACTCACATCTGTACATGACTACTGGAAAAACCATAGGTTTGACTAGATGGATCTTTGTGGGGAAAGTAATGTCTCTGCATTTTAACATGCTATCTAGATTTGTCTTTGTTTTTCTTTTAATTTCATGGCTGTAGTCATGGTCCACAATAATTTTGGAACCCAAGAAAATAAAGTCTGCCACTGTTTCCACTGTTTATTTGCTATGAAGCAATGGGATCAGATGCCATAATCTTATTTTTTTGAGGGTTGAGTTTTAAGCCAGCTTTTTCACTTTTCTGTTTCATGTTCATCAAAAATCTCATTTATTCTTCTTAACTTACTGCCATAAGGATGGTGTCATCTGCCTATGTGAGGTTATTGATATTTCTCCTGGCAATCTTGATTCCAGCTTGTGCTTCATCCAGCCCAGCACTTTGCATGATGTACTCTGCATATAAGTTAAATAAATAGGGTGACAACTTACAGCCTTGATGTACTCCTTTCCCAATTTGTAACCAGTCCATTGTTCCATGTCCTAATGTCCTAATGTTGCTTCTTGATCTGCATACAGGTATCACAGGAGGCAGGTAAGGTGGTCTGATAAGGTGGTCTTGAAGAATTTTCCAGTTTGTTGTGATACACACAGTCAAAGGCTTTAGCATATTTAGTGTAGCAGATGTTTTTCTGGAATTCTCTAGCATTTTCTAGGATCTGATGGATGTTGGCAATTGGATCTGTTTCCTCTGCCTTTTGTAAATCCAGCTTGAACATCTGGACATTCTCAGTTCACATACTGCTGAACCCTAGCTTGAAGGATTTTCAGCATAACTTTACCAACATGTAAAATGAGTCTGATTCTGTGGTAGTCTGAACATTCTTTGGCATTGTCTTTCTTTGTGATTGGAATAAAAACTGACTTTTTCAAGTATTGTGGTCACTGCTGAGGTTTCCAAATTTGCTGGCATACTTAGCACAGCACTTTGACAGCATCATATTTTAGGATTTGAAATAGCTCAGCTGGAATTCCATCACTTCCACTGGCTTTGTGTATAGTCTTGCTTCCCAAAGCCCACTTGACTTTGCATTCCAGGATGTCTGGCTCTAGGTGAGTGATCACACCATCATGGTTATCTGGGTCATGAGGACCTTTTCTGTATAGTTCTTCTATGTTTTCTTGCCACGTCTTCTTAATATCCTCTGCTTCTGTTAGGTCCATACTGTTACTGTCCATTTTTGTCCCTATTTTGCATGAAGTGTTCCTTTGGTATCTCTGGTTTTCTTGAAAAAATCTCTAGTTATTTTCCATTCTATTGTTTTCCTCTATTTCCTGGCATAGTTCACTTAGGAAAACTTTCTTATCTCTCCTTGCTATTCTTTGGAACTCTGCATTCAGGTGGATATATCTTTCCTTTTTTTCTTTGCCTTTTACTTCCCTTTTCTTCTCAGCTATTTGTAAGTCCTCCTCAGACAACCATTTTGCCTTTTTGCATTTCTTTTTTGCATACAGTTTTGATCACTGTTTCATGTACAATGTTATGAACCTCTGTCCATAGTTCTTAGACACTCTGTCTAGCACATCTAATCCTGTAAATCTATCTGTCACTTTCGCTGTATAGTAAAAGGGATTTAATTTAGGACATATCTAAATGGTTTAGTGGTTTTCCCTACTTTCTTCAATTTAAGTCTGAATTTTGTAATAAGGAGTTCATTACTGGAGCCACAGTCAACTCCTGGTCTTGTTTTTGTTGACTGTATAAAGCCTCTCTATCTTTGGTTGCAAAGAACATAATCATTCCGCTTTAGGTATTGACCATTTGTTGATGTCCTTGTGTAGAGTCATCTCTTTTGTTGTTGGAAATGATATTTTCTATGACTACTGCATTCTCATAGCAAAACTGTTAGTCTTTGTCCTGCTTCATTTTGTACTCCAAGGCCAGGCTTGCCTGTTAACTCCAGGTATCTCTTGCCTTCCTACTTTTGCATTCCAGTCCCCTCTGATGAAAAGGACATCTTTTGGGGCATTAGTTCAAGAAGGTCTTATAGTTCTTCATAGAACCATTCACCTTCAGCTTCTTTGGTGTTGCAGTTGGATTACTGTGATATTGAATGGTTTGCCTTGGAAATGAACCAAGAACATTCTTCCATTTTTGAGACTGCACCCAAGTACTGCATTTTGGGCTCTTTTGTAGCTCTAAGGGCTACTCCATTCATTCTAAGAGATTCTTGACCACAGTAGTAGATATAATGGTCAGTCATCAGAATTAAATCTACCCATTCCTGTCCATTCTAGTTCACATTGAAAATATCCTTTTTCTTTCTTTCTTTCTTTTTTTTTTTTTTTGGTGATGTGAATTCACCTTGGCCATCTACCTTTGAAATTTTATATCAGTTCTTTTTTTTTTTTTTTCATTTATTTTTATTAGTTGGAGGCTAATTACTTTACAATATTGTAGTGGTTTTTGTCATACATTGACATGAATCAGCCATGGATTTACATGTATTCCCCATCCCGATCCCCCCTCCCACCTCCCTCTCTACCCAGTCCCTCTGGGTCTTCCCAGTGCACCAGGCCCGAGCACTTTTTCTAATCCTTTTTCTAATCGATTCTGTGTGACTCTTTGGAGTAAAGCCTGCCCGGCTCCTCTCTCCATGGTCTTCTCAAGGCACGAATACTGGAGAAGGTTACTATGCCCTCCTCCAAGCCATCTCCCTGACCCAGGGATCAAACCTACGTCTTTTTACATCTCCTGCATGGACAGGTGGGTTCTTTACCACTACACCACCTGAGAAACCCATTAAATACACCAAATAGCATATATTTGATGAATTATAATAAAGCTATTTATACTTTGAAAATATCCTTGTTCTTATAAGTTGATCAAAATGTTTCTGTCTCTTCTTCATTACAAGTTAGACAATAAGAAATTTTGAGTATACCAATAAAAGGGTAAGAGTGATTATGATAACATTTTTGTATGCTATAATTGTAGAAGCAAGAGTGCTAAATAGATTCACTCATGTGTTTATTAGTAATTTTAAAAACAGTTGAATTGTATCTATGAGCATCTAGTGACAAACTTTTCAGTATATATCCTTAAAAGTATTACACAATCTAGTACTTTTCTGTAATTTCTATTCTCTCTTCAAAGAGTACAGGACTTCAGTTGTCTTGAAAGTGAGCTCAGTGAGAAATCTGAACACTAGTCAACAAATATTTGTCATCAGAATTATATTAAATAACAGAAATTTACAGTAAGCCTGTGTTGAAAAAGGCAAGATTAAACAGTTTTCAATGTTTTAGAGATAACAATAACAACAACCAAAAATTGCAAGTCTAAAGTAAACTCTAGATTCTCTGTGTGACAATTGAAAAATAAATGTACTGGGTCATCTGTGGAGAACTCTGTTAATAATGGTCAATTTTACAGATAATGCTAGCTTAAGTGTTTGCACTAGAGCAAAAATGAAACCTGAACAACGTACTGTAAAATCTCTTCATACATTACTGAGACAGAAAAATAATGGTTTTCTCTTGTTTTCTTCTAGATTGTGTGTGTGTGTGTGTTGTGTGTGCTCAGTTATACCTGGCTCTTTGCAACTTCATGGACTGTAGCCTGTCAGGCTCCTCTGTCCATGGAATTTGGGGATTTTGTCAAGTACAAATAAAGGAAACTAAATGTATTGTCTATATCTCATTCTGACAACTAAATTTACAGCTAGAAAAATTCAGTGATAATGGAATTCTTTCTTTTTCAGTTTTTATAAGGAAATTCTCTATTAATTAGTCTGTTTTGCCAATTTCTTTTTTGATTCTCCTTTCCTTAAAATTCTATCTATTAAGCAATAGTAATCTTGGGAAAAAGTCTAAAGTGAATTTCAAATATTGCATGATATTTCCATTTTCTTTATACCTTCTTATTTGATATCTATTCTGTGCAAGGTAAGTTTACCATAATTTTCAAAAACAGAAATTTTCTCTTTCTAAGGAGCTTATAGCATGTTAAAGAATAGAACAAAGTATGATACTAGACACACATACATACACAGGCAAGAACTTACATGATAGTGTTATAAAGTGATACTATAGTTCAGAGGAGTGATGGATCACTTATAAAATATTTCTTATGAGAGAAGAATTTCTGAATTTAAACCAATGTGCTACTGACTCATGAGGTGATATTGGAGAAATCAGAATAGAACAAATCATAAAATTCTTGCAAGAAGACTTGTAGTGTTTAATGTTTATTCTGATAACATTAGGGAGGTAGTGAAGGATTTTTAAAAATAAACATGATGAAATCAAATGCAAGTATTAGTATATCATCCTCTCTTCTCGATGAATAATTGTGGTTCTATATTAAAATTTGTTAATTCACAAAGCAGAAAGAGCTTCACTTAGTGCAAGGGTTACTTATCTTTGATGAAGTTTTCAAGATAGCAACACAGATTTTTATGACAACCGATCATCAGGGATTGTATTTGGAATACAATCATCAAAAATGAGCCCAATGAATAAGGATCACCTGAGTCAGAGAAATCTTCATTTGTAAGATTCCTTGAGATTTTAAATCTTGAAATTTTAGAATTAATGATCTCCAGTACTCTAGAGTAACTTCATCTAAAAAACAAAACAAAACAAAACAAAACAAAAACAAACCAAAAAAAAAAAAAAACTTCATCTGCTCCATTTTGGCTGTTGAGTATGTATAATAAAAAATAGTCAAGTGTGGGCATACACTTTGTGTTGAGTTCACTATGGGTATACTTCTGTAAATTCTTTGAATCTTTGTTGTTAGGATTGCCCAAGGGTCCATTAATCGAGAGCTGCTGAAGTCTTTTTTTTTTCCCCTCATTTATTTTTATTAGTTGGAGGCTAATTACTTTACAATATTGTAGTGGTTTTTGCCATACATTGACATGAATCAACCATGGATTTATATGTGTTCTCCATTCCGATCCCCCCCTCCTTCCTCCCTCCCCATCCCATCCCTCTGGGTCTTCCCAGTGCACCAGCCCTGAGCACTTGTTTCATGCATCCAACCTGGGCTGGTGATCTGTTTCACCCTTGATAGTATACTTGTTTCAATGCTATTCTCTCAGAACATCCCACCCTCACCTTCTCCCATAGAGTCCCAAAGTCTGGTCTGTACATCTGTGTCTCTTTTTCTGTTTTGCATATAGGGTTATTGTTAGAATCTTTTTAAATTCCATATATATGTGTTAGTATACTGTATTGGTCTTTATCTTTCTGGCTTACTTCACTCTGTATAATGGGCTCCAGTTTCATCCATCTCATTAGAACTGATTCAAATGAATTCTTTTTAATGGCTGAGTAATATTCCATGGTGTATATGTACCACAGCTTCCTTATCCATTCATCTGCTGATGGGCATCTAGGTTGCTTCCATGTCCTGGCTATTATAAACAGTGCTGCGATGAACATTGGGGTGCACGTGTCTCTTTCAGATCTGGTTTCCTCAGTGTGTATGCCCAGGAGTGGGATTGCTGGGTCATATGGCAGTTCTAATTCCAGTTTTTTAAGGAATCTCCACACTGTTCTCCATAGTGGCTGTACTAGTTTGCATTCCCACCAACAGTGTAAGAGGGTTCCCTTTTCTCCACACCCTCTCCAGCATTTATTGCTTGTAGACTTTTGGATAGCAGCCATCCTGACTGGCGTGTAATGGTACCTCATTGTGGTTTTGATTTGCATTTCTCTGATAATGAGTGATGTTGAGCATCTTTTCATGTGTTTGTTAGCCATCTGTATGTCTTCTTTGGAGAAATGTCTGTTTAGTTCTTTGGCCCATTTTTTGATTGGGTCATTTATTTTTCTGGAATTGAGCTGCAGGAGTTGCTTGTATATTTTTGAGATTAATCCTTTGTCTGTTGCTTCATTTGCTATTATTTTCTCCCAATCTGAGGGCTGTCTTTTCACCTTGTTTATAGTTTCCTTTGTAGTACAAAAGCTTTTAAGTTTCAATAGGTCCCATTTGTTTATTTTTGCTTTTATTTCCAATATTCTGGGAGGTGGGTCATAGAGGATCCTGCTGTGATTTATGTTGGAGAGTGTTTTGCCTATGTTCTCCTCTAGGGAGTTTTATAGTTTCTGGTCTTAGATTTAGATCTTTAATCCATTTTGAGTTTATTTTTGTGTATGGTGTTAGAAAGTGTTCTAGTTTCATTCTTTTACAAGTGGTTGACCAGTTTTCCCAGCACCACTTGTTAAAGAGGTTGTCTTTTTTTCATTTTGCATCCTTGCCTCCTTTGTCAAAGATAAGGTGTCCATAGGTACATGGAGAGCTGCTGAAGTTAGAGGAAAGAGCTAACTATAAACTCTCTTCTTCCAATTAGTGACTTCAGATTTGCAACAATATAAGAAATGGACACAGAGGTGCTGACCTAAATAAGGTAATAGGCACTGGGGAAAAGAAATTTATGTAGTTGAGAGAGTTGTTAGGTACATTGATAAGAAGTCAACGAGGAGCAAGGGGTCCAGGGCTCTAGCTCTAGAGAAGGAAAAAGGGACAATTTTTTTTTTTCCTACATTGCTTTGTCTTAGTCACATAATAATTTTTTTCTTAAACTCTGAGTTGTTATGACAGCAATCTTCAAGAATAAATTTCCTTAAGTCCAAAGCTAATGATTACACAACAAAACGACTCTTCTTTCTCACGGGTATACTTTTCTTAATCTCTGTACTAATGATTATACAACAACAATGTTTCTGAACATTTTTTTTCTCCTTCTTAACAAGAACCTTGTGACTAATCTTGTTATCTTAAGCTGTAGCTTGTGAGAGTGGGTTTATATATATAAGGCCTTAAGGCCTTGATAGACTAACCAGTAGAGGCACTTGGGTAGGTGCCCAATATGCTACTGGAGATCAGTGGAGAAATTACTCCAGAAAGAAAGAAGAGAAGGAGCCAAAGCAAAAACAGCACCCAGTTGTGGATGTGACTGATGATGGAAGCTAGGTCCGATGCCATGAAGAGCAATATTGCATAGGAACCTGGAATGTTAGTCCATGAATCAAGGCAAATTGGAAGTGGTCAAACAGAAGATGGCAAGAGTGAATGTCAACATTCTAGGAATCAGTGAACTAAAATGGAGAGGAATAGGTGAATTTAACTCAGATGACCATTATATCTACTACTGCAGGCAGGAATCCCTTAGAAGAAATGGAGTGGCCATCATGGTCCACAAAAGAGTCCGAAATACAGTATTTGGATGCAGTCTCAAAAATGACAGAATGATCTCTCTTCATTTTCAAGGTAAACCACTCAATATCATGGTAATCCAAGTCTATGACCAGATCAGTAACACTGAAGAAGCTGAAGTTGAATGGATCTATGAAGACCTACAAGACCTTCTAGAATTAACATCCAAAACAGATGTCCTTTTCATTATAGGAGACTGGAATGTAAAAGTAGGAAGTCAAGAAACACCTGGAGTAACCGGCAAATGTGATCTTGGAGTACAGAATGAAGCAGGGCAAAGATTAATAGAGTTCTGCCAAGAGAATGCACTGGTCATAGCAAACACCCTCTTCCAACAACACAAGAGAAGACTCTACACATGGACGTCAACAGATGGTCAATAATAAAATCAGATTGATTATAATTTTGAGGCCAAAGTTGGAGAAACTCTATACAGTCAGCAAAAACAAGACTGGGAGCTGACTGTGGCTCAGATCATAATCTCCTTATTGCCAAATTCAGAGTGAAAAGGAAGAAAATAGGAAACACCACTAGATTTTTCAGGTATGACCTAAATCAAATCTCTAAAGATTATAAAGTGGAAGTGGGAAATAGATTTAAGTGACGAGATCTGATAGAGTGCCTGAAGAACTATGGACAGAGGTTCCTGACACTGTACAGGAGGCAGTGATCAAGATCATCCCCAAGAAAAAGAAATGGAAAAAAGCAAAACGGTTGTCTGAGGAGGCCTTACAAATAGCTGAGAAAGGAAGAAGAGCAAAACGCAAAGGAGAAAAGGAAAGATATACCCATTTCAATGCAGAGTTCCAAAGAAGAGCAAGGAGAGAGAAGAAAGCCTTGCCCAGTGATCAGTGCAAGGAAACAGAGGAAAACAACAGAAGTCAACTGGGCCTTAGGAAGCATCACAATGAACAAAGCTAGTGGAAGTTATCAATATGAACAAAGCTAGTGGAGGTGATAGAATTCCAGTTGATCTATTTCAAATCCTAAAAGATGACGCTGTGAAAGGGATGCAGTCAATATGCCAGCAAGTTTGGAAAACTCAGCAGTGGCCACAGGACTGGAAAAAGTCAGTTTTCATTCCAATCTCAAAGAAAGGCAATGTGAAAGAATGCTCAAACTACCACACAATTGCACTCATTTCACATGCTAGCAAAGTAATGCTCAAAATTCTCCAAGCCAAGCTTCAGCAATACATGAGCCATGAACTTCCAGATGTTCAAGCTGGTTTTAGAAAACGCAGAGAAAACAGAGATCAAATTATAAACATCTGTTGGATCATCGAAAAAGCAAGAGAGTTCCAGGAAAACATCTGTTTCTGCTTTATTGACTATGCCAAAGCCTTTGACCATGTGGATCACAATAAACTGTGGAAAACTCTGAAAAAGATGGGAGTACCATACCACCTGACCTGCCTCTTGAGAAATCTGTATGCAGGTCAGGAAGCAACAGTTAGAACTGGACATGGAACAACAGACTGGTTCCAAATAGGAGGAGTACGTCAAGGCTGTATATTTTCACTGTGCTTATTTAACTTATATGCAGAGTACATCATGAGAAATGCTGGGCTGAATGAAGCACAAGCTGGAATCAAAATTGCCTGGAGAAATATCAACCTCGGATATACAGATGACACCACACTTATGGCAGAAAGTGAAGAAGAACTAAAGAGCATCTTGATGAAAGTGAAATAGGAGAGTGAAAAAACTGGCTTAAAGGCCAACATTTAGAAAACTAAGATCATGGCATGGGGTCCCATCACTTTATGGCAAATAGATGGAGAAACAATGGAAACAGTGGCAGACTTTATTTTGGGGAGTTTCAAAATCACTGAAGATGGTGACTGTAGTCATGAAATTAAAAAGATGCTTACTCCTGGGAAGAAAAGTCATGACCAACCTAGAAAGCATATTAAAAAGTAGAGACATTACTTTGCCAACAAAGGTCCATTAGTCAAGGCTATGGTTTTTCCAGTAGTCATGTACGGATGTGAGAGTTGGACTATAAAGAAAACTGAGCACCAAAAGCATCAAAATTGATGCTTTTGAACTGTGGTGTTGGAGAAGACTCTTGAGAGTCCCTTGGACTGCGAGGAGATCCAACCAGTCCATCCTGAAGGAAATTAGTGTGAAAGTTCATTGGAAGGGCTGATGTTGAAAATGAAACTCCAATACTTTGGCCACCTGATGTGAAGAGCTGACTCATTTGAAAAGACCCTGATGATGGGAAAGATTGAAGGCAGAGCAGAAGGGGACGACAGAAGATGAGATGGTTGGGTGGCAGCACTAACTCAATAGACATGAGATTGTGTAAGCTCTGGGAGTTGGTGATGGAGAGGAAAGCCTGGCATGCTGTGGCCCATGGACTCACAAAGAGTCAGACACAATTAATCAACTGAACTGAACTGTGGGAGTGGGTGTGGTGAAAGCATATAAGGCCTTGATAAGTGTATCCAGTAGGGGCACTTGCCTTCCTCCTTCTGATGTTTATGTTAGAAGCTTTCTTTGTTTCTTTCCAGTGTAATATAACTTCTGCCACACAAAAGCTCTGAGTGATCAAGCCTAGTTCCTGATCCTGAAGCTAAATCTTCTTCAGAGATCATGAATCCATCATAAGTGATCATATCCTGGAGGTAGAATCCATAGGAACTAGTTCTTGGTAAAAATTCAAGGAGGATTTATGGAAAGAATAAAAGATTACAATATCTATGGTTCTGTGCTAATAATTGGATGAATAGATATAATCAATTGGCATATAGAATATGAATAAGGAGATACAGGTTGGTATCAAAAATGAAGAATCTGAAATAGTAATTAGTTGAATTCATAGAATTCTAGGAAACTGTCAAGCATTTTGATGTGACTAAAACATAAATTCATAATTCTAAAGATAGTACTAAGATCAGTTTCTCAATAGAAACTGATCAGTTTCTCAGTTAGCTAAGAAAGTCTTTATACAAGGAAAATGCAATCAGCATGTAATTAAGAAATATTAAATGTTAATATTGTCTACTTCCAGCTGTATAATGATGGACTAACTCATATGTGTCTCTATAAATATTTATTTCAAAAAA
This sequence comes from Cervus canadensis, assembly GCF_019320065.1. NCBI lineage: Eukaryota > Metazoa > Chordata > Mammalia > Artiodactyla > Cervidae > Cervus > Cervus canadensis. The sequence goes on from NC_057396.1 coordinate 9,675,396, forward strand.
GCTGAATTATATCTTTGAGAATCTACTGACAAATCTGAATTTTAACTGAAAATGTCCATATTTCATATATCTTTTATTCTTAAAAATAGTACTGCATACATAAAAGTTATGGTATACTTGCCTAGAATTTAACCTCTGCAACATAGAATTGCTAAAGGGCATGAGAAATGCTGGTGAGTGTATTGTAAGAGGTTAAATTACAATACAGATATGTTCAGCCAATAGATGGGAGATTCATTTCCTATATCTAGCATCCAGGTGTGACAAGTCAAGAATATTGGGCCCTGATTTCTCTCAATCTGAAGGATTGATAAATGGAAAGAAAGGGACACTATAACTCTTGAAGTTAAAAATTAATAAGCGTGAGAAATAAAATGCTGCCAAAAATATTACAGAATTCTAAATAAAAGAGAAATCTCATTTTCTTGCCTGCCAGTAGTAAATAACACAGATTTGGAGATACTCAAACTTGAGTTTTAACTTTTAATTAAAGTCAAATAAAAACACACCTTTTCTGCCTGTGTATTTTTGGGTTGTTTATTCAGCCTCTCTTTATTTCTTCTCTAATGTGAGGGATGATATTCCAGACTATAATACTGGGAAACATGATACATCTCTGTTATTTTTGATAAGCATGATTAAAATATTTTCAGTTTCTCCACCATACTGTTACTGTTTTATTTACCTTTGTGATAGATTTTTTGAAGCAATTTATTGGAGACATTTTGGAAACATGCAACTATCCTTCTTCTCATGACTCAGCCTTTTTCTGCCTCTAAAAGCACTGTATATTTCTGTAACGTACATGTTTATGTAAGTGCCTTTCTTAACAGAGTAACAGAATATATAGAATATTTGATGATGTGTAATATGCTTCGAGCTTCTCCCGTGGTTCAGTGGTAAAGAATCTGTCTGCAATGCAAGAGCCACAGGTGACTTGGGTTTGATCCCTGGATCAGGAAGATCCCCTGGGGAAGGGAATGTCAATCCACTCCGGGATTCTTGCCCAGAGAATCCCATGGACAGAGGAGCCTAGTGGGCTACAGTCTATGGGGTTGCAACAAGTCAGGCACAATTGAGGTGACTTGGCATTCATGCACAATATGCTTTATTCATCTTTGCACCCCTACTATCTAATTTAAGTCCACTTCACCAGCCTACAATATGCATGTTTAAAACATGTTTAAGAATAAATAAATAGTTGTTCATTAGTTAGTTCAGTTAGTTCAGTGGCTCAGTCGTGTCTGATTCTTTGTGGCCCCATGAATCTCAGCACGCCAGGCCTCCCTTAGTACTCATTAAATGAATATGTTAGCTTTGGTTTAATTGTCTAAACCTTAATCACCAGTGATAACTGCCTTACAAATAAAATGAATACTATTAATATAGCCTTTACAAGTTGTCATTAATAGTCAGTTTTGTGCTACTTTTACAAGGTTATAAGCATTATGGGTATAAAAAAATCACTTTTGCAATATTCATTATTGCATTTTATTCCCTTAGACTCAGGGAGGCATCTTGTTCACTATTCTGTATCTTCTGTGCCTATTCACAGGCTCAGCTTGTTCTCTTCTTACATCTGTACAGTTTCAAATTTTACATCTGTTTCAAGATTCAGCACATGTCTACATTTCTTTATTATTAAGGTTAATTTTAATCTTACCCTTCTCTATATCTTGTAATTCCATATTCCAATAATAGTATGTTGCCTGAATTATAATCAAATTACTTAGAAAACATTCTAGATTGTTTGATGGTGTATCCTACATCAAATAAACCCTTTGAAACTCCCACAGTGTTTGAAAGATTATTATTCAAAATATTTTGTACTTAATGTGATACTTTAGTTTTAGGTAAATTAGCAAGTATGGCATTATATTAGTATACATAAATCATAGTATTATGTTAATAATACAATAATAAACACTTTTAACATGTTGAAAAAAGTACTTCACATGTTTATGATTTACAAATGGATAGTATAGACTATTATGATTGATTAATATGCATAACAGATAAATATGTTATGTTTTGAGATGTTTATAATTCAAAGAGTCCAGTAGAACTTAGCTAAGACTTGGATCAAAATCAAATCACATGGCTTACCTTCTAAACCACCTTTAGTGAACCAGGCATCATATGTTAATTATTAATTTATGAAAACAGCAACAAAAATAAAGAATAGACATATGGCATACATTCCCAAATTTCAGGCTTAAGGAAGACTTCTATGGAATTATTAAAAGCAAATACACTTTCCTTTTTTTATTAATGCTTTTTTAAAGACAAACTTCTTAGAAAAGGGGGAAAAAATCACAATATGCCTTCTTTTATTTTTCTACAAACAACATTGATATTTGAAGGTTGATTATGAAAGAAATGTAGAAAAGCCTCAGTTCAGTTCAGTTGCTCAGTCGTGTCCAACTCTTTGCAGTCCCATGAACCACAGCACGCCAGGCCTCCCTGTCCATCACCAACTTCCGGAGTTCACCCAAACTCATGTCCATTGAGTCGATGATGCCATCCAATCATCTCATCCTCTGTCATCCTCTTCTCCTCCTGCGCTCAATCTTTCCCAGGATCACGGTCTTTTCAAATGAGTCAGCTCTTCTCAAAAGGTGGCCGAAGTATCAGAGTTTCAGCTTCAACGTCACTCCTTCCAATGAACACCCAGGACTGATCTTCTTTAGGATGGACTGGTTGGATCTCCTTGCTGTCCAAAGGACTCTCAAGAGTCTTCTCAAACACCACACTTCAAAAGCATCAATTCTTCGGCACTCAGCTTTCTTTATAGCCCAACACTCACACCCATACAATTCTGAAAGAGATGGGAATATCAAACCACCTGACCTGCGTCTTGAGAAATCTGTATGCCCATCAGGAAGCAACAGTTAGAACTGGACATGGACCAACAGACTGGTTCCAAATCGGGAAAGGAGTACATCAAGGCTGTATATTATCACCCTGCTTATTTAACTTATATGCAGAGTACATCATAAGAAACACTGGACTGGAAGAAGCGCAAGCTGAAATCAAGATTGCTAGGATAAATATTGATAACCTCAGATATGCAGATGACACCACCCTTATGGCAGAAAGTTAAGAAGAACTAAAGAGCCTCTTGATCAAAGTGAAAGAGGAGAGTGAAAAAGTTGGCTTAAAGCTCAACATTCAGAACAAGACCCTTAAATACATCTGGAATATACTTAGAGAACAGATAATACATGTTTATTTTTGTTTTTGTTTTTTTTAATCAATGTCACTGAGAACAAACAAACAAACAGAAAAAGCCCTATTACACTCAGTCTCAGGTTCTCCATCTATAAAATGTAATTCATTCTTTTTCTTAAATGATTCTTATTCCACATAACTTTTTTCATAAAGATAATATGGAAAGTTACAGGACTTGGGGAAAAAAAACTGACATTGGAAATGATGGATTTCAAGCAATCATTTTTTCTCTTTTGCTATCTTTTTGAGTTTTTAATATTAGATAATGAAAATCACTACTTTTTATTACATAATATTAATAGTTTCTACTTTCGCATTTATTGAAGATCTTTCAGATTCTGTGAGCTTTTTATGCTTACAGATTCTTCCTTCCCTCTTTCTTTCTTCCTCCCTTTCTTTTTTTCTCTCTTTCCCTCTTTCTCTTTTCCTCTCTCCCTCCCTCCTACTTTCACTCTTCACCTTCATGTATTCAAATGTGAAAGTGTTAGTCACTCAGTAATGTCCCACTCTTTTCAATCCCAGGGACCATAGTCACCAGGCTGCTCTGTCCATGGGAGTTCCCATGCAAGAAAACTGGAGTGAAGTGCCATTTCTTTCTCAGGGACTCTTCCCAGTTCAGGAATTGAACCAACATATCCTGTATCTCCTGCATTGGCAGGGGATTCTTTACCACATGAGTCACCAGGGAAGCCCTCATTTATTTAAAGGGTTCTTACAAAGTGAATTCTCAATGTTAAGTGTTAGTGAAGAAATGGCTGAAAATAAAGTCAGAATTTGTGCACTTATCAAGTTTAAATTCTAGTGAGGGAAATAGAAATTATCAAACAGAAAACAATTATAAAAATTATAGAGTAAGATAAGTGCTGTTGAGGGAAATAAAGCATATAAAGCTATGAACCAATAACTGGAGGCGAGTTGAAATATGTTTTTATTGTGTGATTAGAAAAAGTCTCAGTGGAATTTAAATTGAAAAACAAGGAGGCATCATTGTATGCTTTGAAGACAGTGTTGTAAACACAGAAAAATGTGAAAATGAAATAAAGCAGCCAAGAGCTTGGGTTTTGGGAGGCACTAAGAAGGTCAAGGTGGGAGTTTCCTGGCAATACAGTGGTTAACCCTGGAGGGGTTTGATCCCTAGTCGGGGAACTAAAATCCCGTATGCTTTGCAATACAGTCAAAAGAAAATAATAATACTTATTAAAGAAAGCCAAGGTGACAGAAGAAAGTTAGGGGGTATTGGAGGAAAATACCACAGTCAGATTTAAGAAATTTTAATTTTGTTCTGTGTTGATAAGGGGAACACTGAAGAAATTTAAGCAGAAGTATGATTGGGCACAGTACAGGATTTGTGTAATATGCAGATAATATCCTTTCAGACTTAGTATTTTTCAAATAGCATGGAGGAAGCAATATTTTTGTACCAATATCAATGTAACAGGGTATGAAGTATTAATTACCAACTGATACATTAAATTTCACTACTTATATTTTATTACAAAAATTAAGATCACTAACCTTCACTGAAAATAGAACATTGATTTGAGATGCAACATATAGTTTATCCTGTGTTACAAACATAAGAGATCCAGATTTTGCCCTCTGGGTGCCCTCAAGGGTGGTTCCTTTGTGGCTTCTCCTCCGGTCACTTAAGGTGTCTTTCTCAACCTGTGGATACAGTGTTCCACTCTTCTTGCGAGTTGTTCTTGTCTGTCCCTGTAGCCCTCTAACAAGATTCAAGATGATTGAAACCCAGTTCTTTCACACGTGATCCACACTTGTTTGTTATCAAAGCAAACATTGAGAACACAGGCTAAACCCCACTCAGTGTCCAATCTTTCTTAGCAGGGTATCAGAAAGCACATTAGTCATTAGCTCCATGTTTCTTAAAATGAGTCACACAAGGATCTTTTAAATTCTAGAAAGTGTAGGTTACAACTATTATGCTATCAGAGTAATTCCCTTAAATCCTATTTCTCTGAGAGTTAGATGAAAACAAAGCTTGTATTTTCCACTAGTAAAAGGTGGGAGAAAACACAGCACTTCAAAAATGTCCCTCTAACATTCATCTTATCCATGGCGCTAACTTATAACTTTAGTTATTGGAGGCTGCAGGCAGATCATGTGTCAAACATGGAAAGCCTGTTCTTCAGGGTGGTTGTGTATCTCATGTTGGACTAATACATATAAGTAATATATATATATATATATATATCTCAGATCTGCACTCAAAAAAGAGACTAGAAGAGTTCAATTTAATATTTATTTAATATCAAAATAAAAGTCAGACATAATGGTGTTTTTGAAGAAAAGAAACATTCAGTCTACTGAAAGTTTAGATTGTGAATGATTAAGATAGATAATTGAATTTGAAAGGATGATTTTTATAATTATCCATTTAAAGGAGAGTTAAATACTAAGAAATGCCGAGATACTGAGAACTGTGCAAGGCAGAGATAAAAATGAGAGTGAAAGTGTTAGTCGCCCATCATGCCCGACTCTTTGCCATCCCATGGACTGTACTGTCTATAGACATCTCCAGGCAAGAATACTGGAATGGGTTGTCGTTTCCTTCTCCAGGTGATCTTCCTGACTCAGGAATCCCACCATGCATGTAGATTCTTTACCATCTGAGCAGCCAAAGATGCCATTGGGTACAGATAATACAAAATAAGCAAATTATAATATTGCATGTTATAATCTACTCTGCATGTTATAATACTGCATGTAATAATCTACTCTGCATATTATAATCTACTCTGCAAATATATGTACCAAAAAATTCCAGCAAAGTCACATGAAATGTTTGGAGATCAATATACATACCTATCTAAATATGTACATATATATATAAATATATGGAATGAAATACATATGTAAATATACACAATACATATATTAGTTTCTAAAAGTAGGACTCAGTTCAGTCAATCAGTTGTGTCTGACTCTTTGAGACCCGATGGACTGCAGTGCACCAGGCTTCCCTGTCAATCACTAACTCCCAGAGCTTGTTCAAGCTCATGTCCATGGAGTCGGTGATACCATCCAACCATCTCGTTTTGTCATCCCCCTCTCCTCCTGCCTTCAATCTTTCCCAGCTTCAGGGCCTTTTCCAATGAGTTAGTTCTTTGCATCAGGTGGCCAAAATATTTCAGCTTCAGCATCAATCCTTCCAAAGAATATTCAGGAGTGATTTCCTCTAGGATGGACTGGTTGGATCTCCTTGCTGTCCAAGGGACTATCAAGTCTTCTCCAACACCACAGTTCAAAAGTATCAGTTCTTCTTTAGTCCAATTCTCACATCCACACATGCTTACTGGAAAAATCATAGCTTTGACTAGATAGACATTTTTTGGCAAAGTAATGTCTCTGGTTTTTAATATGCTGTCTAGGTTGGTCATAGCTTTTCTTCCAGGGAGTAAGCGACTTTTCATTTCATGGCTGCACTCACCATCTACAGTGATCTTGGATCCCAAAAAATAAAGCCTGTCACTGCTTCCACTGTTCCCCCATCTATTTGCCATGAAGTGATGGGACCAGATGTATTGGTCTTAGTTTTCTGAATGTTGAGTTTTTAGCCAGCTTTTTCACTAGCCTCTTTCACTTTAATCAAGAGGCTGTTTAGTTCTTCTTTGCTTTCTGTCACCTGCACATTTGGGGTTACTGATATCTCTCTCGACAATCTTGATTTCAGCTTGTGCTTCATCCAGCCCAGGATTCCGCATGATGAACTCTGCCTACAAGTTAAATAAGCAGGGTGACAATATACAGCCTTGACGTACTCCTTTCCTGATTTGGGTCCACTGCATGTTTCCAGGTCTGGTTCTAATTGTTGCTTCTTGACTTGCATACAGATTTTTCAGGAGACAGGTAATGTGGTTTGATATTCCCATCTCTTTAAGTGTTTTCCACAGTTTGTTGTGATCCACAAAGTCAAAGACGTTAGCATAGTCAATGAAGCAGAAGTAGACGTTTTTTCTGGAATTCTTTTGCTTTTTCTATGATCCAATGGACACTGGCAACTTGATCTGTAGTTCCTCTGCCTTTTATAAATCCAGCTTGATCATCTGGAATTTCTCTTTTCATGTACTGCTGAACCCTTGCTTGGAGAATTTTGAGCATTACTTTGCTGGCATTTGAGATGAATGCAATTGTGGATTAGTTTGAACATTCTTTGGCATTACCTTTCTTTGGGATTAGAATGAAAACTGACCTTTTCCAGTTCTGTAACTTCTGTTGAGTTTTCCAAATTTGCTCACAGACTGAGTGAAGCACTTTGACAGCATCATCTTTTAGGATTTGAAATAGCTCACCTGGAATTTCATCACTTCTGCTAGCTTTGTTTGTAGTGATGCTTCCTGAGTCCCACTCAACATAACACTCCAGGATGTCTGACTCTAGGTGAGTTATCACACCATCATGGTTATCTAGGTCATTAAAATCTTTTTTGTATAATTCTTTTGTATTTTCCTGCCAGCTTTTCTTAATGTCTTGTTTGTGTTAGATCCATACCATTACTGTCATTTATTGTGACTGTATTTGCATGAAATATTCCCTGTGTATCTCTAACTTTCTTGATGAGACCTCTAATCTTTCCCATTCTATTGTTTTCCTCTATTTCTTTTCATTTATCCCTTTTATCATAGAGGTCCAGAATAGAATAGAAGTAAGTCAAGAGATACCTGGAGTAACAGGTAAGTTTGACCTTAGAGTACAAAATGAAGCATGTCAAAGTTTAACAGAGTTTTGCCAAGAGAACACCCTGGTCATAGCAAACACCTTCTTCCAACAACACAAGAGAAGACTCTACACATGGACATCACCAGATGGTCAATACTGAAATCAGATTAATTATATTTTCTGCAGCCGAAAATGGAGAAGCTCTATACGGTCAGCAAAAACAAGACCAGGAGCTGACTGTGGCTCAGATCATGAACTCCTTATTTCCAAATTCAGACTTAAATTGAAGAAAATAGGCAAAACCACTAGACCATTCATGTATGACCTAAATCTAATCCCTATTGATTATAGAGTGGAGGTGACAAATAGATTCAATGGATTAGATGTGATAGATAGAGTGTCTGAAGAACTATGGACAGAGGTTCCTAATGTTGTACAGGAGGTGGTGATCACAACCACACCCAAGAAAAAGAAATGCAAAAAGTCCAATGGTTGTCTGAGGAGTCCTTACAAATAGCTGAGACAAGAGTTTTGAAAGTCATCAACATACTATAATTAATGTTTAATCAAACAAAGATTATCAACATGGTAAATAAACCTTTGTACTTAAGAAGCTTTAAAAACTTAACAGCCATTGTACTGACATTATCAATGACATTTAAGAGTGCAATCAACAGTGGGCAGCTGAATCAGAGAAAACTGTCCTTACCCTAAAGGCACCTTGAATCTGTGAGAGAAGATACTAATGAGAAATGCCTTTTTAATATAAAAACCATTCAGGGATTCAAACAGCCGAAGTCTGTAAGACTGTACTTACCAACCAAACTTGCTGTGCAAAATATTCGACCACTTTTTTCTAAAATTTCATGGAATATCATCTGACAAGCTGCAATTATTTCATAATCTGTGATGTAAGCTTGGTGGACCTCAAGAGTGACAGTATTTTTCTGAATGTACTGTAAGAATAAGTCATTAACATGATCGAGGTATTGAGAAGTAAAGTTATATTCTGGGTGAAGGCCCCATACTATTGGAGTTGTCTGTAGTTCAAAATCATAGAAAGCATAGGTACAGAAGGTGACAGGCTCTTTATCCCCAGATGCTTGTAAAACTTCGGAAGAAAAGGTTACTTTGTTGATATGGATTTCAAATAGGTTTCCGCCTCGTTCTAAGTGAATGGTTTCATCAAATTCATCAGCTGAGTCACCTGGCATGATTTCTGGCTTGAATTTGTACTGCTTGGTGCCGTAAGCAATATCGTTTAATTGGGCAGCAAGAGAAGACACACAGTTTAGAGGTTTTAACGTGTTGATGTATAGAGATACAAAGAGACATGTGAAGTAGTAGGAAATCTGCGGGCTTTTGGTGTATAGTCCCAGTCAAATTCTACAGCTACACTGTTTTTCTGTAACTGATACTGTGTTTTAAAGAAACCTATCATTTATTTTAACATCATTTAGTTAAAAAATTACAACTTAAATGGTAATGCAGGATATACCAGGGAAAAGAAGAAAGAAAAAGGAAAAAAAAAAAAGGCCTTTGAATGAAAAACTGAGGTAAATATTTAGATTCCACTTGCTCCTTTGGTTTGGCTCTATTATCTTCTCTCCTTTAGAATCAATTTCTCTTTCCATTGGTACCTTCTTGTCAGTTTATCCAAATATATATTTTTCTACTTTTGGGGATGATGGATATGTCTATTAGCTTGATTATGGTGATAGTTTCACAGGTGTATATGTAGGCCAAACTCCCAAATTGTGCACCTTAAATATGTGCAATTTTAAAGTATGTTCATCCAAAGAAATGAACATTTAAAAAAGTTGTGGTATGATCAGAAATTTAAATACTGATTAGAAATTTTATGATAGTAAATAGTTATTGTTCATTTTTAGGTATAATTGTATTGTTATTTTTTAAGACCTCAGTTAGATGCATCCTGAAATATTTATTGATGAAATGATATGGTATCTGAGATTTCTTTCAAAAGGATATGGGTAAAATAGAAGGGAGTTGGGAATACAGATGAAAAAAGATTGGCCATGAATCGATTGGCTATGTGATAAGTACATCAGAGTTCACCATACAATTATTTCCACTCATATATGTTTGAACTTTCCCATAATGAATTAATTTTTTTTTTCATAATAAAACCACTATGCTGGGGGAAAAAAAAAAAATTCAGTGGGAAAAAAGAAAGACATATCCATCTGAATGCAGAGTTCCAAAGAATAGCAAGGAAAGAGAATGAGCTTTCCTAAGTAATCAATGGAAAGAAATAGAGGAAATGTAGGACTGTGATAAGGAAATAGTAAGTATTTGAAAAGCACTTAAAATATATACATTCCTGAACTGCAGGGCCTTGAAAAAATTTAACCTTTTTTAATGAAGAATATTATACAAATATATTATGCAAGTTGTCGTTCATTTACTAACTTGTGCCTGACTCTTTGTGATCTCATGAACTGCAGCCTGCCTGGCTTGTCTCTCCGTCACCATCTTCCAGAGTTTACTCAAACTCATGCCCATTGAGTCAATTATGCTGTCTAACCAGTTTATCCTCTGTTGCCCCCTTCTCATCTTGCCCTCAATCTTTTTCAGCATAAGGTTTTACCTCTATTTTGACTTTATTATTTCAATATTAATATTTGCTTATAATTATCTACTTATCTTTGGCTGTTATATATTCATCAAATAAAATCACTATGCTAATCTAATCAGCAAATTGGTGAGCCAATGTTCTATGACAACTTAATATAGCACAGTACACCATTACCAAGAAACCGACAAGAAAATGGCATTACCTGTAAAAGGCACAAGTGGTACAGGCATAAGATGCTTTAAAAACAAAAGATATTTGCATAAAATTTTTCTAAATTTCTATATTTGTTTTTTATGATAATATAATCATCTTATGATACACTGAGTCTGGAAATTCCTTAAGCATTGACTTATATCAAAACTCAACTGAGAATAACATTTCTATGAAGTTATTATTATCCAAATATTTGCATGTTGATGAATTGATTTCTTCTGGAAACAGTACATAAGGTGATTTTTTAAAAAATTTACCCTTTTTCTTTTAAATATATTAATTTTGCTGGGCTTTATGACATTGTTAATTTATGATATTATTTTGATATACATTTATGATATTAATTTTGCTGGGCTTTATGACATTGTTAATTAGCTTTTAATAGTCTGAGTTTATATGATTATAAAACTCATGGCAAGAGTCAGACATGACTGAGGGACTAACACTAACATATGATTTTTGATTCTTGAATATCTATCTTTATTTATTTAAAGATCTTTAGAAGTTTGGTTTTCCATTATAAGATATGTGTAATAGAAGATAAATAATTTTCCCACTATGAAGTTAAAGGGCTATTTCAAATAAATCCCTACATCCACATTTGTCTCTGGACTACCTTATCATCATTGCCATTGAGTAGTATAGAGGTTATCTGAAAGACTATGTATTGCTATGCTTGTGTTTTATTTAGTGTTTTTCTGGGAGGAGAATCCTTTTTTTTTTTTTTTTTCTTTTTCTCCCTCAGTAAGTGAACAAGCACTACTGACATGGGACCATGAATGCTTGGATATTTCAAAATCATTTCAGGGTACCTACTACAAGAATCAGAAAGTGATCAGTGCTATGGGGAGTGCTAAATTTGAGGGAAAATGTCACTTTAATTTGCAATTTGTTATAAAAGCATTTAGCATAATATATCAAGATTAAATAAAATACTTTAAAATATTAATAAATTTCATGGACTCCCTTGGTGGCTCAGATGGTAAAGAATCTGTCTGCAACACAGGAGAGCCAAGGTTGATCCCTAAGCCAGGAAGATCCCCCAGAAAAGTAAATGGCTACCCACTCTGGTATTATTGCCTGGAGAATTCCATGGACAGAAAAGCTTAGTGGTCTACAGTCCATGGGGTTGCAAAGAGTCAGACAAAACTGAACAACTAACAGTTTTCACTTTTATGAAAACCGGATAACAATAATTTTATGTGAACTGAAAGTATCTGCTTAAATACATGCCACTTCTTATCTTCTCATAATTATTTTTCTAAGATAACTCTTGCTCTAAGATTAAATTTACTTCTTCCTGGTGTCATCATCCATAGATTCAGTACCAAGGAAAAGCAGTATAATCTGCTCCAACAAGACATTGAAACTACTTTCTACTGAAAGGATACAGGGCTTGTTGGCTCCTTATTTAGTAGAGGAGAATTCAAGATGATCCTGGGATATCTTGCAATTGTCAGAAATCAAGATTTCGCTGACAGGTAGTAGGATCTCATTAAATACAACTACCTCACCATCATGTACAGAGAGGTGATGCAGTGACAGCTTGAGAATCCGAAAGAAAATAATGACAGTTAAGTGGCTCCAGATGGGTCTGTGTCATAAGTTTGTGATGCTCTAAGGAATACACAGATATAAGCTGTACTAGAAATAAACTCATGTTCCTAATTCTTTCAGGAAATATGAGGAATAAATCATTTGAATGATAAATAAATTTGAAAAGCTGTAAGTTATAAAACCATACAGTATCTTTCTTACATGAGAAAGCTAAAATAGATGTTACAGTGAAATGGTAATATATTTAATTTGTTTTCTTCCTACATCACATGAAGCAGTAAATTTTAGAAACATTCTCTAATATATATGGTCTTGTTTCACTTTGTCTTTATTTATATAGTCACTTATATTTCAGCTTTCTTGTCTTTGCTAGTCAGTTGCAATTTTTCAGCTGCTTTCCATTTTCAGAAATTTTATGGTGCTTCACTTTTCCATTTTTCTTTCCTATCTCAGAAAACAAACAATATCATGAAATTAGTGTATAATGTTTCTGTTTTATCTGTTTTGTTAATTATGCAATCATCTTAAATAATAGTATGTCACCCCCTGTTTAAGTGCAAAAGGTTTTCTAGGACAAATGTTGAGGAAACAAAATGATCTTCATTAGTATAAAATTGTAATAAGATATATAGCTGCCAAAGTTAGAGACAGATTTTCTGTATCTTTCATGACCTCAATTGGGCATGAAATATGAACTAGAGTAATATGTGCAAATTTCTTTTTTAAAAGAACATCAGTTGGTCTAGAGTCCCTCTCTCCTACTCTTTCTCTAAACTTTGCATATGGCCTGTCTTTGATTAATGCTGTTTGCAACTGGGTGGGCAAGATTGTCCAGTTTGGAGCGTGACAGTCCATTTGGATCGGAGAAGACAATGGCACCCCACTCCAGTACTCTTGCCTGGAAAATCCCATGGACGGAGGAGCCTGGTAGGCTGTGGTCCATGCGGTCGCTAGGAGTAGGACACGACTGAACAACTTCACTTTCACTTTTCACTTTCATGCATTGGAGAAGGCAATGGCAACCCACTCCAGTATTCTTGCCTGGAGCATCCCAGGGATGGGGGAGCCTGGTGGGCTGCCGTCTGTGGGGTCGCACAGAGTCGGACATGACTGAAGCGACTTAGCAGCAGCAGCAGCAGTCCATTTGGGTGCACACACAACTATGCCTTTCATTTATGCTTTAGTAGTGAGTTTTCTGAATACTTAAAATATATCATTGACTTCCTGTTCAGGCTTTTGGTAGGGAAGAAAGGATTTTACACTGATCTCTCACCCTAAGTGGCAAAGTTCAAAAATCTTGATTTGTTACCCATTGCTTCCATATCCACTTGGACTTAAACCACTTTATCTAGGACATGTGCATTTGAATTTTTGCTTCTAAGTTTACATTCCTCAATTTTTCTTGCCTCAATTTCCTTTCTTCACCTAGTTCACATATTCACCAAGAACAGTCCAAATGTTTCTGCTACAAAGTGTACAACTTTCAAGAACTTAATAATATCAAACAAGACAAGATTTATTAGTAAGAGTTATCTTCACAGTAAAAAATGGTTTAAAAAGTTAATTTTCACAATCTTGTTAGCCTCTATAAACCTGTCAAATGGTAGCCAAGGATGTTAATCAAATTCTTTAAATATTTTTATTAGGATCATAAATGTCTTTAAACAGCATATTAAGCCATCTTTTCCAAAGTAACTAAGATTTATTAAGCATATGCCAAACACCATGCCAAGTACTTTATACATGTCATTGAGTTTATTTCTTCTAGCAATTATATGAAGTAAAGATATTAGCTCCATTTTATGGAAAACTAAGGCAAAATTAGTAAGTAACTTTCCTAAATTTGTATAGTTGGTAAATAGACAGGAGATACTGAAATCTTGATTTGACTCCAGAGTATGTTCCTTTAACCAATATATTGCTTCATAAATAGTTGGTGTTTATACATATTTTGGCCTCACACAAGAATTAATTTAAAATAGCTAGGGACATTTTAATACAGTAAGAGAGCTTTAGAAATCCTGGAGTCTAAATCCTGGAGTGTTCTCAGTTGTAGTGAAGTGCATGTTTGTGGATGTGGCAAAAAGGAATGGGAATTTGGAATTAGTCTATGTTAGAATAGAGGAATATGGTAAGAGATGGTTATCTGAGGGTATGAGGACATGACTGTTCTTGGCATCTAACGGACAATAGATAATTCAGTGAAGAGCTTCATAAAACAGTGCAAATGGTATGTTTTAAAAATAATTAAGCTTTTTTTAATTTCCTCTTTTTTAGCATTGGTCATTGTTGGGATGAATGAATATTTCAGAGGGATCAGAGAGGAGGGCACATGGTGAGTGACATCACCAACAATTTCATAGTGATCAGTTCTAGAAACTATAATTAATCTGCTATTCTGTATCATAAATGACAGATTTAGCCAGAAGGGATAGGTTAATTGTTACATAATAATGAAATAAAAGCAGTTCATTGCAGAGTGATTACCCCTAATGCCTTCAGTGGCATAATGAAGCATTAGGTCTACAAAACAATTTTATAAGCTAAAAATTGCATGAAACTTTGTGCAGATGAATTTGATGATACCTAATTGGCATTGTGAAATTAAATTTGTAAATAAACATATGGGAATTAGCTTCATGCTGTTCATAATTGACATGGTTAGAATTTTTACACTCAATTAAAAAACATTTTAAAAATCAACATTCCTATTTTGTTCTCTAAAGGTTCTGTTGGCACACCATGAATAAATCATTAATATTGTGGATAAAAATTTAATATAGTTGCTTACTTAACAGGTATTTGGCAAAATATTCTTTATGTTTTATATTTTCTGAGGGTCTTGTTTCTATAATTAAAGTTACACAGAAGGCTATGCTTTAATAGTGAAATCATAGATCAGTTTCTGACAATGTGCCAACTTAATTTGAACATTGTGTATTTTAAAATGTCCACCTGTATGGTGGTATCTAATTAAGGAGGCATATTACATTGCAGACATTAATGTAGCACTATCTGCTATAAATTCAATTTTAAGGTGGCTATCAGAAAGTTTTACCACTAACACATTGCATATAAAATTATTAATAAACTAAAACAGCGTACTCCTTTTCAACACTCTGTTAGGAAGTCTAAAAATAAAGAATTTTGTTAGAGAAAACCAACTTCTTTAGCAACTGTCTTTAACGCTATCCATTCAAGTTTTAGACCTATATGAATGTTATCTAATGATCAGATGAAAGTGACATTAACATAATAGATAGAGGTTACTATAAGAACTTTATCCCTCATCTTTGACTTTGATCTTAGAAGTAAAATGTGAACACAATGACTGGATAATTTTCAATCTATCATTCTAGTACTTGAAATATGCAGTGAGAGAATGTATAAGAGGTTATAGAGAGAGTTCACTTCAGTTCAGTCGCTCAGTCGTGTCTGACTCTTTGCGACCCCATGGACTGCAGCACACCAGGCCTCCATCCATCACCAACTCCCAGAGTTGACTCAAACTCGTCCATTGAGTCAGTGATGCCATCCAACCAGCTCATCCTCAGTCATCCACTTCTTCTCCCACTTTCAATCCCTCCCAGCATCAGGGTCTTTTCCAGTGAGTCAACTCTTCGCATGAGGTGGCCAAAGTATTGGAGTTTCAGCTTCAGCATCAGTCCTTCCAATGAACACCCAGGACTGATCTCCTTTAGGATGGACTGGTTGAATCTTCTTGCAGTCCAAAGGACTCTCAAGAGTCTTCTCCAATACAACAGTTCAAAAACATCAATTCTTCAGCACTCAGCTTTCTTTATAGTCCAACTCTCACACCAAAACATGACTACTGGAAAAACCATAGCTTTGACTAGATGGAAGTTTGTTGATAAAGTAATGTCTCTGCTTTTGAATATACTGTCTAGTTTGGTCATAACTTTTCTTTCAAGGAGAAAGCATCTTTTAATTTCATGGCTGAAGTCACCATCTGCAGTGATTTTGGAGCCCCCCAAAATAATAGAGAGTACACTAGGCTAAAATTGTATACATGTTTTCCAGTGTATATTTACCTTAAAATTTAAACCTCTAAAAGTAAAATTATCTTTCCTTAAAGTTCAAGAATTTAACATACAATCTATCTTAAATCAAGGTTTGGAGTACAAAATGAAGCAGGGCAAAGGCTAACAGAGTTCTGCCAAGAGAACTCACTGGTCATAGCAAACACCCTCTTCCAGCAACACAAGAGACAACTGTAGACAAGGAATCACCAGATGGTCAACACCAAAATCAGATTAATTATATTCTTTGGGGCCAAAGATGGAGATGCTCTATAGAATCAGCAAAAAGAATACCAGGAGCTGACTGTGGCACAGGACTTGAACTCCTTATTGCCAAATTCAGACTTAAATGGAAGAAAGTAGGGAAAACCACTAGACCATTCAAGTATGGCCTAAATAAAATCCCTTATGATTATAGAGTGGAAGTGACAAACAGATTCAAGGGATTAGATCTGATAGACAGACTGCCTGAAGATCTATGGATGGAGGTTTATGATATTGTACAGGAGGCAGTGATGAAGACTATCCCCAAGGAAAGGAAATACAAAAAAGCAAAATGGTTGTCTGAGGAGGTGTTACAAATAGCTGAGAAAAGAAGAGAAGCTAAAGGCAAAGGAGACAAGGAAAGATATACCCATTTGAATGCAGAGTTCCAAAGAATAGCAAGGAGATAAGAAAGCCTTCCTCAGTGATCAATCCAAAGAAATGGAGGAAAACAGTAGAATGGGAAACACTAAAGATATCTTCAGGAAAATTAGAGATACCAAGGGAACATTTCATGCAAAGATGGGTGCAATAAAGGACAGAAATGGTATGGACCTAACAGAAGCAGAAGATATTAAGAAGAGGCAGCAAGAATACCCAGAAAAACTATACCAAAAAGACCTTCATAACCCAGATAACCATGATGGTATAATCACTCAGCTAGAGCCAGACATCCTGGGGTGCAAAGTCAAGTGGACCTTAGGAAAAATCACTATGAACAAAGCTAGTGGAGGTAATGGAATTCTAGGTGAACTGTTTCAAATCCTAAAGGGTAATGCTGTGAAAGTGCTGCAGTCAATATGCCAGCAAATTTGGAAAACTCAGCAGTGGCCACAGGACTGGAAAAAGTCAGTTTTCATCCCAATCTCAAAGAAAGGCATTGCCAAACATTGTTCAAACTACTGCACAATTACACTCATCTCACATGCTAGTAAAGTAATGCTCAAAATTCTCCAGGTCAAGCTGCAACAGTATGTGAACCATGAACTTCCAGATGTTCAAGCTGGACTTAGAAATGGCAGAGGAACCAGAGATCAAATAGGCAACAATCCGTTGGATCATTAAAAAAGCAAGAGAGTTCCAGAAAAGCATCTAGTTCTGCTTTATTGACTATGCCAAAGCCTTTGAATGTGGATCATAACAAGCTGTGGAAATTATTAAAGAGATGGGAATACCACACCACCTTACCTGCCTTCTGAAAAATCTGTATGCCAGACAAGAATCAACAGTTAGAACTGGACATGGAACAACAGACTGGTTCCAATTTGGGAAAGCGGTGTGTCAAGGCTGTATATTGTCACCTTCCTTATTTAATTTATATTCAAAGCACATAATGTGAAAGGCCAGGCTGGATGAACCACAAACTGGAATCAAGATTTTCAGGAGAAATATCAATAAGCTCATATATGCAGATGACACCACCTTTATGGCAGAAGGTGAAGAAGAACTAAAGAGCCTCTTGATGAAAGTGAAAGAGGAGAGTGAAAATGTTTGCTTAAAACTCAACATTCAGAAAAGTAAGATGATGGCAGCTGGTTCCATCATTTCATGGCAAATGGATGGGGAAACAATGGAAACAGTGACAGACTTTCATTTTTTGGGCTCCAAAGTCACTACATATGGTGACTGCAGCTATGAAGTTAAAAGATGCATGCTCCTTGGAAGAAAAGCTATGTTCAACCTAGGCAGCATATTAAAAAGCAGAAACATTACTTTGATGATAAAGGTCCATCTAGTCAAAACTACAGTTTTTCCAGTAGTCATGTGTGGATGTGAGAGTTGGACTATAAAGGAACTTGAGTACTGAAGAATTGATACTTTTGACCTGTGGTATTGGAGAAAACTCTTGAGAGTCCCTTGACAGCAAGGAGATCCAACTAGTCAATCCGAAAGGAAATCAATCCTAAATATTCTTTGGAATGAATGATGCTAAAGCTGAAATTCCAATATTTTGGCCACCTGATGTGAACAACTGACTCCTTAGAAAAGACCCTGATGCTGGGAAAGACTGAAAGTAGGAGGAGAAGGGGATGACAGAGGATGAGATGGTTGGATGGCATCACTGACTCAGTGGACATGAGCTTGTGTAAGCTCTGGGAGTTGGTGATGGACAGGGAACCCTGGCGTGCTGCACTCCTTGGGTGTCAAAGAGTGGGACATGACTGAGTGACTGAACAGATCCAATAATCTTCTCCTGTTCCCTATCATTAATCATTATAATTTTGCAACATCATCCCTCACTGTCTCTTTCCCCTCCCTCATTTTTTCTATTCCCTCCTTCTTATCTCTCCGTCTCATTCTTGTTGTTGCATCACCCAGTCATGTCGGATTCTTTGTGATACCATGGACTGTAGTAGGCCACGTCTCTCTGCCCTCAGCATCTCCTGACATTTGCTCAAGTTCATATCCATTGCATCGGTGAAGCCAACCAACCATCTCATCCTCTGACACCCTCTTCTCTTTCTGCCCTCAACCTTTCTCAGTATCAGGGACTTTCCCAGTGAGTCAGCTTTTCACATCAGATGGCCAATACGGGAGTTTCAGCTTCAACCTCAGTACTTTCAACGAGTTTTCAGGGTTAATTTCCCTTAAGATTGACTGGTTTGATCTCTCATTCTTGCACACGTACAAATACACAGACCCACATATACACATTGAACATTTTTCATACAATATCCTTTCCTTATTTTAAAACTCAACTACTCTATTACTCTTGCTAGTTAACTTTTGAGACTACTTCTGTTGCAAAAATTACTGAACAAAATATCCCTTTGAATAGCATGGCATATCAAAATTGAACTGAGTATAAAAACAGATGCTAGATTATTAAATCTAAATCTAGCCTTCAATGAAAGTAGATGAGGTTGTAAATGTTGACCAGTAGGGAAATGCAATAATAAGGGTGTGAGGATCACTTCTAAATGCTTAGATAAATATAGTGAATAGAATTCTAGAGGACCAAGACTCTATCATCAACTCCACATGTTATATTAAACTATTCTAAGCTTTAAATTATATACTAGATTCATATTTATTTTGACTATTTGGCTGAATTGTGATAACATCACTGGTAAAATTATATGATCCACAAGATTTATGGCACTATTATCTCTAGCATTAAAGTCACTCTCCTCCATTTTAAACTAATTAAAAAACATTTAGACAGAACAGTAACAAGGTTACTTGGAGAAATGCAGTGGGGGATGTTAGTTACATTACTGCTAAATTAAATACTTAACAATCATTCAAAAACTCAGAAAATTTCAGCTAACTTCTCATAGAGGAAAACCTGGAAAAATCAAAATCAATAAAATGAAAGGCCATGATTTCTAAATTATGATGGTTTACCTTGGTAGCTAGGAAGCTCTATGCTTCTTTTACTTTTGTAGTGAATGTAAAAAAGCCCTTTTTTTCAAAAACAGATGTAATTGATTTCAAATTCTCACTCTGATACAATAGCTACATAAAGTTAGTTAAGGTACTGTTTTCTTATCTGTATAAAGATGACTATAATAATTTTTATGAGTGTAATGGTTAAAGTTGTAATGTGTGCAGGGTGTCTAGCACAATGCCTGACACATAGTGAACAATTACTGGATAATACACATATAATTATTGGCTTATTTATAAAAAAGCATGCTTTATAAAAGTAATTCACTGAGAATTTTGTAACTTTTACAGGAAAGACCTCAGATGTTGGATGATGGTTTAATATTTCTTTTGAAAAATCTATCTTAAAAGAGTGTCTTTTTCAGTTTAAAGCTGATGTAAAGTGAACTAAAGATGTGAATCTAATTTATGACATTTGCTGCTGAAATACTGGACTTTGAGTATTTAGATATAAGGTATGATGTGTTGACCTGTGTAGGATAGCTTTACCACTGTGTAATAGAGGAGGACGGTCTCTCTCATGCTTTCATCCACCCACATGCCAGAAATATTAATGACATATTTTTGGACCCAAATCTAAATACCTTTCTCTAAACACATCGAGATAATTTAAAGGGTGACTATATATAAAGCCACTGGAGAAGAAAACGGCAACCACTCCAGTATTCTTGCCTGGAGAATCCCATGAAGATAGGAGCCTGGGAGGCTACAGCCCATGGGCTCTCAAGGGTTGGACATGACTTAGTGACTAAACCATACATAAGACAGGGATCTTCCCTGACCCAGGGATCAAACCCAGGTCTCCATTGGCAGGTGGATTCTGGCTTTACTACAGAGTCACCAGGGAAACCCAAGAAAGGGGTTAGAGAGATTGTTAAGTAATAAAAGATTTTATTCATAATCAAGTATACAATCAGATAAGTTTATGTTCAGCTCTAGGATATTAGTTTAGTTGAATGTACTTTAATACTGAAGAATGCTTAAGCAAGTGGGTAGAATCTAGGAACATTTTTAAGAAATAGTGTATCTAAATGATAACTTTGTGTGTAGGTAATAACCATTGCTTTGGTATAATTAATATAAACACAAATGTTCTAAAAAGAAAAAAACATCCTATTCAAATTTAATTCCTATTCAAACACTCACGTAAATATTTTCTACCATTCTTTGCAAAAGTATGAGTCATCCATTAAAAAAAAAAAAATAAAATAATCCTCAATTAAATAGATTTGGGAGACCAGAATGGCAAGTTCTTGTGACCTGAGATGATAGCTGAGCCCAAGGGGAAGAAGAAAGACATTATATTCCTGGCAGGAACTCAGTCAATGAAAAACCATGGATTCTGTTTACTATGAACTTTCAATTTTCCTTTCCCTTCTATAAAAGCATTCCTCTTTTCTTGCCTTGTGGGAGCTTTTCACATGGATTATCATGTTTGCAGTCCCCAAGTTGCAATTTTCTGATGATCCCTAATAAACCCATTCTTGCTTAAGAAATATCTATTTGTTTTAGGTCAAAAATTTGTAACTAACTATATATAAGAAAAGGGCAGTATACAATGATATCTAGATTCCAACTTTGACATGAATGTATTTCAGTAATATATTTATGTAAAAGATAGAAAAACAATCATAAAGATGAAAACTTTGCTGAAAATATCAGATATCAGAGAAATTTTTCACAGATTAATCAATTACAGGATCCTTTTTACAAGAAGAATTGATTATACTTATTTTCTTAAAAATTGGATACAATTAATGGAGCATTGCTTTCTAGTCTGCTAAAATGGGAAATATGTTAGGATCACGATTCCTTAAAAAATAAAGACCTCTGTTTTGCTATTTGCCATTTGAAAGTTGCATCAGATGTCCTTTAGATATTATAAATAAAGCATTTTTTACACTTTAATATTGTAAAATAGTTATTCTTGAGTAGAATGAAAATAATAATATATAGTGCTAAACACTAATTATCCATTTTTTATCCACTCTTCTAACAATTGAATTCTAAACTCTAAGCTTTCTCATACTCAATAAAATTGTTTTTATGGTGTCCAAAATCAGCTGGAGTTCTAATGATTTCAAATACATTAATAAGTTCTGTTCTTTTTTTTTTTTTTGGTAGCAGTATGCACAAACTTTAGTAAAGGGATGTTTTTCTAAATATTTCCCTAGTTAAACACATAAAAGAGTTGCAGAGATTTTGACCATAACAGAATGTAAAAGTAATTGGTTTCCTAACATGTCCATAAGTGTTTCTGGAATGGTGTCATTATAACTACTTTTCAACTCTGAAATGTATAAGCTTATACAAATCTTTCCAGAAGCTGTTCTCTTTTAATATCATTTTCTTGGAGCCAAGAGCTCTATATTATGTGGCCTTTCACATTTGTAGCTTTTAATAGCATCTTAATATTCTATCAGTGGCTTTGAGTGTTAGTGGCACAATGCATTAAGAAATAAAATCGAATCTCATACAATTAAAGTTTCAGTATATGCCATACAAACATATCAATGCACTGTAATTTTGGTAAGTTGATTTATCTGGAAGGTTTCATGTGGGCCAAAAGGAACAAAAAATGAGATGAACTAATTGTTGGCAAACCTGGTATTTTTGATGATACGTGTAATTTTAATTTTAGAGTGAATCCATGTAAAGATTGTCAAGACATTTACCTTTTATGATGCCATGAATGTCATTAATATGTATTCATAAAACTGTGATTTAGATATTTGAGCTAAAGTATAAAAATGTAATAAGCTTCATTGTGATTCAAAGTTCTCTATGAACTAAATATGTAGGACATTAATCATATATTATATTGTGCTCACTCAGTTGTGTCCAACTCTTTGCAACCCCATTGACTGTAGCCCACCAGGCTCCGCTGTCCATGGAATTTTCCAGGCAAGAACACTTGAGTGGGTTGCCACTTCCTTCTCCAGGGGAACTACCCAACCCAGGGATCAAACCTATCTCTTGCATCTCCTGCATTGGCAGGTGGATTATTTACCAATAGCACCTGGAGTGTGAAGTCAAGTGGGTCTTAGGAAGCATCACTATGAACAAAGCTAGTAGAGGTGATGATATTCCAGGTGAGCCATTTCAAATCCTAGAAGATGATGCTGTTTAAGTGCTGCACTCAATATGCCAGCAAATTTGCAAAACTCTGCAGTGGCTACAAGACTGGAAAAGGTCAGTTTTCATTCCAATCCCAAAAAAAGGCAATGCTAAAGAATGTTCAAACTACCACACAATTGCACTCATCTCACACACTAGCAAAGTAATACTCAAAATTCTCCAAGTTAGGCTTCATCAGTACATAAACTGAGAACTTCCAGATGTTCAGGCTGGTTTTAGAAAAGGCAGAGGAACCAGAAATCAAATTGCCAACAAACATAGTCATAAAACATATTCATTTATAATTCTAGACATTTGTGTCAACAATATTTTTGTAATGACAAATTTATGCTTCTTTTAAAACTTGCTCATAAAAAGCTTAGTTGTTTTTTAGTTGGCCTCAAGAAACCAAACACAGTGATGCTTTAATTTAAACAATTTATTTCAAATTAAGCTTGAATTTTATCAAAGTGAGATACATTAGGGAAATATAAAAAAATATATAATTCCAAGAGAAAAATTCCACCTTGCTTCAGACTCCTTTCAGGTATTGTAATTATTTCTTAATTTTTATTGTCTAAAATTTGTTTCCAAATCACTAGAGAAAATTCAATCAATAATTTTAGCTGTGAAAATATATTGGAATGTTTAATTCAAACTAAAAATATGATTAAGGAAGAAAAATATAACAGCAAAATGACATGGGCCATCTAAATTTCTTGTGTATACACACAAATAGTTGTGTGTATATATGTGTCTGTATGTGTGCATTTCATATAGTCTAGAAGTTCAGATAAAGATAATATCAATTCATTTTGGTTATATAAACTTTAACCTGGGATATTAAAAAATGCCATCTGATTTAGCTATTTCTATTCACTTTTTCCAAGGTTTTTTTTTTTAATGCCCGGTGCCTCTCTGATTGCTGCCAAATAACTTCTGTTTTATCTTTCCAAGAAATGTATACTGCCATGTCTTTTTGGAATTTTTTTGGTCTGTACATACATCATTATCTGATCTTCATTAGCCAGCTTATATCAATATCAGTCAAATTTAGAATTTTCTGTATATTCTAGATGAAGAATGTCTTTTTATACTTGGGTTTGATTTAATAAGAATAAATTTTCCTTATTAATTTATTAATTAAAATATTTTTATATTTAAGAGTTTTGCTTTCTATATAATGTGCACAATGTTTTTATATGCATTTCATTTTTAATTAGCTGGATGTATAAATATGTAATTCATATATCATTAGACAATTTGCTTAGGAACTATTTTTTCCCCTCTAAAATGAGAACAATCATTTCTGTTCCATGAATGAAAGAAAAAAATGGAATTGAGCTGCAGGAGTTGCTTGTATATTTTTGAGATTAATCCTTTGTCTGTTGCTTCATTTGCTGTTGTCTTCTCCCAATCTGAGGGCTGTCTTTTCACCTTGCTTATAGTTTCCTTTGTTGTGCAAAAGCTTTTAAGTTTCATTAGGTCCCATTTATTTATTTTTGCCTTTATTTCCAATATTCTGGGAGGTGGGTCATAGAGGATCCTGCTGTGATTCATGTCGGAGAGTGTTTTGCCTATGTTCTCCTCTAGGAGTTTTATAGTTTCTGTTCTTACATTTAGATCTTTAATCCATTTTGAGTTTATTTCTGTGTATGGTGTTAGAAAGTGTTCTAGTTTCATTGTTTTACAAGTGGTTGACCAGTTTTCCCAGCACCACTTGTTAAAGAGGCTGTCTTTTTTTCATTGTGCATCCTTGCCTCCTTTGTCGAAGATAAGGTGTCCATAGGTTCGTGGATTTATCTCTGGGCTTTCTATTCTGTTCCACTGATCTATATTTCTGTCTTGTGCCAGTACCATACTGTCTTGATGATTGTGACTTTGTAGTATAGTCTGATAAATAAATGACCCAATCAAAAAAAATGGGCCAAAGAACTAAACAGACGTTTCTCCAAAGAAGACATACAGATGGCTAACAAACACATGAAAAGATGCTCAACATCATTCATTATCAGAGAAATGCAGATCAAAACAACAATGAGGTCTCATTACACACCAGTCAGAATGGCTGCTATCCAAAAGTCTACAAGCAATAAATGCTGGAGAGGGTGTGGAGAAAAGGGAACCCTCTTACGCTGTTGGTGGGAATGCAAACTAGTACAGCCGCTATGGAAAACAGTGTGGAGATTCCTTAAAAAACTGGAAATAGAAATGCCATATGACCCAGCAATCCCACTTCTGGGCATACACACCAAGGAAATCAGATCTGAAAGAGACACGTGCTCCCCAATATTCATTGCAGCACTGTTTATAATAGCCAGGACATGGAAGCAACCTAGATGCCCATCAGCAGATGAATGGATAAGGAAGCTGTGGTACATATACACCATGGACTATTACTCAGCCATTAAAAAGAATTCATTTGAATCAGTTCTAATGAGATGGATGAAACTGGAGCCCATTATACAGAGTGAAGTAAGCCAGAAAGATAAAGACCAATACAGCATACTAACACATATATATGGAATTTAGAAAGATGGTAATGATAACCCTATATGCAAAACAGAAAAAGAGACACAGATGTACAGAACAGACTTTTGGACTCTGTGGGAGAAGGCGGGGGTGGGATGTTTCGAGAGAACAGCATCGAAACATGTATATTATCTAGGGTGAAACAGATCACCAGCCCAGGTTGGGTGCATGAGACAAGTGCTCGGGCCTGGTGCACTGGGAAGACCCAGAGGGATCGGGTGGAGAGGGAGGTGGAAGGGGGGATCGGGATGGGGAACACATATAGATCCATGGCTGATTCATGTCAATGTATGACAAAAACCACTATAATATTGTAAAGTAATTAGCCTCCAACTAATAAAAATAAATGGAAAAAAATAAAAATAAGAAAAAAATGCAAAAAGAAGATGGAATAAAGCATTCAGTACTAGAATTGGATGCAATAAATGCTACCCTTAAGTAAAAAGATATTGAACGTATCTACTTTTATGCAAAGAATTCAGTTGAGGTATTTTAAAGGGAAAAATTAAATAGTATAAATAAGTTTCAAAAGACTGTAAACAAAGAATACTTATATACAGAAAAGTCCTATATTCTTGTAATATGGCAAAGTGTAGAAAAATTAAAAACAAGATTCTGTTTATTATTGTCAGTATTGCAAGAACTAAATTCAGGCCTAGTTTTCCATGTTTAAAAGATGTAATGTAGCAATACTATTATAACCAAATCCTGGAAAGACATACATAAATTACTCTTCGGAAGAGAAAAGAAATAGAATTTTTTTTTTTTTTAAGAAATTGAGGTAAGCTTAATTTTAGCTCAGAAAAAATAAAATCCACTTTTATGCATTGATTTTTCTCATTCACACACTCAAATAAATAATTGCAAGCCTTTCACATCGGCGCTTTTGATAACTGATTTTTTTCCTACCTTGGGAGTCAATAGAAATAAATATTGCTCATCTTGAGTCTTCAGCCACTTGAAAAGAAGTAGGTTGTCACTGATTATATGTAATAACCAACATATATTATATATACATAAGTAGAGATCCTTTCTAGACTGATAATTTATCATTTATTTTGCCTTTTATTATTTACTTATCTTGATGCAGAAATCAGCTTTTGTTATGTATATATATATAGAAAAAAATAACTAATATGTTAGCTAAAATTTTGAAATCCTTGTTGATTTCATACATATTCACTGGTTAAGTATTTGTGATTCTATTTAATACATCTAAATATATGTATTTTCCAATAATTTAAAATTAATTTCTAAATAATCTCCATGAATATATTTATGGATGTACAGATGTTAATGTGCATACATTCCCAGATTGTGTGGTGGTAAAGAATCCACCTGAAAATGCAGGAGATGCAAGAGATGTGCATTTCATCCCTGGGTTGGGACTATCCACTGAAGAAGGAAATGGCAACCTACTCCAGTATTCTTGTCTGGAAAAGTCCATGCACAGTGGAGTCTGGGTGAGCTACAGTCCATGGGGCTGCAAAGAGTTGGAAACAACTGAGCACTCATACACACACACACACATATTTCATTAATGTGCATATGTAGGAATATAAATACAATCACTCTCTTGTTACTCAGTTAAAGTGTATACCATATATTTCATATTTAGTCATTGAGCAATTGCAAGTATGTGTGGTATATAAGCATATATATGTTATATATGTTTTACATACATAAAGCATTTTATATGTATACTTATGCATACACTACATGCAAAATATATAAGCATCAAGTTATTTAAAATTATATATATATATATATATATACAATTTTCACTTTGCTCATTTATCTAATGCATTGTATCAGATTCTTTATTCTTTGGTCTTGGCTTAAGGTACAATCAAATGTATAAATGGGTTATAAATAATGATATAGATAAAAATTTCAATATATTAAAAAATTTGTATAAAAATAGATGCAACTATATATTTAGTGTATTATAAAAACATATTATACAAAATATGAATTCAACATAATACTTTGGTTCAGCTGCATGTAGATAAGCTGATATATAAGAATTAAAATATATTTTAACAATGAAGATTAGGTAATAATATTTGCTAAGATTTTATATTTTTTTATTTTTATTTACAAAGATTTTTTAATGAGACTGCTCAAATTGAAATCAAAATTACTTATACAATATAACTTGAATGTTCAATGTGATTATTTACCTTTTACATAAACATATAGCATTTTTAATAAGATATGGCTATACTTTAGCAAACAAACATCATGCAGTTGCTATATCTACAGCTTTGGTTGTACAAAAGTTATCTGCACAAGATACATTTTTACATAAGTCACTCAGTGGTATCCGACTCTTGGTGACCCTATGGACTATAAGTCTGCCAGGCTGGCTCCTTTGTCCACGGAATTCTCCATGCAAGAATACTGGAGTGGGTAGCCACTCCCTTCTCCAGGGGATCTTCTCAACCCAGGGACTGAACCCGGATCTCCTTCACTGCAGGCAGATTTTTTTTTTTTTTAATTGTTTGAGCCACCAAGGAAGCACCACGTTTTCATGAATGACATGAAAGAGAATATTGTTAGCTTTTGAGAGATATATTAAAATCAGAGGAATTCCCCTCCCATTTTTATAATTCACTTTTAGCTTTCATTTCTTCCTAAAATTTAATTGGCTAATAATTTATCAAAATGTTAACAATTATTATTTAAAGCCATTCATGTTCAAAAGTACAATATTTGATGAAAATTTTCCAACAGCCTGAATTAAATACTAACAGGCTTGCAGATTTTCTTAAAATCTTGATTGAAACTCCTCTCATTCCTGGTCAAGAGAATTTTTCTTGCATTATTTTTAATCCTTGTCCACTTTAAAACAAAGCTAGAATAAAAATCATGCAATATAACTGACTAATATCTCAGAGTTTTTGAAGTACAAGAATTTACTAATAAAGTAAAAGAGAAAAATTCTTTTTAAATGAATGAGCTTCAGATGCTAAAATAAGAGTGTATGTAACTCATAATGAATTTAAAAAATGATTTCTTAATTTCATGATAGTATCTACTTGAAATTAGCTTAATATTGATTAAAATACACTATTTTGTACTCTGAATTATAAATATAAAGATAAAGCAAAGCACTTTGGGAAGATGTAAAAAAAATGGAAGAAAAGCTTCTGGGCATATATAATTCATTCCACATTTTTAAAAAATATAATTAAGTTTAATTTCATAGAGAAATATGTGTTCACATGTTGCTTTTTCTTTTCAAATAGGAGTCATCCTAGCATGTGATAGCTCTTGAGTGTAGTATTTCATAGCAATTCTAATTGGTTCACTGCTTTTCTTGACTTAATTATAATCCTGTTTTCCCATGTTGTTGTTCAGTCTCTAAGTTTCATCCAACACTTTATGACCCTATGGACAGCAGCATGTCAGACTTCCCTATCCTTCACTATATCCCATAATTTGCTCAGACTCTTGTCCATTGAGTCGATGATCCAACCATCTCATCTTCTGCATCCAACCATTTCATGCCCCCTTCTTATGTTGCCCTCATTTTTTTCTCATCATGAGGGTCTTTTCCAGTGAGTCAGCTCTTTGCATCAGGTGGCCATGGATATTCAGCCTCAGCGTCAGTCCTTCCAATGAATATTCAGGGTTGATTTCCTTTAGAAATGACTAGTTAAATCTCCTTGTAGTTCAAAGAACTCTCAAGAATTTTCTCCAGTACCACAATTTGAAAGCATCAACTCTTCAGCACTCAACCTCTGTATGGACCAACTCTCACATTCATGTAGGAATTCTGGAAAAACAATAGCCTTGTCTGGTTCTAATTGTTGCTTCTTGACCTGTATACAGGTTTCTCAGGAGACAGGTAAGGAGGGCTGGTATTCTCATCTCTGTTTGTTGTGATCTATACAGTCACAGGAGTAGTCAATGAAGCAGAAGTAGATTGTTGTTGTTTTTTTCTTTCTTTCTTTTTTTTTTTTTAATTCTGTTACTTTCTCTATGATCCAGCAGTTTGATCTGGACCTCTGCCTTTTCTAAACCCAACTTGTACATCTGCAAGGTCTTGGTTCATGTACTGCTAAAGCCTCACTTGAAGGATTTTGAGCATTACTTTGCTAGCATGTGAAATGAGCACAGTTGTACAATAACTTGAACATTCATTCTTTCTCTATTTAATTGTTATGTATTGTCTTTTGTATTGGAAATATAGAAGCCATTTTTGTATCGTTGTTTCATGGTGTGCATCAAATCTTTATTAATCATTCAGGTTTAATAACAACTATCACTCTCTCATCTAGATAGTTTCAAATTGCATATTTTTGATGCAACTATTTAAAAACGTATCTGCTCAGATAAAAATTGCATATGTAAAATGAGACCAAAAATATCTGACTATAAGAATGGCAGAGTAGATAGCCTTTTGCAATAACTCTTTTGTCATGAACAATGAGGAAATAAATGAACAAAATAAAAAATTGCATCAGACACTTGTCAAATGAGTAGGAAATCAATTCATCAGAAACAAAGAAATATATTTAGAGAAGCAAGATTAGCATATGGGGCTAATTTAAACTTTAAGGAGTTTTCTAATTCCTAAAATAGTAACACAACAATGAAAAGACAGAATGCTTTATAGATGCATGAGTCAAGTACAAAATAGAATTTAGATCTCACTAAAGTTTGGAGATCTTAGTAGAAACCCAAGTTTTCCTGTGGGATCCTAAAATGCCAATGAACAGGCTCTCTAGGATTAACACATATATTCAAGTCATTTTTTGTTTCCTGCATGAATTTAGGGTGATTAGATAGTTAAAATAAAATTTAAAATAAAAACATGACATATATTTTTATTTTGTATATATTGACCAAAACTCAATAGAAATATCAAGTTGACTAAGAAGATGAGATAAAAACAAAAATCTAGTAAGCACATAAACCATAGGAACAGCCTATTGTCAGATAATAATTTCAGAATAACTTTTCAGTAACATAAACAGGTGGTTTTAATATCCGAATGACTAATAGATAAAATGAAAGTTCTAAGAAAAACAGTAGAAAATGTAGAGCTAAAATGTAAAATTTGCAATAACAATTTAATAATTCAGTCATAAGTTTAACAGATTAAGAAGAACAGTAGATAAAATTAGGAAACAGAAAGAGATAATTGAATAAATATTTAGAATGAAGCACAGAGAAATAAAACATCAGAAAACATAGAGCATAAGGTTGATGTGAAATGCAGTTACAAATTTATTTGTGATATTGGCTCAGACAGTAATGAATCTGCCCGTAATTCAGGACTTGGATTCAATCCCTGGGTCAAGAAGATCCCCTGGCGAAGGGAATGACACCCCGTTTCAGTATTCTTGCCTGGAGAATCCCATGGAGAGAGTCAGACACAACTGGGTGACTAAAACACTGACACACACATGAATTCCAAATATGAGAGGAAAAAAATTGGTGCCTTAAAGAAGAAATTGCACCTAAAATAGGATTACTTTGGAGAGATAGCCTGTTAATTCTGTCTTAGCTTGCCATATTAGAGATTTCTAATGACTTGCTAACATCCAATTGTTACAAAGTGTGTGAGTATGAAGCCTATGGCAACCTCAGATATAGGGAGTTTTCCATACATTTCCTGGGGGTTCTTTCAGGAAGATCACAAGAAACTTCTTGGAAATGTACGGGAAAAAGTAGAGCTTAATTCCTTTCTCTTTGAACGTGGACAGTACATAGTGACTTACTTCTAATGAGCAGAATATGAAGTTGTAAGTATAAGTAAACTTACTGTGGTAAAAATCAAGGTGCCCTTTACTTGTAAAGAGATATAAACATTTATATCATGTACCACTTGATGTGATGCAAACAGATTTCCTTACTTTGTGTACTGTACTATGTACTTTCTCACATTTTTTTATGCTTTAATAAAGCTTTAAAGATAAAAGTAAGAAAAAAGTAACATAAAGTTGTTAAGTCACCAAGTTGTGTCCGACTCGGTGACACCCATGGACCACAGCATGCCAGGATTCCTGTCCTTCAGTATCTCCCAGAGTTTGCTCAACCTCATGTCCATTGAGTTAGTAATGTTATTCAACCATCTCATCCTCTGTCATCCCCTTGTCATCCTGCCCTCAATCTTTCCCACCATTAGGGTCTTCCCCTATGAGTTAGTTGGCTCTTCACATCAGGTGGCCAAAATAATGTCACACAAAATATACACAATACACTTGAGTGAATTTGAAGATGACTTTTTTTTTTGTGTGTGAGGGAAGGCCATTTTAGCAATATGTAATTGCTAATGTCTCCCATACAAATATTAAATTTTAGTGTAATCCACATATAAACAGAAATGAGTTTTATTCTTTATCCTAGGCATTGTAAAATAACTCTTGCTCATATAGAGAACCAACATTTGCATCCAGCATTAAAAGATATTTAATAAAGAGGTCACTGAAAGAGCAAACATCTTTCACAGGTGTTAAAACATCTGTAAGGCCTCAATAATTAAAACAAAATAGTGGTCCATGAATAGATGGGCCATAAGGACAAAATATTTAAAGCCTAGAAACAGAAACAAGCAAATCAGGAAATCCAATTAAGTGCTTTATGGAGAATATGGAATTATTAATATGCTAAGATGGAATATTTTGATAGCCATTAAAAAAATCTGGTATATTAAAATCAATAAAATGTTGGTACTGGTAAAATACATAAACATCTAAAAAATAAATATCTTAATTAAAAACATTAATTAATTGACATATATACATATAGTGAAAGGCTTCTAGCTGTGGTTCAAAATTGAGATATAAAAAGAAAAGACTGATAAATCAGATTACAACATTCTAGAAAACATTTCATGGTAAAACCATAAACAATGCCAAAAATAAAATTTTAAATTATCTGGAAAGGTGATATATGTATATATATATATCTCATATATATTATATATATATATATCTCACAATTTTAAGGGGGCTATTTTCTCATATATGTGTCACATATATGTGTATAGTACATAAATATTCTCAAAAATTCAAGGGAATAAAAATCAAAGGAAATGAACAGATTTCACATAAAAGTATACAAATGACTCAAAAGTTGAAAGTAATGAAGAGCAAGCTTTGCATTACTCACAATAAGAGGAAACAAATTAAATTACATTGATGCTCTTCTTCTGAATTCTTTCTTTGGAAATATTCAAACACCTGACAAAAAGCTCTTTTAATGAGACAGCAGGGAAAATAAGTACTCTTGCAGATTATAAGTGAGCATGAAATGTAGTAAAACACCTGCAGAGGGAAATTTGGCAATATCTAACTACATATGCATTTATCAGGGCTAATATTCTGATAGTGATAAAAGCTGTAAGTTTTCAAGATGTTGCCATTGGGAGAAACTGAGAACAGGATGCTTAGTATTTCTCTGTTTCTTACAACTGCATGTAAATCTACAATTCTCTCAAGGTAAAAAGCTTAATTAGGAATAATTACCTCGACCTAATGATTACATTTTGGAAACAGAGAAGTAGTCTAGTAAGAAGAATCATGAGATTCTGCATTTTTGATAATTTTCTCTTAACAATCTGAATTATGGTAAAAATATCCATTATTCAATAAGTCACTGAGGTGAATAATTGTTACATTTGGAATATTCTATATGCTATATCTCAATTTTTAAAAAAAACAAAGAAAGCAAACTTGGCAAAATATCTGAACTTGCTAGGCATTTTGATTTGTTGATAAAACTTTCAAAACAAGAAAAATTGGTAACATGAGTGGACTTAAATATGTGGGGTGTAGAAATTTAAAGGGGTCTACCCTTTAAATTTGTTTAAATCTAAACAAAACAAAAAGAATTAAACACACAAAAAGAATTTTCTGATTGGCTCTGAGATCCCTATTTTAGTTGTAAAGAGACCACTGATAATCCAGAGTCCTCTTTGACAGTTTTTGTTGTTCAGTTGATAAGTCCTGCCTGACTGTTTGAGATCTCATGGATTGCAGCAGGCCAGGCTCCTATGTCTTCTACTCTGTCCCAGAGCCTCCTCAAATTCATGTCCATTGAATCAGCAATGCTATCTAGCCTTATCTCATCCACCACTGCCCCCTTCTCCATTTGTCTTCCATCTTTCCCAGCATCAGGGTCTTTTCCAATGAGCCAGCTCTCCTTATCAGGTGGCAAAGCATTTGAGCATCAGGTTCAGTAACAGCATTCCCAACGAATGTTCAGGGTCGATGTCCTTTACAACTGACAGTTTTGATCTCCTTGCTGTCCAAGGCTCTCTCAAGAGTCTTCTCCAGCATCAAAATTTGAAAGCATTAATTCTTCAGCACTCAACCTTATGGATTATTTCTCAGATTCATGTATGAGTACCAGAAAAGGCATAGATTTGACTACATGGACCTTTGTTGACAAACTGATGTCTTTGCTTTTTAATAGGCTAAGATTGTAATAGCTTTCCTTCTCATGAGCAAGTGTCTTATAATTTCATGGCTACAGTCACCGTCCACAGTGATTTTGGAGCCCAAGAAAGGAAAATCTGTCACTGCTTCCAATTATCCCCTTTTATTTGCTATGAAATGATGCGACTGGGTGCCATGATCTTAGTTTTCTGAATGTTGAGTTTTAAGTCAGCCTTTTCACTCTCTCCTTTCACCCTCATCAAGAGGCTCTTTATTTTCTGAAGAGGTTTCTCTTCATTTTCTGCCATCATAGTGGTATCTTCTGCATAGCTGAGGCTGTTGATATTTCTCCCAGAAATCTTGATTCCAGCTTGTGATTCATCCAGCACAGCATTTAGCATGATGTACTCTTCATTTAATTTAAATAAGCAGTATGACAGTACACAGCCTTGTCATGCTCCTTTCCTAATTTGGATTCCTCCATTTCTCCATGTCCAGGCTTATTCATGTCAATGTATGGCAAAAAACCACTACAATATTGTAAAGTAATTAGCCTCCAGCTAATAAAAATAAATGAGAGGAAAAAAAAGAATTTTCCACGGTTTCTTGTGATTTGAACAGCCAAAGCTTTACTGTAATCAATGAACTTGAAGTGGGGTTTTTCTGGAACTCCCTTGCTTTCTCTATGATCCAGTGGATATTGGCAATTTGATCTCTGGTTCCTCTGTCTCTTTTAAACCCAGTTATGTAGCTGGAAGCTCTCAGCTCCCATACAGATGAAACCTAGCTTGAAGAATTTTGAGCACAACCTTGTTAGCATGTGAAATAAATGTGATTGCAAGGCAGTTTGAATATTCCTGGCATTGACCTTGTTTGGGATTGTAATGAAAAGTGATGTTTTCCAGTCCTGTGGCCACTGCTGAGTTTTCCAAATTTGCTGGCGTATTGAGTACAGCACTTTAATGGCATCATCTTTTAGAATTTGAAGCAGCTCAGCTGGAATTCCATCATCTCGGCTAGTTTCATTGGTAGTAATGCTTCCTAAGGTCCACTTGACATCATACTCCAGGATGTCTGGCTCTAGGTGAGTGATTGCATCATCATGGTTATTTGAGTCAAGATCTTTTATATAAAGTTCTTCTGTGTATTCCTGCCACTTTTTCTTGATGTCTTCTGTCTCTGTTAAGTCTTCACCATTTCTGTCCTTTACCATGCCCATCCTTGCATGAAATGTCCCTTTTATATCTCAACTTTTCTTGAAGATATCTCTAGTCATTCCCATTCTATTTCTTTCCTCTATTTCTTTGCATTCTTCATTGAAAGAAGGCTTTCTTATCTCTCCTTGCTATTCTCTGGAACTCTGCATTCAGTTAGGTATATCTTTCCCTTTCTCCCTTGCCTTTCTCTTTTCTTATCTCCTCATCTATTTTCAAAGACTCCTCAGAGAACCATCTTACCTTCTTGCATTTCTTTTTCTTTTGAGTGGTTTTTGTCACTGCCACCTGTACAGTGTTACAAACTCTGTCCATAGTTCTTGAGACACTATATCAGATCTAATCCCTTGAATATATGCATCTCCTCTACTGTATGTATAATCATATGTGATTTGATTGGTGGCTTGGGAGATAAGGAATCTGCCTGCAATGTGAGAGACTTGGGTTTGATACTGGATTGGGAAGATCCCCTGGAGGAGGGCATGGCAACCCACTCCAGCAATCTTGCCTGGAGAATCCCCATGGAAAGAAGTCTGGCAGGCTACAGTCCATGCGGTCACAAAGAGTCAGACATGACTGAGCAACTAAATACATGCATGCCTGAATAGCTTAATGATTTTCCCTACTTTCTTCAGTTTTAGCCTAAATTTTGCAATAAGGAGATCATGATCTGAGACACAGTCAGCTCCAGATCTTGTTTTTGCTTACTGTAGAGAGATTCTCCACCTTTGGCAGCAAAGAACATATTGTTATTAACCATCTATTGTGCACTTGTTGACTCATCTCTTAGGTTGTTGGAAATGGAAAAGAGTACTTTCTATGAACTTCATGTTCTCTTGATAAAATGCTGTTAGTCTTGCCCTGCTTTATTTTGTATTCTGAGAACAAACGTGGCTTCTCCTTTTACATTTCAATCCCCTATGATGAAAAGGGGAATTTTTTCATAGTATTATTTCTAGAATGTGTTGTAGGTCTTTATAGAACTAGCCAAATTCAACTTTTTCCGTGTCTGTGTTTGGGGCATAAACTTGGATTACTGTGATGGTGAAGGTTAGCTTTGGAAACAAACTGAGATCATTCTGCTATTTTTGAGGTTGCACCTAAGTACTAAATCTTGGACCCTTTTCTTGACTATGAGGGCTACTCCATCTTTTCTTATGATTCCTGCACACAGTATTAGATACAATGGTTATCTGAATTAAATCATCCTATTTTTGTCCATTTTAAGTTAATGCTTTCTAAGATATCAATGCTCAATCTTTCCATCTCCTGCTTGATCACATCCAATTTACCCTGATTCATGGACCTAAAACTCCAAGTTCCTATTCTCTATAAAGAAATCTCATTCTTTACAGCATCTTACTTTACATTCAACACCAGATACATCCACAGTGGAATGTCTTTTCTACTTTGGCCCAGATGCTTCTTTCTTTCTGGAGACATTATTAATTGCCCTCCACTCTTCTCCAGTAGCATATTGGATACCTTCCAGCTTGGGGGTGGGGGGGGTGGGGGTGGGCATTGCTCATCTTCTGGTGTGTTATCATATATTTTTGCCTTTTCATACTGTTCATGGTTTCTCCTGGAATGAATACTGGAGTGGGTTGCCAGTTCCTCCTCCAGTGGACCATGTTTGCTCAGAACTCTTTTCTACGACTCGTCCATCTTGTGTGGCCCAGCATGGCATGGCTCAGAGCTTCTCTGAGCTATACAAGCCCCTTTACCACAACAAGTCTGAGATACATGAAGGGGTGATTTTACAGTATAAATAGGCAAAATTTCACTGTTGGGTACATGCAATCATACATTTATAAGGAGCAGGGTTTATTGATGACACATTTTTAAATATTTTTGTCAAAGTAATAGTATATGAGATAAGTTGGGTGATCCGAATGTCACAGCAGAAAGTGGGAAAGCTGGAGTTCCACGATTCAAGTTCCCAGATCAAGAACTACATAAATGACATGAAAGTTTCTATATCTTTCCAAAAATTAACCCTGAAATTTCTCTTATAGGCGCAGAGTGAGACTGACAAAACCCAAAATCAGAATTTTACTCGTCAATTTGCCAAATCACAGCAAAATAAATCCCCAGCCTTAAATGTGTTTCAGGAGAGGGAAATATCATGTCAGGATGATACCTGCAGGAGTCCTTAGGACTTCCTGCCATATGAGGATTCTTAGCTTCATTCAGGAAAGAATTCTAAAGTGAGTCAGAATAAAGGGAAAGCAAACTTATTGAGAGGTAGGCATTCCATAGACGGAATGCAGACCATCTCAAAAGTGAGAGTGATCCCAGAGTATGGAATCATAGGCTTTCATGGATTAAGTAATTTCATAGGCTAATTGTTGTTGTTGTTCAGTTGCCTAGTCATGTCTGAATCTTCAAGACCCTATGGGCTACAGCACGCCAGGCTTCTATGTCCCTCACAAATCTCCTGGAGATTGCTTAAACTGATGTCCATTGAATCAATGATACCATCCAAATGTCTCATCCTCTGTTACCCTCTTCTTCTTCTGCCTTCAATCTTTCCCAACATCAGGGTCTTTTCAAAGAGTCACCTGTTTGAATCAGGTGGCCAAAGCATTAGAGCTTCAGTCAGCATCAGTCCTTCCAAAGACTATTCAGGGTTGATTTCTTTTGAGATTGACTGGCTTGATCTTCTTGCTTTCCAAGAGAGGAGTTCAATCTGGGACCAGTGACAAGGCTTGATCGCTCAGAGCTTTTTGGGTAATAGAGTTTTATTAAAGTATAAAAGAGATAAACGAATCTTCTGACATATTCATCCGAAGGAAGCAGAAAGAGTGGCCCCCTTGCTAGTTTTAACTAACTGTTTCATGTCTGTTAGAAGGCTGTTAATCAGATAAGAGACACACCTCAAGGCTGAGGGAGTTTCACCAGGCCCCTCTCCCACAATATGCATTTTTGAGATAGGACGGCACTAGACATGTCATCTCCCAGCCATAAAATAATTGATATGAATACTGGCTTGTTTATCTATCATTAACCCAACGTTTGAGAAAAAAAAAAAAGTTAGTCTTAGGTGGAACAATTTTGAAGAAAGGCAAATACCAAAACAAATACATAGTTTCATTAACATAGCTTAAGAAAAACATTTCCATAAGGAAAACGCATTGGTTAGCTCAAGGTTTGAGAAAAGTTAAGTTTAGGTGGAACCAGATGTCATCATGGCAACACAAAATTTTAAGAGAAACATCCTTTTGATTTTGTATACAGAAGAAAAAAAAAAAAAAATCTGACACTTATAGCCTGTTTCCTCCATTAGGAGACCCCTGACCTTCCTGCCTGCTACTGTCTCAATCTCACTAAGCAGAGATTCTGTATTCACTATTCTGTTAGAGTTAGAAAGTATTCCAATTGGTTGGTTGCTTGACTGAAACATGAACCAAAGAGTGGCTCATAGAGAGTGAGTTAGAAAGGCCAGGCATGCCTTGGTTTAATGTAGAGAACAGAAATCAAAGTCTTGGGGGTTGGCATGTTAGTGTGGATTTGTCATTAAACTTACTTACACTTACTTACACTGGTAGGGCTCAGAAGGCATTTACCACTTTTCAAGTCCTTGAAATGTTCTGTGATCTCTTTTCTCTGTAGCCCTGATCTTCCAGTAAAAACTGCAGACTCTGAATTGGGATATCTAAATACAATAAGAGAGATTAGATCCCTGGGTCACAGGGCCCAAGTGGTGGCACTTGACCACAAGGGCTGCTGCTGCTACTGCTGCGTCAATTCAGTCGTGTCTGACTGTGCGACCCCATAGACGTCAGCCCACCAGGCTCCCCTGTCCCTGGGATTCTCCAGGCAAGAACACTGGAGTGGGTTGCCATTTCCTTCTCCAATGCATGAAAGTGAAAAGTGAAAGTGAAGTCGCTCAGTTGTGTCCAACTCTTCGCGACCCCGTGGACTGCAGCCTACCAGGCTCCTCTGTCCATGGGATTTTCCAGGCAAGAGTACTGGAGTGGGTTGCCATCGCCTTCTCTGGACCACAAAGGCAAGGAGGTCATAATTACCCTAGTGGACAGAAGAGTGAAAACAGCAATCAGAATAGTTTTGATGCCAAACTCTCAGGCTCTGTGCAACAATGCCAAGTCAAATCTCAGAGACAGAAGTTCTGGGTGAAGTAGAAAAGAATAGCTTTATTGCTTTGACAAGCATAAGGGGACACAACAAAATCAAGCCCTTGAAAATTGTATCCCAACCCAGGAGGATTTGGTGAGGAATTTTATAGTAATGGTTCAAGGGCAGGGTTTCTGGTAAGGATCAGTGTGTACAGGACCTGCATTCCTTTAATCTAGCCTCAGGTGGTCTCTTAATGACCTTCTGTAGTTCTCGAGGTTACAAACTATGACCTTCTCTCTGGAATAAAGATTGTTTAATCAAGTAGCTCATCTTCCATTTGTTAGGGGCTTTAGTTCTGTAGAAGAGTTTAAAGATGTTGTTAGGTGTATGACTTGGAACTTTTTCCCAAGGCCGCATTGTTTTTTTTGTTTGTTTGTTTGTTTGTTTTTTGGTTTTTTTAAACTAATATTATTTATTTATTTTATTTTTGGCTGTGCTGGGTCTTCATTGCTGTGTAGACTTTGCTCTAATTGCAACAAACAAAGGCTGCTCTCTAACTGGGGTGCATGGGTTTCTCAGTGCAGTGGCTTCTCTTTTGGAGCACAGGCTCTAGTACACTTGGGTTTCAGTACTTGTGGCACATAGGCTCAATAATTGTGGCTCTTGGGCTCTAGAGCACAGGCTCAATAGTTTCTGTTCACAGGCTGAGTTGCTTCACAGCATGGGGAATTTTCCTGGATCAGGGATTGAAACCGTGTCTCCTGCATTGGCAAGTGGATTCTTTACCACTAAGCCACCAACAAAGCCTTCACTATTATGTCCTGACCGTTCCTCCCTTGTCTCAACACTCCCTCCCTGATTAATAATTGTTTTAGTCTGTCCTTTGAAACTCAGGAAGGTCATGAAAGCCTATTTCCTACAGATAAGAAACAAGAGACACAGAAAATCTTCTGTACCCAGTAGCTCCACATGGTCCTGTTCTGTTTTGATCTGACTTGCATGGGACTTTGTCATTGACTACTTAATTACAGTGTTCCTTGAAATGAAATTGATAGAAATTCTGCCAAAATCTTATATGATCTATCTAAGCAGAAAAATTGCAGGCCAAGTGAACATAAGTCTAAGTTGAATCATAAAAATCAAGAGTCATGGCTCCTAAGTCAATTCTCAGTCTTAAGCCCCTTGAAGGAAGGGGCTTTTTCCTTCAGAAAATACTTCACTACACAACCAAAATTTATACTTTTAATCTTTCTCACAGTTTTCCTGGAAAATGACCTCTGGTCTACTTCGTGGGTAACTGTGCATTGGGGAAGAGGAAATGATCACACCTTTGGGGGACTGCTGGACACTAACTTTGAATTAACATTAATTCCATGAGAAACTAAATGCCACTGTGCTCAACCAGTAAGAGTATTGGTTTATAGCAATCCATTGACAAATTAAGTATTAGTTCAGACCCATCTCAGAGTGAGTCCCATGGGTCATCAGACCCATTTTGAAGTTATTTACTCATTTAAGCAATGTAAAATTGAAATAGACATATTGAATGGTTAACAGAATCCCCATATTGGTTTTCTGACATGTAGAATGAGAGATATTATGCAATAAAGACCAAGTGGAAGCCAATGGAACTGCCTCAACCTAAGACAATAGTAAATAAAATGTAAAACTGCATTCCTTGGGAGATTACAGAAATTAGCGGCACCACGAAGAACTGGAAGAGGTGATGATTTTATGACATTTCCATTCAACAGGCCTATGTGTCCACTGTGGAAGACAGATGCATATTGGGAACAACATTATATTATTATAAGCTTATCCAGGTGATGACTCCAGTTGCATTTTTATTGACACCATATGTGCATTTATTACCTGAGCAAATAATAGATCCTCTTGTACTTGATACATGGTTATTGATCTGGCAGATGCTTTTTAAAAATCTACCCATGTTAAAACAAACAAACAAAAAAAAACACCAGAAGCTTCTTGCTTATGGCTTGTAAAATGAGCAATATGGTAAATTGAACAATACACTTTCGTTCTCCTTCATCATGGATATACAAGCTCTCTAGCCATATGCTCTAAATTAGGTTGCAGGGCTCTTGATTGGCTTTCCCTTCTACAAGATGTTACATTGGTCTGTTACATTGATAAAATTATGCTGACTGGACCTAGGGAGAAAGAAGTAGCAACTAATCTAGACCTATTAGAAGAGGAAAGATATTCCCATTTGAATGCAGAGTTCCAAAGAATTAGCAAGGAGAGATAAGAAAGGCTTCCTCAGCAATCAATGCAAAGAAATAGAGGAAAACAACAGAATGGGAAAGACTAGAGTTCTCTTCAAGAACATTAGAAATACCAAGGGAAAATTTCATGCAAAGATGGGCTTGATAAAGGACAGAAATGGTGTGGACCTTACAGAAGTAGAAGATACTAAGAAGAGGTGGCAAGAATACACAGAAGAACTGTACAAAAAAGATCTTCATGACCCAGATAATCACGATGGTGTGATCACTCACCTAGAGCAGACAATCTGAAATGTGAAGTCAAGTGGGCCTTAGGAAGCATCACTATGAACAAAACTAGTGGAGGTGATGGAATTCCAGTTGAACTATTTCAAATCCTGAAAGATGATGCTGTGAAAGTGCTGCACTCAATATGCCAGCAAATTTGGAAAACTCAGCAGTGGCCACAGAACTAGAAAAGGTCAGTTTTCATTCCAATCCCAAAGAAAGGCAATGCGAAAGAATGCTCAAACTACCACACACTTGCACTCATCTCACACGCTAGTAAAGTAATGTTTAAAATTCTCCAAGCCAGGCTTCAGCAATACGTAAACTGTGAAATTCCAGACGTTCAAGCTTGTTTTAGAAAAGGCAGAACCAGAGATCAAATGGCCAACATCTGCTGGATCATTAAAAAAGCAAGAAACTTCCAGAAAAACATCTATTTCTGCTTTATTGACCATGCCAAAGTCTTTGATTGTGTGGATCACAATAAACTGTGTAAAATTCTGAAAGAGATGGGAATACCAGACCACCTGACCTGCCTCTTGAGAAACCTATATGCAGGTCAAAAAGCACCAGTTAAAACTGGACATGGAACAACAGACTGGTTCCAAATAGGAAAAGAAGTCTGCCAAGGCTGTATATTGTCACCCTGCTTATTTAACTTCTATGCAGAGTACATCATGAGAAACGCTGGGCTGGAAGAAGCACAAGCTGGAATCAAGACTGCTGGGAGAAATATCAATAACCTCAGATATGCAGGTGACACCACCCTTATGGCAGAAAGTGAAGAGGAACTAAAAAACCTCTTGATGAAAGTGAAAGAGGAGAGTGGAAAAGTTGGCTTAAAGTTCAACATTCAGAAAACTAAGATCATGGTATCTGGTCCCATCACTTCATGGGAAATAGGTGGGGAAACAGTGGAAACAGTGTCAGATTTTATTTTGGGGGGCTCCAAATTCACTGCAGATGGTGATTCCAGCCATGAAATTAAAAGATGCTTACTCCTTGGAAGGAAATTTATGATCAACCTAGATAGCATATTAAAAAGCAGAGACATTACTTTGCCAACAAAGGTCCGTCTAGTCAATGCTATGATTTTTCCAGTGGTCATGTATAGATGTGAGAGTTGGACTGTGAAGAAAGCTGAGGGCCAAAGAATTGATGTTTTTGAGCTGTGGTTTTGGAGAACACTCTTGAGAGTCCCTTGGACTGCAAGGAGATCCAACCAGTCCATCCTAAAGGAGATCAGTCCTGGGTGTTCATTGGAAGGACTGATGCTGAAGTTGAAACTCCAATACTTTGGCCACCTCATGCGAAGAGTTGATTCATTGGAAAAGACCCTGATTCTGTGAGGGACTGGGGCAGGAGGAGAAGGGAAAGACAGAGGATGAGATGGTTTGATATCATCACCGATTTGATGGACATGAGTTTGAGTAAACCCCGGGAGCTGGTGATGGACAGGGAAGCCTGGCGTGCTGTGATTCATGGGATCACAAAGAGTTGGACACGACTGAGTGACTGAACTGAACTGAACTAATTTCTAAGATATTCATGACCAGTGAAATAAAATAAAATAAATTTCAAAAATCAAGGATCTTCTACCTTATTAAAATTTTTAGGAGTTTAATGGCATAAGTCAAGTGAAGATATCCCTACAAAGGTGAAGGATAAGTAGCTGCATCTGATCCTTCGATAACCAAAAAAGGAGACCCATGTCTATTGGGCCTGTTTGAATTTTGAAGACAACATATTCTTCTTTGAAGTATGTTTCTCTGGCCCATTTACAAAATCACCTGAAACGTTGGTCGATTTAAATGGGGACCAGAACAAGGGAAGACAGTACAACAGGTCCAGACTGTAATGCAAGCTCCTCTGCCATTCAGGTCATGTGGTACAGCGCGTGGTACTTGAAGTATCAGTGGCAGATAGAAATGGTGTTTGTAGCATTTAACAGACTCTTATGGAGGAATCTGAATTTAGGCCCTTAGGACTTTATTAGTAAAACTCTCTGCTGCTCCACAGACCTCTGCTCTCTTTTTTGAGAAACAGTTCTTGACCCCCTAGTGGGCCTTAGTAGAGACCAAATGCTTAACCATGGACCACCAAATACCAGACAACCTGATTGTATATTG
Source organism: Cervus canadensis (assembly GCF_019320065.1). Lineage (NCBI taxonomy): Eukaryota > Metazoa > Chordata > Mammalia > Artiodactyla > Cervidae > Cervus > Cervus canadensis. Next base: position 9,719,342 of record NC_057396.1, read on the forward strand.
TGAACTGAATGTTATCTGACCCTCTGAGAAATATATTTTGCCATGCACAGCAGTATTCATCTATAAAGTGATAATAATGATCACTCCTCTGTTATAAACAAATGGTGATAAATATTGTGTTGGACAGACGTTTCATTTGGTTTCTTCCTTAAAATGACCCTAGTAGTTCTTAGTTGTCTTTAACTTAATTTTAAACAATTTAATTAGATTGCATTGTGATATGACAGCTGTCATGTTAGTGTGAATTAAAAAAAAAAATCAGAAGTCATGAATTTTTGTGCAGCCATTTTAATATTGAAGGTAGAATTTTAAAAAGCAACATTTTCAGTATATTATACTTTATTATTTCAAGAAAGGTAAAAACACAACTGAAACAAACAAAAAATATTTGTGCAGTGTATGGAGAAGGTATGGTGACTGGTTGAATGTGTCAAAATTGGTTTGTGAAGTTTTGTGCTATAGATTTCTCATTTGACAATGCTGCAAGGTCGAGTAGACCGGTTTAAATTGATAGGAATCAAATCAAGACATTAATTGAGAACAATCAATGCTATACCATGCAGGAGATAGCTGACATACCCAAAATATTCAAATCAAGGGTTGGAAATCATTTGAACCAGCTTTGTTATATTAATTGCTTTGATGTTTGAGTTCCACATAAGTTAATTGAAAGAAACCTTACTTAAACATAACAAAAGCACTCTGGCTTTAAGACAGATTGTGGCAGGCAATGCAAAATGGGTATTGTACAACAATGGGGAACAGAAGAGGTCATGGGGCAAACAAAATGAACTACTACCTATCACATCAAAGGCAGGTCTTCATCCAAAGAGGTGGTGCTGTGTATACGTGGGATCCATCAAACTCCATCATGAATGCCTCCTGGAAAACCAAATGATTAATTCCAACAAGTACGTATCTCAGACTGAACAACTGAAAGCAGCACTTTATGAAATCATCCAAAATGAGTAAATAGAAAATACATAATCTTTCATCAGTTAACACAAGACTGCATATTTGTTTGATGACCAGGCAAAAGCCATTGCAGCTTGGCTGGGAAGTTCATCTGATTCATCAGACATTGTATCTCCAGATTTCCATTTATTTTGGCCTTTACAAAATCCTCTTAATAGAAAAACTTGCAATTCCCTGGAAAACTATAAAAGGCACCTGGAAGTTCTTTGCTCAAATATTTAAAAAGTTTTGGGAAGATAGAATTATGAAGGTGCATGAAAAATGGCAGAAAGTAGTGGAACAAAACTGTGAATATGTTCTTCAGTAAAGTTATTAGTGGAAATGAAAAGCGTGTCTTTTATTTTTAATTAAAAAACAGAAGGAACTTTTTGGCCAACCCAATAGATTATGAATAATGCATATATAAAGGAATTTAGGAGAGAGTCTGAAACAATTGCAGTGTAAGTGTTAATTATTATCATAAATTGGATGCTTATTTTATCAGAAATTTGATAGGACTAAAAGGTATGTGAAAAGAAATCATTTAATATGCTTTCAAACAGTAAAATCTATGATTTTCAAGTAATTTCTGAATAATTTTCCCAAGTAAGTTTACCTAAAGCAAAGTCAGTTACTTGGATGACTACATAGTCTTGTAGGAAAAATTAAAATTTAAGATATGTTATTGTAAAGATGTTAGACATTATTCTAAATTTATTTTTCTGGTTTTGTGGGCTCTAAAAAATCCTGCATGTTCAGCCAAATTTGAGCTGACTCTTTAATATCCCTCATTATATTTCAACATGAATGGCTGTTCATACATTTCCAAAAATAGCATTCATGGGTCAATGGAGATATAAACAGCTCACACTTGTTCCAAGCATTGATGCATTACAAGTGTAAATAAAATATATTGGTCAAAATGAAAACTTTGACACTACCCCATATGCCACAGTGATATTTTTAAACTCTGAGCTATAAGATACACTAATTTCTTCTTGTTATTTTTTGCCAACTCTCTGAAAAGTCTTTGCACACTTTTATTTTTTTTCTTGCCTTTTTCTCAGCTGTTACTTTATTCAACAAATATCTATCAAGCAATTACTACCTATGAGGCAATCTTCTACATACTGTTAAAAAGAAAAACATAACAAATAAACAAAAAAACTTGATTCAACAGGATTTTATATGTAAATGGGAGAAAGAGATAGGAAAAAAATTATACAGCATACAATGTTATATAATGGTAAGATTTCAGGAGAAAAAGCAAAGAAATGTGATGCATAGTTTGGGAAACTCAACCACTGAGCTTTTATTTAGGTGATTAGGAAAGGACAAATCAGTTAGAGAGCTTATGGAAAATTATACTTAGGTAAGAATCCAACAAAGTATGTGTAAGACCTTTTCCTGAAAATTATAAAATAATATAAAATGATGATGAAAGAAATAAAAAAAATCGAAATAAATGTACGTGGTGGTTTAGTCACTGATTCATGTCAGACTCTTGCAACCCTACAGACTGTAGCTGCCAGGTTCTTCTGTCCATGGGATTCTCCAGGCAAGAATACTGCAGTGGGTTACCATTTCCTTTTCTGGATGGAATCCAGATCTCCTGCATTGCAGTTGATCTCCTGAACTGTAAGTAGATTCTTTACCAACTGAGTCACCAGGGAAGCCTTAAATAAATGTATAGATATACTATTTTCATGGCTTTGAAGACACAAATTCATATATATATTCAGACATAATTCAAGAACTATATTTTTAAAAGAAATAGATGTTTATTCTAAAATCTACAAGAAAAGTAAGAAAAGCAACTTTTCACTGAAGCAATTATAAGCATTTAACATATTACAGTTCAGTTTCTATATAAATTTTCAGATAAGTTCTGACAATTATCAAAGAAAAAGTTCCCATAATATAAAGTTGCTAGCAAATATAGAAAATAGAGCAATATATATTATAATTATACAATTATAATTATAAAATCATAATATTTGTTCTATATTAAGAAATATAGGAAACTTAACAAATACAGAAAATCAGCCAAATCTATTCATAAAGGTGAAACAGTGAACAAAGAATCAATTCCAAATATAGATTTATAATTCTCAAAATAGTCAAAATTCCTACATGGATATATATATAAAATCATTAAAGAGAATATAAAAGTGATAGAAAATAACTAGTTCTACTAAAGAATTCTGGATAAATGGAAGGAACTCTATTAGTACAAATAAGGTAAGCAAATTAAAATTCCCACAGATATAAATAAGCTATTGATATATCCAATATCTTTTCCAAATTTTAAAGAAAATACCCTAATATGTGCATGTTCACATGAAAATTAAGGAAAATGACTAATAATATTAAGTTTGTATCTTCTAAAATAGCTATATTATAGTTAATAACAATAATTAAGCTATTAATTCAAGAATGCCGGCATTAAAAACAATAATAATTTTGGAAGATATTTCTAGTACAATAAAGCAGATAGAAGATAGCTTCTGTAAAATTCACATGAGGGTTATGTAACTCTGAAGAATACACATATTTAAAAAAAAATGTTAAATATATCCATGACCAAATTGGAAATCAATTTTATAATATCTGAGTCTTTTACCACATAATAATCTTAATTGGGGTGAGTTTGCTTGATTTTTAAAAACTTTGGAAATTGTTTTGCAATTGTTTTGGGGATTTTGCTCTCAGATGAAATTTAAATTTTAAGGATTTAGCCTTAACTAAAAGGAGTAAGCAATATATGGTTTCTCACAATTTAGGAAAACCGGTCCCCTTAGGAAATGTCTCATCTTTTATATGCCCTGTGATTTTCTTAAAGATACCGCCCTTAGCAATGTGCTTAGGTGTATGTGTGTGTGTACACAGATGTGTGCTTGTGCAATGAGGGTGGGGAAATGGAACAATGAGTATTCACATGCATTTTTATTCCATGTATATTTATATTAAATAGTTGAGAAATTATTTGAGGAATAGATCTAAATCATTTAACAACTAATATGTTTCAATTCTATAATCCCTCATTGATTGATTCCTTATAGAAACACTTGCCATGAGGTCTACTCTCAGACAATAGATTCAGTTAAGATTGTTGCTTGATAGCTCTATTTCTCTGGCTTGGAGAACACTTCACAGTTTGTTGTGATGCTACTTTGCTGATACTGAGGGAAAAATCCTTGTATTGAATTACCACCATTAGCCCAGCCCTAGTATTTTCCAGTGTTATATATACAGAGAAACCATTTAACATTGACAGGTGGATACTGAAAACCATACAGATTTCTCCAAGACACGGAAAGACTTTTCTTCATTCCTTTACATTTCTCTACCAGTATTTCCCAAACTGTGTTCTTTTGAACCATAAAGTTCAACTGGCTTAGGGATGCTAACAATCTCAGATTTTAGCTGTTTATTTCCTTCAGAACTACATAATATTTGGGGAGAAACAGTTACTTTTAAAAAAGGATAAAGAAAATCCTTACATTAAGATGAACAAAAATTAAGCTCTTCATGATCATCAAGATCAAAATATAAAGCTATATCACTCAAGGAAGTATAATATTGACACGAAGATTAACATTTAGACCAATACGTAGAATAGATTCTAGGAAAAAACTCACTCATTCTTATAATTTATAGCAATGTAAGCAAGGCATAAATTAGATAAATAATCATTCTGGACCAGAGAAATTGTTCTGGACCAACTTGATGTCCATATGGGATAAAAAGGATAAATCTGGATTTCTATAATACATTATATACAAAAGTAAATTCCTGATGAATTGTAGATACAAATTCAAATGATAACATCATGAAGCTTTTAGAAGAAAAGTCATAGACTTGACTTAAAATAGCTCCCTTATAAAGCAGTCAAAGTCATGAAGATTAAATATGTAGCTTAATATATTAAAATTTATTACATCTGTTTTAAAAACACCTGATATTAGAAATGTAGGTCACAAAGTGAGAAGGAATACTTCCAACGCACACATATGATATAAAAATTCAGAAAATAAGCCAGCTTTCAAAAACCAAAATGAAAGGTCAAACAGTTCAATAAAAATGGGCATGATAGTTGAGAATGCATTTTTCCAAAGAGAATATCAAATAAGCCAGTAATTATATGCAATGATTCTGTCTCTTTAGTTTTAGAAAAATTAAAGAGTAAGACAACACCACCACCAAAAGCACAATGTGACACCACAACATATAGCACAGAATGGAGATTATTACTAAAATACAGAAATAGATATAAGTATTGATAGATGATAGATAGACATATAAATGAAGAGTAAAGTGCATTTTAGAATATGGATCAACAAAAACAATCACAGGTTGCCAGTGAGATATAATTGATACAACCACTTGGAAAAGTTCTTTGACAATTTCTACCTAGTCTGACTAAATAAAAAACCTATTGCTGCTAAAATTTTGGTTTTGTACACTGGCACCAAATCAAAATCACAGACAGTTTCAAGTAAAGAAGAAAAGAGTAGCTTTATTTATTTGCCTGTCAAAGGAAGCCAAAGCAAGCTAGTGCCCTCAAGACTGTGTCAAAATGCTAGCTCAAAATAGGGTTCTTGATAAGGATCAGGGAAGGGGCCAGGCAGTGAAATATACTTTGACATGATATGATAGCTGTTACATATAGAATTATTGAGAACTGATCTGAGAAATGAAGGTGTAAAAAATTTGGACAAAATTTGCATTTAACTTACAAAGAATTTATAATAAATATTAATTTTTGAGTACTATCTTGCATTCAAATTGCATTTAAATAACTGTCTCCCGGTTATCCTACATGACTTTCTCTTCTGGAGTGAAGAATGCTTACAAAGAAGAGGAGTAGTAGGCAGTGTTTCAAAGAGGAAAAACACCATATGCTTGACAGAGCTTTAACTACGAGGTGTTACTTTAAGCAATTAGGTGCAAAGGAATCACTACCTAAAGAAAGAAAAAAAGAAAGGAAAAAAAAAATAAACACGGAAAGAGGAGGATGTGCAAGTGAAGCATCAGGTCACAGATCTAGCTGGTCCAGCCAGTTTTGGCTCTAAACACTAAGGCCCAGTGAATCCATGTCTAAATAGATATTCAACAGAAACTTATGCATGTGTTCATGAGAAATCTATATGAGACTGTTTATGGGTTTATTATTTGTCATAGGTTCAAACTGGAAACTAAACAATTTTACATGGATGCTGGAAAAATAAATTAATTATAGCATGTAATGAAATGCTATGCTGAGATGAGAATAAAGGGTCACAAACATAAAATCAAATAAGTAAAGGCAAACACGAAAGCGTGCATGCTATATGATTGCGTTCATAGAGTGTAAAAACAGGAGATAAATACTTTATTAAAAGTCAATACAAACTTTAAGGATACAGGTTACTGACTACAAAGAAAGAAGAAGTGGCTTCTGTGGTGTTAGTAATATATATTTTTTATTTATAGAAGTTACACAGGTGTAAAGTTTGTGAAAGTTCAGTGATCTATACTATCACATGGGCAGAATTTAAAGTATCGTATATTTTAAAAACACTAAATTTAATTCCCTAGTTTGTACTAGATTTCTCAAAGGAACAAATATGAGGCTTGCAGTCTTTAGTTGAAACACCAAAATTACTGAAAATGCCTATGTTTTTCTTTATTATAAAATAAATTACATGTACAATGAAATATGATGGTTCTAGTGATGCATAAAGATTTATTTTTCTATGATAGAAAGGTGACAGAAAGCTTACTTTGAAAAATTCCAAACTAAATATGGTCGCCTTGAAATCCCAAAGCACTGGACATTATTTGCAGACCAGAATACTTCTAAAATCTTTACAATTTCATTTTCATCATTTTCAGCTTTTCATTCAAAATAGTATTCAAAATTAATATTTATTACAAAGTCTTTGTAAGTTAAATGTAAAATATTATCCAGAGGCAAATTTTCTACACCTTCTTTTCTCAGATTAGTCCCCAATAATTCTATCTGTAACAACTATCATATCATCTGAAAGTATATTTTTCACTGCATTATTGACTCCAATATATTTTGTCTAGAGTTTAATTTACAGATCTTAAGGGACAGTGGGACATTTGTTTCATTTTTTCTAAGCACATTTATGTACAGAGAATTCAAATTATTTTACATAAATCTTGTCTATGGATGCAAAAAGTATTTTTAAAGGATTTTTTGAAAAATGAATGTGTATGTGTACATAATCAATAGATCAGGCACAATTTTATTGTAATAAGAACAAATAATTTTAGCAAGAGTTTAGTAAAATTTAATATTTTCTAACAATTTATAAAATTATAAACTCCAAAGGAAAAGACTACTAGGAAGATGAGCACTGAAATAAGTATTTTGTGTATTAATGATGATACACATCAGAAAGTGTAATTTAGCAGAGAATAGTAAAGAAGAAAAGCAAATGGACAAACTAAAAAATAATAATAAACAGGGCTTGTCAATTTGATATTTATGAAATTAAAAAAAAAAAAAACCATCAACAACTTCAACATATCGAACCACTGCTCTGATTAAACACCTGAAACAAAGTGGTTTTAACATCTAGTACATGATTTTTGGAAGGTCTGCAGTGGCCTGATTTCAGTTCAAAAGAAATTGTCAACAGGGAAATGAAACAAGTTAAGGTAAGGTAAGAAATGAAAGAACCTTCATTCAAGTCTCTAAGCAGTACATTTTGGATACAGAAGAAAAAATTATTCTGTATATCTATCTATACATATAAAAGGTCTAGCTCTGGGCAATCAATGACTTGACTGTATGAAATATATAAAAACTGACAAATCTATTAAGGACATCTATTTCTTGATTAATTTCTTTCAGATCATGAAAGATCAGAAATTGCATGGACATCACATGACCCTCACATACACTTGAGTTTCTTTTAACCAGACTTAATCCTTAATAGAAGTGAATTTTCAAAATCACACATTTTACTGCAGTGTAACTTGCTTTTTTTTTTTTCCTTTTGGAAATGTAATTTAAGTTTATGTAACATCATAACATCCATTGGATTATTGAAAAAGCAAGAGAGTTCCAGAAAAGCATCTATTTCTGCCTTATTGACTATGCCAAAACTTTGACTGTGTGGATCAACACAAACTGTGGAAAATTTTTAAAGAGATGTGAATACCAGACCACCTAACCCGTCTCTTGAGAAATCTGTATGCAGGTCAGGAAGCAACAGTGAGAAGTGGACATGGAACAACAGACTGATCCCAAATCAGCAAAGGAGTACGTCAAGGCTGCATATTGTCACCCTGCTTATTTAACTATACGCAGAATACATTATGAAAAATGCTGGGCTGGATGAAGCTCAAGATGGAATCAGGATTGCCAGAAGAAATATCAATAGCCTCAGATATGCAGATGACACCACCCTTAATGGCAGAAAGTGAAGACCTAAAAGAGCCTCTTGATGAAAGTGAAAGAAGAGAGTGAAAAAGTTGGCTTAAACCTCAACATTCAGAAAACTAAGATCATGGTTATCTGGTCCCATCACTTAATGGCAAATAGATGGGGAAACAGTGACACAATTTTTTGTCTTGGGCTCTAAAATCATTGCAGATGGTGAATGCAGCCATGAAATTAAGACGCTTGCTCCTTGGAAGGATAGTTATGACTAACTCGACAGCCTATTAAAAAACAGAGACATTACTTTTGCAACAAAGGTCCATCTAGTCAAGGCTATGTTTTTTCCAGTGGTCATGTATGGACGTAAAAATTGGGCTATAAAGAAAGTTGAGCCCTGAAGAACTGATGCTTTTGAACTGTGATGTTGGAGAAGACTCTTGGGTGTCCCTTGGACTGCAAAGAGATCCTACCAGTCTATCCCAAAGGAGATCAGTCCTGGGTGTTCATTGGAAGGACTGATGCTGAAGCTGAAACTCCAGTACTTTGGCCACCTGATGTGAAGAGCTGACTCATTTGAAAAGACACTGTTGCTTGCAAAGATTGAAGGCAGGAGAAGAAGTGGACAACAGAGGATGAGATGGTTGGATGGTATCACTGACTCAATGGACATGAGTTTGAGCAAACTCCGGGAGCTGGTGATGGACAGGGAGGCCTGGCGTGCTGCAATCCATGGGGTCGCAAAGAGTCGGACACTACTGATGGACTGAACTAAACTGAACTGAACTGAATACTCACACCATATATGAATGTTATAGAGATTGCCTTTGGGTAAGACAAACATGCGGGTGTAGACTCTCCTTCGAAATATAGGACAACAATTACAGAAGGCTAGAGAATGATGTAAAATAGCGTTGAAAACTATAAAGTCTTTGATAATGTTTCCTTCTCTGAGTCAACCTTGAGACCACTCATGATATGACAAAGTGAAATTAACAAAACATACTTTTTCTGTGATCCAGATGATCACATGTGATCCTTTTTCTGTGTCTTGCAAATAACTCTGTGAATTTAAGCAAGCAAGGATATACATTATTCTATGAATAGAAATTTATAGTAGTATTAGTTTATATAAGCATCCAGTCTAAACAAGGTACCTAGTTCTAGGGAGGCATCAATTATTAGTACATAATTAGTATGACTAAGAGGGCTAAATGTAAGCAATTAATAATAATAAAAAAAAAAGGTTCACTTGAGCCTAGAATAGAAAATCCAAGTTGTGTTAGTTTGGGTGTCATTGTCTAGTACTCGTTTACAGGAAGAGACTCAGGGAATCTAGCTTATTAAAAATGAGTGTGTTATTATGAAACTTCTATAATATTCAGATAAGATAGGCCTATTAACAACCATATTTGATGAATCCACATCTATAATTTTAAATGTCTGGTTTTTTAATCTGTAAAATTGCTGAAATAATGTAATCTATTTTATAACCTCACAGGAATTAGAAGATGATTCTTATAAAAGGCTTGGCACAGTGACTGGCAACCATTTGATAGGCATTGTGCCAAATAACCATAGCATGCTATGTACTAAATATTTAAGTAGTAGTAATAGTAGCAGTGATATTGTAAATTATATGAACTCTAAACATTGCACATTATTTGCTATACACTGCAAACCTACAGGATATGTATCTCTGTTTTCCAAAAGTGGAGATACATATTATTCTAGAACTGGCTGAATCTAATGTCCTTAATCTAGATTTCATGTTGCCTGATATGTGCTAGTACTTTGACTAACAGATAAGAGCATTTCAAGCACTACAGTGGTGTTCACTTCAAGCACTATAGTGATGTTCACTCCCACTATAAACATTTTTGAAAGTATTTTAAAAAACTTTAGTCATTTGTGTTCAGCAACTGATTCCTTAATACAAATTCAAATATCACATGGGTAATGTAACATATAACTTTAGAGCCCCTCCCAGTCTGATGTTTTTGTTGATGTTGTTCAGTCATTCAGTCATATTGGACTCTTTGGGGCCCCATGGACTACATTATGCCAAGCTTTCCTGTCCTTCACTATCTCCCAGAGTTTGCTCAGACTCATGTCCACTGAGTTGATGATGCCATCCAAATCTCATCCTCTGTTTCCCTCTTCTTCTTCTGCCCTCAATCTGTCCCAGCATCAGAGTCTTCTCCAAACCTAATATTAAATGTGTGCACCATTGTGTGGCCCACAGTTTTTTCTTGAGTGGATATGAAGCTCTGGAAGATATTAACCAAGGATATGGTCCAGGCATGACAAGCTGTTTCACAGTATTTGTTGAGGGCTGAAGATGAACAGGACAGGAAGAGGAAAAACAAAATAAAACATACATTAAAAATCCAAAACAATCAATTTCTGGTTTGTGTGTGTCAAATATTGAGCTGTATCTAATGTTATTTCACAAAAGCTCTCAATAATTTCAAGTAGTTCTAATGAATCCCATTTTACTAAGAAGGAAACTAACTCCAGGAGGTAGTTAACTTTCCAAAGACACAACTACTGCCAAGGACTTTAAGGGTCCATATTCAAGAATCTCTGGAGTAGGCACTCACCTTTTTATGATGTATACTTTATGTATCAGGCTTCACTCGTGGCTCAGTGATAAAATCTCTCTGCCAATGCGGGAGACATAGGTTCTATCTCTGATCTGGGAAGATCCCCTGGAGAAGGAAATGGCAACCTACTCTAGAATTATTGCCTGGATAATCTCATGGGCCTACATGTAGCCTACATGTAGCCTAGTGGGCTACAGTCCATTGGGTCACAAAGAGTGGGACACAACCTAGTAAGTGAACAACAACATTTTATGTACAATCCTAGAATAAATATGTTGTGATTTCGGGAATTTGAATTTGAATTTATATGATGACAGAAGGTAACTCAATTACCAAATTCCTAATTCTCACTGATATTTAAGACTTAAAAAGTGAGATATTTCCCACTGATCTGTGATATATTTTAACTTATGCACAGGAGACTCGTTATGGGTCTCCTGATTTTAATGCCCTTGGCATAAAACTGGTAAAATATATGTTAATGTTAACATAAAATCACATCACTATGAATCTACCAGTAAGTGTAACTGAAGCATTTGGGATACCTTAAAAAGTAATTTTTAATATTTAAACTAAAATTGTTATGCAAGTATCATTATTGTTTTGCCATTAGGAAAATTGTTTTGTTTTGCCAATTGCCATTGTTTTGCCAATTCTTAACTAGCTCTGTTAAGAATTCAGAGCTAGTAATTAATTACTTCAGTGTATAATTTACCAATATGTTATATATTAAAATTATTGACATATAAGACTTTTTATTTATATATTTTTTATGCTTTTCAAAATAATTTTTCCATCTAGATGTATTTATACTCCCTACAGTGAAATGTAGATAGCATTTTTCTTTTACATTGAATCAAACATAGAGAAAATTACAAAAATTCATTGTTTAAATCTCAAAGATATGCAGAATGTTTGTGTTGTTTTTTATGACTTTATTTTTATTTATGCTATATTCTGGGTGTGATTAGAATAACTGTCCTTATTTAAGTAGCTATCGGAAAATTTCCTAGGAAAAACACTAATTAAACTGGAGCCAGAATAAAAAATTTCAGATACTCAAAACTTTATAAACTACCCTAATTAAGTGTCATAGTTAAGTATAAGTACAAAAGCCTTTGGGGTTTATAAACATTATCATTCCTCTTTTAGACACACCATTTTTATCTATACTGTCTACAAAGCAGAAACTATTTGATTTAATATTTAATACAAAGGAAAAATTAGCATATCCCTTAAATTATGGGTTAATGCTCATGCATGGTACAGTCCATCCATTTTTTTCCTTTCTGTTATCTAAACTTACGATGACCCATTGCTCCTGGAGGTTAGAAATTTCCCTATAAATCTAAAAATAAAAGTTACAGTTCCACAATAACTTCTAATAGTCTTTTAGTCAGTTCTCTTTAAAAAATCATCAATTATAACATATTAGGCGTTTGGTATTAATAAAAACACATATATATATAAATAATATATATAATATATAAAAAATATATATGTATGTATAACTGAATCATTTTCTTGTACTCCAACAAAAAATAAATAGAATTCATATGCTTGATATATTTTGTTTCATATATAACATAGAGTAGTGAATTAGAGTATTTCTAGCTCAGATATTTCACTTGGAATAGCACTTTAACAATTGGGAGCTTCTTTAATTTCATTAGACTTTTAAAGATACTGATTTACTTTGATTTTTATTGATCAAGTTCTCTTATTGAAATACTTTGCGCCAGATATATTTCCAATTGAGAGGTTTTCACATTTAATAAATAAAGTTTACATGATTTGTGTATACTATTCTCAGCATGGGCTTGGACAGCAATTTCTACTTATATTAAACTGTCCAAAAATATTAATTAAAATATTACTTATAAAGATAGAATTCAAATAGTCTTACATCATTTCAAAGTGTGTTTTCCATCAAATGAGTTCAAACAAGTCAGATTTTGCATCAAAAGGGTACTTTTTAAAGCTTTTCTACTTTATAAAAGAAAATTTTAGAACTTGGTATTGAGGATTTGACTTTTTATAGCCTGCATAAATATTTCATATATGGTCAAGAGGTCTAAAACTTAGTTGTTTTTAAATGCAAAATAACAGCACCCAAACAATAGCAAATAAATTACTAGTCAATAACCTAGCTAGCCCTTAACCTGTACTCCTGAATTTTCAAAGTGCCTTTTCTTTGCAATAGAAGGAAAATGCTAATTGACTGCCAAGTAAAATTGCTTTTAGATCTACATTTCATCCAGCATTTTAAAAATTGAGTAATGCATCTGTCATGAACAATTGAGTTTTATTTTTTGTTGTTGTTGTTTTGTTGGGTTAAGAATATAGAACACTTTTGTATACAGTGTATTATTCATCTTCCTTTTTGCCCTATGTGTCAGGTAATATGAATTATGAGTCTAAGTCCTAGAAAGACTGTAACTTTCCCAAGTCTATTCAGTCAGTACATGAGAAAGTCAGAACTAGAAATGCCAGAGCAATTAATAAATGCAGTTTTGAATCTTAGGCTTTCCCTAAACAGTATTAGAGTATAGGGAGGACAGGTAACATGGCTTAAAAAAAAAAAAGAGAGAGAGCGAGAGGAGGCTCTGTGTCATGATCATCTGACTTTGAATTTACATCTATCTCTTTGAAACTATATAACCTTGGACAAGGTACTAATACTCAGTCTTATTCTGTTCTTTCCTTGTACTCTTTGCATATTTTAATCAATACCTATTTTAAGATCCCCTTCACATGCTTTTGGAGAAGGGAATGGCAACCCACTCCAGTATTCTTGCTTGGAGAATTCCATGGACAGAGGAGCCTGGAGGGCTACAGTCTATGGAGTGGCAAAGAGTCGAACAGGACTAAACGACTTTCACTTTCACCTCAGTTCAGTTCAGTTACGTTCAGTGGCTCAGTCGTGTCTGACTCTTTGCAACTCCATGAACCGCAGCATGCCAGGCCTCCCTGTCCATCACCAACTCCCGAAGTTCACCCAAACCCCTGTTCACTGAGTCGGTGATGCCATCCAACCATCTCATCCTCTGTCATCCCCTTCTCCTCCTAACCTCAATCTTTCCCAGCATCAGGGTCTTTTCAAATGAGTCAGCTCTTCATATCAGGTGGCCGAAGTATTGGAGTTTCAGCTTCAGCATCAGTACTTCCAATGAACACCCAGGACTGATCTCCTTTAGGATGGACTGGTTGGATCTCCTTGCCATCCAAGGGACTCTCAAGAGTCTTCTCCAACACCACAGTTCAAAAGCATCAATTCTTCAATGCTCAGCTTTCTTTATAGTCCAACTCTCACATCCATACATGACTACTGGAAAAACCATAGCCTTGACTGGACAGACCTTTGTGACAAAGTGATGTCTCTGATTTTTAATATGCTGTCTAGGTTGGTCATAACTTTCCTTCCAAAGAGTAAGTGTCTTTTAATTTTATGGCTGCAATCAGCATCTGCAGTGATTTTGGAGCCCAGAAAAATAAAGTCAGCCACTGTTTCCCATCTATTTGCCATGAAGTGATGAGACTGGATGCCATGATCCTAGTTTTCCGAATGTTTAAGCCAACTTTTTCACTCTCCTCTTCACATGCTTTAAAAATGTATGGTTCTTTCTCGTTCAACTTTTTTTTTCATTTCTTTCAATTTTTTAATCTATTTTCATATCTGTGGGTTTCCTGATGTGCTTTGTCATTTTACCTGTGAAATTAGTTTAAGTGGAAGTTGCTCTCAGATGAAGAAATCAGTCCTTCCGTAAGTCATCACTGCATATCAGTAGCTAGAAAGATAAATGATCACTAAATGAAGTATTATGTTAAATGAAATGTTAATGTTCTACTAGACAGAAACCAAAACCTTCACATCATGTCATTAAAATTCCTTTCAAATAGCTTTTTAAAGTTTTGCTAAATTAGGCTGCAGATCCAACCCTCTCCCCACTTGTTGACAATCCCAAAGTCTTCATCAATCTACCAAAGTTTCATAAGGTTCTTTCCTCTTTGCTGTCCCCAAGAATATGAGGATATTCTAGGGTGTACCTATATATAAAAGAAAAGCTGAAAATATAATAGAGGGAAGATTTCAAGTCACTGGTTTGTAAGCATGCTTATCACTTTCCTTAGGCAATTCATTTATATCTATATATCTATCTATATATATAAATGTTACACATATATGTATACATTTGGCATATGTAATACATATACATACATACATTTGTGTAAAATCTGGAGTCTGTGGTTTTATTTTCTGTAACACTTTCATGGGAGTCAGCCATATATCATGAGATATGAAGTTTACAGATATATGTTACACATTTCATATTTATTTTACCAGACTCTACATGTTTCATGAGCTGATGATCTCTCTTTTTTCTCTCTCATTTTTGGTTTGTTTGTGTTTTGGTTTTGAATCAGAATTTCTGTGCTGGCAAGTGGTAATCAGTATTCAAAACCTATTCAAGGAGCAGACTTTGAGCTCCTTTTTTTTGTTTTTCCTTTCTTTAACTCTTCACATTAAAAGAAAATATAACTTACAAAGTTTTTTTGCAAAAACATCACAGAGAGCACTTTTTTCTTCAACTATTTGCAACTAAATTGCCAATATAAAGCCAAATCATTTTCACATATGTTTTAGTGTGTAGTTCCTATGCAGTAGGACTCTGATGCATAATTACAATGTAACCATCAAAGCTGATAAATTAATATTGATATAATAAAGCCAATAAAGTTTCACAGATCTTTCCAATGTCTTTAAAACAAATGTATCCAGGCAAGAATCATGTTTGTATAAAGTTTTCATGTCCTCATGTCTTCATTATATACAGAAAGAATTCTGTTTTTTTGTCTTTCATGATCGTGATCATTTCACTGGTACAGGTCATGTGTGTGTGTGTGTGTGTGTGTGTGTGTGTGTGTGTGAAGTCACTCCAGATGTGTCCAAGTCTTTGTGACCCAATGGACTGTAGCCCTCCAGGCTTCTCCATCCTTGGGATTCTCTAGGTAAGAATACTGGAGTGGGTTGCCATGCCCTCCTACAGGACATCTTCTTGACTCAGGGATCTAACCTGCATCTCTTATGTCTTCTGCTTTGGCAGGTGTGTTCTTTACCTATAGCGCCACCCGGGAAGGCAATATGTAGAATATTTCTCAGGCTGGGTTTCTTAGACACAGATTTTGCATCTTAAGCAGTAACATCATACAATGATGCTGTATTATCATTGCATTCTATAGGTAGCATGAGTTTTTGTATTTGTTTTCATCCTATTTTCAGTGTTGTTAAATTTGCAGGTTTGATTTGGCTAATATATTCACATCATTCAAAATAAAAAAGTACATTATAAAGGTTTTCATTAGCTGCCCAGGAAGAAATCTGCATCTAATGTTCTTTGCTCATTCAACAGACTTTGATTACAATCTTATTTTTCCTGCTTATGATGCTCCCAGATTTGGTTAATCCAGGGAAAGATTTGTGATTGGTCTAAACTACTTGAGCTAATACATACATCTAGGGATGAACATGTGATATGATTCTGGCTAATAAGAAGCATGAAAAGACTTCTTGGCCGGTAATTTGGGAAAGTTCTTGGTTTTATGAAAAAAGAAAGAAGAGGAACATAGCATTCAGATTTTTTCCCCTTCTGTCATTTTCTTCCTGTTTGGAATGCCTATTTCATGGTTGGAGGTATAATAGATATCTTGGAATCCTAACCAAAGAAACCAATATGGCTGTACAGAAAAACAAAAAGACCTTAAGACTGCCCTGAAATCAATGTCCTCATAGCTACCTTTGACAACCATAAGCTTGTTGTCACCCAAAAATCAGTCCCAGATAATTATTGAAATTTTAAATAAGCTAATCCACTTAAATTGAATTTTCACAGTACTTTATACATGCTATATAATCAATATGTTAGTTATTTCGTTATTATTTTTATTCTAGCCTATGTTAACATAAGTAGAATAAATAGGTTAAAAGACTGACATGACATAGAAATATAAGAAATAAACTAAAATGTACAAAAATATAATACTTGCCCTTAAGAAACCCACAATTTAATGAATATTGATTGGAACATTAAATCAAATCATGAATGATTTTCTTTCTTTCACCCATACTTTGGTTTGAGGCTGCCTGTTTTTGATTCACAGTTACTTGGAAGTCATATTTTGCCTAAAGCATTTTCTTATAGAACTATAAGTTCTGCCAACTATACAATAGGATGATCACTCCTATACTTATAACGTAGCACGTCTTGATTTTGCCATAGCATAGAATTTGCTGTTGATTTCAATATATTTTGCTAATATTTTAAAATTTTACATCTCAGCTTAACAAATTAAGTAATTCATCAGTACTTCAAATTCCACCCCCCTCCCCACCCCTCTCCCCCCGCCCCTCTTAGTGAAGGTTTTCCAGGCAACTTACCCCATCATTTTGAGTTTCAATAGGATAGATTGGTTTTAACTAGTTTTATAATAGACATATTATGGCAACCAACTCCAGTATTCTTGCCTGGGAAATCCCATGGACAGAGGAGCCTGGCAGGTTACAGTCCATGGATTGACAAGAGTTAGACAGGACTTAGTGATTAAATCATCACCATAATAGATATAAATGGAGTTATGGAGTTTATATTTGTTAATGTCTGGCTTCTCTCAACATCAATTTTGTGAAATTTATTCATATTAATACACACAGTTGTCAATTCATTCTCATTGCTATATACAGTCTATTTTCTAAATGCACACAATTTATCCTTTATATATACTCTTGATGGATACTTGGGTAAGGTTCCACTTTTCAGATATTCCAAATAGTATCACCATAATCATCCTAGTACATCTCTTTGGTGAACATATGCTTTCATATATATTGGATATATATATATATAGATATTCATATGGATATATGAATATTTAGTGTTTTTATATATACATATATGCATATTTATACACACAAAATTTTTAGGTCACAAATTTATATATATTATGGTTTAATAGACACTGTTAAACACTTTCCTAAGTGGTTATCAATTTATTCTCCAATGAATTGTGCATGAGGGTTTTAGTGACTCAACATTTTTGCTAACGTTTAAAGTAGACTCCAGGAGTTGGTGACGGATAGGGAGGCCTGGCGTGCTGCGGTTAGTGGGGTCGCAAAGAGTTGGACATGACTGAGTGACTGAACTGAACTAAACTGAAGGTTGACAGCCTTTTTATTTGTTTTTAATTTTTGTTTTTGCCCAATACTGTTTGTTGTTTTGTTCTGTGATATCTGGTTTTAATGTGCATTTTTCTAATATTAAAATATTAAAAGTTTAAAAAAAGAGAAGGGAAGTTATATAGTGAATATAAGTCAAGCATTTTGTTGCTTTCATTAGTTCATGAGGAAAAAATACTGTGTTGAAACTAGTTCAAAGTTCATTTGAGCTATATCTACAATCTAATAAAATAATGTGAGATAAAATTAGATTTTTAGATCCAGAGCTCATTCATGTCATTAAGACAATACATTGTAATCTTTAAACTTATCTTCTTTAACAGACACATATTTTTTTGTATCTTTACTTGAAAATAATCTACAAAATAAAGCTTCCTTATAGAATGTAAAATAAACCAGTCAGCAGAAAATCAGTCTAAAGGTACAAGAGCAGAAATGTCCTAAAGGAATAACTAATAATCTCTTCTGCTTATTACCAATCTGCAGATAACTTCTAACAGTCTCCCACTGCCCTTTTGATGAAAATCTCCAAAGATCAATCTTAATTATGTTAATCATTTCATAAGATTTGGACTGATTATTACATGTATGAATCCAACAGGTGTTAATTAATTACATATACTTCGTTGATCATGGAATATTGAGCAAATCAATACCAGAGAATTCACTTTCATCTGGAAATTTTCATATGGAATTGAGATTGCACATCCAAAATCCTATATTATTTGTTTTTGTGTATTGAGGCTAGAAAACTAAGTATAAAACTCTCTCTCTACTTGTTTGTATCTACTAAGTTGGATGAATTACACTCTTTCTGAGGTTTTTAAGTTTGCTAAAGTTTATAAACTTCCCTACCACTTGTGACACTGAGATCCTGAATATCAAATACTGACATATGTCAGTGAAAATATTACGAACAATATTCCAAATAAGAATTGAAATTCTCTCACTAGTTCAATTTTATGGAATTAATTTTGGGTTTTCTTATTTTGAGTCATTAGTCTCTCTGATTATGAGCTAAATTCCAAAAATTCTCACAGTGACTAATTGCATAGTCAAGAGCTGTACGTGCAATGAGAGCTGGGTCGCCTGCACAAAGTTACCTATTTTCTCAAATAGGAATCTTTCAAAGGACATGATGCAGTTCTTTGCGCAGAGATCTGGGACTGTGAGGACAGTTTCTAAACTACAGTGGGGAATATACAAGGACTATATAAGGAAGAAGAGATCTGTTTGATTTCAAGACTGAATGGCTGTCGTTAATTTACTTCAGTAACTATATAAAAATGGGCTATTGTAAATTTGGCTTTGAATTATAATGCATAACTATTTCATAAGGATGTGATTCATGTTTCCTCCAAGGTCAGAACATAGTATGTATAGGGAAGGTATGGATATACCCAGTGCCCTCCCCCACCACTCATGAAGCATATAGTTTCTGAAGTATTTATATTAACAACATTTAACCTTAGAAGCTTGATTTAGAAACAGCTGATATGTCTTCCAATTTCACAATTCTTCCCATGCAGCTCCTCCAACAGTGATGAGATGACATATAATATATACTTCACACCTACAAAACTTTCCTGCTATCTCTTATTGCATAGTGAGAGAACAAATCTTTGTGATTTCAAGGGCTTCTGAGAAATTATAAAGTTTGTGGTGTAAAAGCCCCCCCCCCACCTCCTAAAATATAAAATCAGACACTAGAGAAACAGTATTGTCAGAGAATCATAAGAGAGTTGTCAGAAAATATATGATCCTTTGACTAAGAATAATAAGTGCAAGGGAAAGCACTTGATTGCAATAAAGGGAGTGACAAGTATACAAAGAACCAAACAAAACAAACAAACAAAAAACTAAAACATAGATGTTCTGTCACCTTTCACTTGGTAGGGTACAGATCTTCATTATTCATCTAACAAAAGTCTCCAAATTATCAGACTAAAAATCAAACTCTGAATTATAGTCACATTGGAAAGTAAGTTTCTGGCTGTGTGTGAACTAGTAGCCAAAAACAAAAGGAAAGGGAGAGGGAAAGAAAGAGGTAGAGGAAAATCCTGTTGCTTCTCAGATTTCCCTCTGGAAGCCAAGAAAGAAAAAAAAAGATGTGCCTGAATTTAACCAGCCAATGAGGTGCTCTTTTCAAGCAACAAAATATAATTGACCACATCAGATAAATCCACTATGGTAACAAAATAGGATACACAAAACTGAAAACATAAAACAATGTGTATCAAATTTTTATCAAAACGATATATTAATAAGGAGATATTAGGACCAGTTCAAAATACATAGTGAAGAGCTGGGTATTTATAGATAATTCCTAAATGCATATTGAGACAATAAACAATAATAATTTCAGTTATATTTCCCAGTGGCAGAAAATATTTGAATTTTTCTTGCTTGTTAAAAATTTAAAAATTAACTTATATTTCTATTGACTTATAAAATACGTAAATACATCAAAGTTTCAAACACTAGATTGTACTTCACTGAAAGAAAGTTGAACAATCTCTTTGGTGTATTTCCAGTTTCAGATTATTTTTCAGACAATCTTCTCATTAAATTACTGTTTATCAATATATCTTCCATGAAGAAGTGTCCAAAATTTTATTTCAGCTGCAGTCTTTATTTTTCACATTAATATTTAGAATGAATGTATGTGTACTTGTGTATATACTTTTCTGTTTTCGCCCTTTTTTCATTTTTAAAATTAAATAAATGTTTGGTTGAAGTAGTTGATTTACAATATTATATTAGTTTCAGGTGTATAACAGTGATTCACTATTTTTATATGTTGCACTTCATTTAAAGTTGTTACAAAATAATGATTATACATCCTTGTGCCATACTGTACATATCCTTGCTGTTTTTTAATTTTATGAATAATAGTTTTTGCCTCAATCACATATTCCTCACTCTTCCCTTCTCTCTCTCTACTGGTAACCACTAGCTTGTTCTCTGTGTGTGTGAGTATCTTTTTTTTTAAATGCAAATTTATTTTTACATTGCACATGTAAGTAATAATAGAGTGTCTTTCTGACTTATTTCATTAATTAATTATTTCTAAGTTTTCAAATACACTGTTCCAAATGGAAGAATTTTATTTTTTATGTCTGAGTAGCATTGCATTTTGTGTGTGTGAGTGTATCACATTTTATTTATCCATTCATCTAACCTAAGTTGATGGGCACTTAAGTTGCTTCTGTGCCTTGGCTATTATAAATAATGCTGATATGAAAATTGGGGTGCATGTGTCATTTTGAATTAGTGTTTTTGTTTTTTTTCTAGATATATATCCAGGAGAGAAATTGCTGGATATTATGGTAGTTCTCTTTAATTTTTTGAGGAAACTTCATACTATTTCCCTTAGTGGTAACACTGATTTACAACCCCACCAAGAGTTGGTTCCCTTTTTCCCACATTCTTATCAACATTTGTTATTAGTAGACTCCTTGTTGATAGCCATTTTGACCAGTGTGAGGAGGATACCTCATTTTGGTTTTGATTTGTATTTCTCTGATAATTAGCAATGTTGGGCATTTTTCTCACATGCCTGTTGGTTATCTGTATATCTTCTTTGGAAAAAAAATATATATATATCTGTTTCAGTCTTCTGCTTATATTTTAATTGGGTTTTCAGCTTTTTGATATTGAATTGTATGAACTGTTTCTTTGTTTTGGATATTAACCCCTTCTTGGAAATATCATTTACAAATATTTTATCTTATTAAGTTGCCTTTTTGTTGTGTTGATGGTTTTGATTTCTGTTGTGATTATTGTAGCTGCATAGATGAGTTTAAAATCAGGGAAAATCATACCTCCAGGTTTGTTCTTTATTCTCAGTATTTCTTTCACAATTTGGTGTCTAGTGTGGTTCCATATAAATCTTAGAATTATTTGTTCTAATTCTGTGAAAAATGCCATGGCTATTTTGAAAGGGATTGTTTTAAATCTATAGATTGCTTTGGGTAGCATGGATATTTTAACAATATTAATTCTTCCAATCCAAGAATATGGAATTTTCTTTTTTTTATTTCTTTGTATCGCTTTCAAATTCCTTCATCAATGTTGTATATCTTTCAGAGTTTAGGTCTTTCCTTTCCTTGGTTAAGCATATTCTTAGGTAACTTATTCTTTTTGATGTGATTATAAATAGTATTATTACTTTAATATAATTTTATTTTTAAAAGCTACTTTACTTTCTTATTTTTTTCTGCCCTGATCTTCACTGCTGTGCATGGATTTTCTTTAGTAGTAGCAAGCAGGGGCTACTCTTTGTCGTGTTGCTCAGGCTTCTCATTGCGTTGGGCTTCTCTCCTTGCAGAACACAGGCTCTAGGCATGCGAGCTTTAGTAGTTGTGGCGCATGGGCTTGGCTGCTCTGTGGTATATGGGATCTTCCCCAATCAGGGATCAAACCTGTGTCCCCTGCATTGTCAGGAGGATTCTTAACCTCTAGACCACCAGGGAAATCCGATATCTCTCTGTTCATTATTAATGAATAGAAAAGCAGTTGATTTCTGAATATTAATCTTGCATTCTCCAAATTTACTGAACTCATTTATTACTTCTAATAGATTTAGGTGGAGACCTTAGGCTTTTTATACATAGTGTTTGCAATCTGCAAATAATGGGAGTTTTAATTTTTTTTCATTCTGATTTGGATTTGGATGACTTTTATTTTCTTTTCTTGTAGGATTGCTGTGCTAGAATCTCCAATAGTATGTTCAATAAAAGTGATGAGTGGGCATCCTTCTTGTTTGAGATTTTATAGGAAAAGCTTTCAGTTTGGCATTGTTGGCCATGATGTTAGCTGTGGGCTTGTCATAAACAACCTTTATTCTTTTGAGATATGCCCTCTCTATACTCACTTTAATTAGTTTGTATCAGAAGTGAATGTTGAATTTTGTCAAATGCTTCTTGTGCATATGTTGAGCAAGCCATGCGATTTTTTTATCCTTCCTTCTGTTAATGTGGTCTATTGTATTGATTGATTTGTGAATATTGAAGCATCCTTTCACACCTTGAATAAAGCCCACTAATCACAGTGTATTATTCTTTTTATATATTGTTGAATTTGATTTGCTAATATTCTGTTGACGATTCTTGCATATATTTCTATTAAAGATATCGGCCTGTAATTTTCTTATCTTTTCCTTTTTTCTAGTACTGTATTTGGTTTCAATAGCAGAATAAGGGTGGCCAACGGCCAAGTAGAATGAATTTGAGAGTGTTTCATTCTCTTCAATTTTTTGGACTAATCTGGAAAGGATAGTTATTAGCTCTTCTTTATATGTTTGGTAGAGTTTCCCAGGGACGCTGGGAAAACTCCCGTCCTGAAGTTTCATTTGGTCTGTTCAGATTGTCTGTTTCTTCCTGATTCAATATTGGCAGGATGTGTGTTTCCAGAAGCTTGCGCATTTCATCTAGGTTTTCCAATTGTTGGCATAAAAGTATTCATAGTATTTTCTTCTGATTTTTTGTATCTCTATGGTTTTGTTATTTCTACACTTTTGTTTTTTTATTTTGTTTATTTGGGTCATCTGTCTTTTCTTTTTGATGAGCCTGACTAACATTTTGTCTCTCTCTTTTTTTTTTTTTTTGTCTTTTCAAAGAAACAATGTGTGATTTCCTTGA
The DNA here is from genome assembly GCF_019320065.1 of Cervus canadensis. Taxonomy (NCBI): domain Eukaryota; kingdom Metazoa; phylum Chordata; class Mammalia; order Artiodactyla; family Cervidae; genus Cervus; species Cervus canadensis. The sequence continues at coordinate 9,743,171 of NC_057396.1, forward strand.
TTCTGTTTTTTTTTTTTTTGTCTCTATTTCATTTACTTTCTCTCTAATCTTTATATCCTTCTTTTTGCTAACTTTCAGCTTTGTTTTCCTTTTTCAAATTCCCTTAAATGATGTTAGATTTTTAATTTGAGATTTTTCTTATTTTTTGAGGTAGACCTGTCTCACTATAAACTGTCCACTGAGAACTGCTTTTGCTGTGGTCCATGTATTCTGGAAAGTTGTACTTATACTTTTATTTTTCAGATTCTTTCCTGATTTCTCATTTAGTTTCTTCATTGATTCGTTAGTGTTTTAATAACATGTTATTTGGTCTCCAAGTGTTTGTGCTTTTCCCAAATTTCTTCCTGTAGTTGATTTTTATTATCATGTGACTGTGGTTACAAAAAATACTTGATATAGTTTCTATCTTCTTAAATTTGTTGAGACTTGCGCTGTGGCCTAGCATGTATATGATCTATACTTGAGAATATACATTTCACATGAAAAGAATGCATATTCTGCTGTTGTTCAATGGAATGTCCTATTTAGTTCAACTTATTTATTGTGCTCTTTTAGACTTCTCTTGCTTTATTGATTTTCTGTCTGGATAATTAACCCATTGACAACAGTGGGTTTTAAAGTCTTCTATTATATGATTGTATTATTGTTAATTCTCCCTTTATGTCTGTTATTATTTGTTTCATAGATTTTTTTTCCTGTAATGGATTCATTTATATTAATGAGTCAAATATTCTCTCGTTGTATTATTCCTTTCTTTATAATAAATACCCTTCATTGTGTTTGGCTGAAGAAGTCATCCTCCTTCTATTTTTTTTTTTTTAATTTTGTATCACTACATCTGGTTTCTTGTCATTTTCATTTGAATGAATTATATTTTTCCATTCCCTTATTTTCAGTCTGTATGTGTCTTTAGTTCTGAAGTGGATTTCTTGTAAGCAGCACATAGATGGTCTTGTTTTTTAAACTAATCCATCACCCTATGTCTTTTGATTAGAACACTTAGTACATTGACATTTAAAGTGATTGTTAATATGTATGTATTTAGTGCCATTTTATTACCTTTTTTTTTTTGTAGTTCTTCCTTATTCTTTTCTTCTTTTAATTTCTTACCTTGTGTTTGATGATTTTATTTACTGGTATGCTAGTGTTGTTTCCTCTCTTGTTTTGTTCATCTATGGTCTATGGTAAGCTTTTGATTAGTAGATACCATGGGGTTTATATATGTTGACCTATAAATATATCTATTTGTTTTAAACAGGTATTCATTTAAGTTCAAATATACAGCCCTTTAAGTTCAAACATTCAAAAATATCTACACTTTTCAGTCTTTCTACTGACACTTTGTGTTTTTGATGTCATATTTTACACCTTCATGTTTATCCATTTACATATTATTTTGTTATATTTAGTTTTACAATTTTTGTCTCAATATTTGTACTGCTTTATTTAAGTTGGTGACACATAGACTACATATATATTTGTCTATCAGTTGATTTTTCCTTTTATATGGATACTTTTTTGTCATAGCCTTTTCTTAGCTACTTAAAGAAGACCCTTTAACATTTCTTTTTCAGTAGGTTTATTATTGATAAATGATTTTAGTTTTTGTCTGAGAAGTTCCTTATCTCCCCTTCAACTCTAAAAGATAATCTTACTGGTAGAGTATCACAGTTTTCCGATTCCCTCCCCATCTTTTTAGCATTTTGAATATTGTGCCACTCATTCCTGTCCTGAAAAATGTTGTAGAAAAAATTATCTTGGAGTCTTACAGAAGTTTTCTGGTATATGACTTTTTTTCTTCTTTTTTTACTGCCTTTAACATTCTCTCTTTGTATTTAACTTTTGCTATTTTCATTATGGTATATCTTGATGTGGGTCTGTTTGGGTTTACCTTATTTGATCCCATCTGTGTATAGTGTACCTTGATATCTGTTTTCTTCTTCAGGTTTGGAAAATTTACAGCCATGATTTCATCAAATATATAATTTTCTCTTTCTTTTTCTGGAATTCCTATAATGCTGATATTGGTACATTTGATGTTATCCCAACAATCTCTCAAAAACTGTTCTCATTTTTTAATTAATTTATTTTTGTTCTTCTGATGAGTTGATTTTCATTACTCTGTCTTCCAGGCCACTGATGCACACGTTTGTATCACCTAATCTGCTGTTCCTTTTGTCTAGTGTGTTTTTCATTTCAGTTGCTATATTCTTCATTATGATTGGATCTTTGTACATCTTTTAGTTCCTTGTTAAAATTATCACTGTGTTGATCTATTATTTTCCCTAATACAGTTATTATTCTTATTATTAATGATTTGAATTCTTAATGGTAAATTATTTATTACTGCTTCAGTAGTTGTATTTTTGGTAGTTTTCTCTTGTTTTTTGAATTGAGGCAAATTCCTTTGTCTTCTGATTTTCTTTATCTTTCTCTGTCTATATGAAGTTAGGTGAAATGATTAAAAATTGATTCTTGAAGGAGTGTCCTTATGTGACAGCATCCCTATACAGTCTACAATAGCTCAGTAGCTGGTGTGAGAGCTATATTTGATGTGACCACTAGTCACATCCTTTCTCTGTGTGCTGGCAGCTATCACCTTTGTTGGAAGTAGAGTTGGAGTTGGAGGGGCTAGGACAGAGCTGGGTGTGAGGTGGAGCTTTCCCTCTATTCAGTATCTGTCACTGCCCTATTTGTGATATGTTCAGGTCCTGAGAAATCTGTATGCAGAGGGCAGCAGATAGAACCTTACATGGAACAACTGACTAGTCCCAAACTGGGAAAGGAGTATGACAAGACTGCATATTGTCATCCTGCTTATTTAATTTCTATGCAGAATACATCATGCAAAAATGCCTGGCTGGATGAATCACAAGATGGCTGGGAGAAATATCAACAACCTCAGATATGTAGATGATACCACTCTAATGGCAGACAGTGAAGAGGAACTGAAGAGCTTCTTGAAGGTGAAAGAGTAGAGTGAAAAAACTGAATTAAAATTGACATTCAAAAGAAAAAGATCATGGTATCCAGGCCCTTCACTTTATGGCAAATAGAAGGGGAAAAAATAGAAGTAGAGACAGATTTTCTTTTCTTGGACTCCCATATCACTGCAGATGATGAATGCAGCCATGAAATTAAAGGAAGCTTGCTCTTTGGAAGAAAAGCTATGACAAACCTAGACAGCATATTAAAAAGCAGAGATATCACTTTGCCAAAAAGCTATGTTTTTTTCCAGTAGTCATGTATGAAAGTGACTGTTGGACCATAAAGAAGGCTGAGAGCTGAAGAATTGATGGTTTTGAATTGTCGTTCTGGAGAAGACACTTGAGACTCCCATGGACTGAAAGTAGATAAAATAAGTTAATCCTAAAGGAAATCAACCCTGGATATTCATTGGAAAGACTGATGCTAAAGCTCCAATACTTTGACCATCTAATGAGAAGAGCCAACTCATTGGGGAAAAAAAAAAAACAACTGATGCTGGGAAAGATCGAAGGCAAAGGAGGAAGGCTGCAGAGGATGAAATGATTGGATAGTATCACTGACTCATTGGATATAAATTTGAGCAAACTCTGGGAGCTAGTGAAGGACAGGGGAGTCTGGTATGCAGCAGTCCATGGATTTGCAAAGAGTCAGACACAACTTAGTGACTGAACAGTTTCAATTTTCTGGGGAAGAAGCCCTGAGCATTGGGTGAGAGTTGGCTCAGTAATCCCACAAGTGTGTGATTTTCACCCTCCCAGTGTTGGCATCCTTGCCCCAGAGGGGAGCAGTACCCAAGCTGATGTGGGTATTTACAATGGTCTGCAGGTCGTTTAGCTGCCATCAGTGATCCAGACTTCTGATTTGCTGATTGTGCAATCACCAGTAATGTCTGCCTTCTGCTTCTTCAGATGCTACTTAGGGTTTGGGCTGCCTCAGACTCTAGTGGCTGAGGTTTTCCTTAGGTTGTAGTAGCCTTTAATTCATCATGGAAATATTACAACATGAGGCAAGCACTGCTGTAGCATTCAGTTGGCTCAGGCAGGGGCATACACTGGGGTTGCAATAAGCCAGTCAAAACCCCATGCCATTTTAAGCCATTCTCTCTGTCACGCTTTTGGTGTCCACAAGCATTCTGCACTCCTCATAAGTGGAATCTAGGCTTTCCTCAGACCTCTTATTAGTCTCATCAGCCCTCCAACCAGCCAAGGGAGCTCATCTTCCTTTCATTGTATCCAAGGGCTGGTACCCAAAATATGAACCACTCACTACCCAGTGAAGTTTCCACTCATGTAACCTACTATTAATCTTTTCTCTGATTCCCGTCTTGAACTACAGATCTGGGTCTTTACCCTTCCTGTCCTATTCTGTGTGGATCTTTCTCATAGCCTCGGTTGTATAGAAATCTTTCTGTCAATGACCCGGTTAATTTCCGTTGACCACTGTTCCACATGTAAATGTATCTATAATGTGTTCTTAGGAGGAGGTGAGTTCCACATCCTCTTATTCGACCATTTTGATTCAAGTCCTTTCCTTTCATCTTTTATCTATGCTACAACACTCTGCCTGTCAATTTCAAAGGTTTCATTTTTGTTTGTTATTGATTGTATAGTACAGTAACAGGAAACTAGACTGTCTGATTTATGGAATCTTAAATGGAAGAGTGGAAAAGTTGGCTTAAAGCTCAACATTCAGAAAACCAAGATCATGGCATCTGGTCCCATCACTTTATGGGAAATAGATGGGGAAACAGTGGAAGCAGAGTCAGACTTTGTTTTTTTGGGCTCCAAATTCACTGAAGATGGTGATTCCAGCCATGAAATTAAAAGTCGCTTACTCCTTGGAAGGAAAGTTATGACCAACCTAGACAGCATATTAAAAAGCAGAGACATTACTTTGCCAACAAAGGTCCCTCTAGTCAAGGCTATGGTTTTTCCAGTGGTCATATATGGATGTGAGAGTTGGACTGTGAAGAAAGCTGAGCGCCAAAGAATTGATGCTTTTGAACTGTGGTGTTGGAGAGGACTCTTGAGAGTTCCTTGGACTGCAAAGAGATCCAACCAGTCCATCCTAAAGGGGATCAGTCCTGGGTGTTCTTTGGAAGGACTGATGCTGAAGCTGAAACTCCAATACTTTGGTCATCTCATGCGAAGAGTTGACTCATTGGAAAAGACCCTGATGCTGGGAGGTATTGGGGGCAGGAGGAGAAGAGGATGACAGAGGATGAGATGGTTGGATGGCATCACTAACTCGATGGACATGAGTTTGAGTAAACTCCGGGAGTTGGTGATGGACAGGGAGGCCTGGTGTGCTGCGATTCATGGGGTCACAAAGAGTCAGACATGACTGAGCGACTGAACTGAACTGAACTGAAATGGAAAACAAAGGGAATATTTCCTATTCCAGTTAATCCAACAAAGTAATGTTAACACAAGAATTCACTTGTACTTAGCATACCTGAGTCTTGTTTTAATACTCTGGCAGTATCTTGAAAAGTTCTATTTTCTGAGTTTTTATATAGTCAATTATACCGGAGGGAAAACTATAAATTTTATAAACTATTATAATGTTAAATTTGATTCATATCAAGAACTGGGAATGAAAAGTCCCATGCCATGTTTATAGGGTATAGCTTCATATAATTCTACCTTTTAAAATTCCATTTTATCTTAATGATCGAGGGGATATATTTAATATCATTTTCTAATAGCAATACCAAGGGGAGATGGGTGGTAGACTATAAAAACATTAAAAATGCATCATTTTGAGGGAATAAAAAATAACTAGACAAAGAGAAATTATGCAGGTGCTGTTCTAAATATCTACTTAGTGTTAAGTATCACTATCACTGTGAAAATATCACTTGATACAATTTTAGAAATATTAGTGATTCAGATATTCAAGACAATATGAAAATTACTAGGTTAGTAAATGCATGTGAAAAAGTAGAGCAAAAATTGTCAGAGTGTAGGACAGGATAATAGAAGATTTTATTTGGTCTGTTGTCCTGTCTAGAACATGTCTTCTAAGAAAGCTAAATTCAAGTGTTTTAAATTCAAGGGGAGCTTTACCATTTATAATGCAATTTCACTGTCATTTTTATTTATTTTTATCTTTATTATCAATCTAAATTTAATAATCTGTTGAACAAAATAAGATACTGTGGCAAGAGCCAACTAGTCTGAGATCAGTAACAATATTTAATTAGATTCATTTTACTAAGTTTTTAGTAAATGAACTACAGTTGACCTTCTTAAGAAATTATTCAGCACCTTTAAATACCACCAGCTTACTATTTTGGCAACAAAAATATTAAAAAAAAAGAACTAGATGTTTGTCATAATGTTTCCTGTGTATACATAACAGAATGCCACATAAACATACATCATACATAGATATGTACATGTGACAGAAATAAAGCTGCACACAAACTATATTTCTGTAATTCAATATATTTAAGTATCTTAGAGATTATTAGCTCCCAGAGAAGTCTGTGGTCTGTGTACATATGTATTTGCAGCTGTCTTCTTTAAAGGTTCTCTATAATACCATTGCAGTGTTTTTATTCAAAATCTATATCGAGCCAATAGTATTATTTAGGGGCTACTATATTATGAAGCAAAAAGAAGAATAAACTGAAAGTATTCGTTAAAGAAATTTATAATCCCTGGGTCACAGGGGCCAAGTGGTGGCACTCAAGCACAAAGGCAAGGTGGTCACAATTACCCTAGTGCCCAGGAGAGCAAAACAGCAACCAGAATAGTTTCAATGCCAAACTCAGCCTCTGTGCACTGGTGCCAAGTCAAATCTCAGAGACAGAAGTTTTGGGTGAAGTAGAAAAGAATAGCTTTTATTGCTTTGCCAGGCATAGGGGGACACAACAAAATCGAGTCCTCAAAAACTGTATCCCAACCCAGGAGGATTTGGTGAGGAATTTTATAGTAATGGTTCAAGGGCAGGGTTCCTGGTAAGGATCAGAGTGCGTTCAGGATGTGCATTCCTTTAATCTGGCCTCAGGTGGTCTCTTAATGACCTTCTGTAGTTCTCGAGGTTACAAACAATGACCTTCTCTCTGATATAAAGATTGTTTAATCAAGTAGCTCATCTTTCATTTGTTAGGGGTTTTAATACTGTAGAAGAGTTTAAAGATGCCGTTAAGTGTATCACTTGGAAGTTTTTCCAAGGCTGCACTATTTCTTTTTAATTTAAATAATTTTGTTTATTTATTTTATTTTTTGGCTGTGCTGGGTCTTCATTGCTGTGTGGGCTTTTCTCTAGTTGCAACAAGTAAGAGCTACTCTCTAACTGAGGTGCATGGGTTTCTCAGTGCAGTGGCTTCTCTTTTGGAGCACAGGCTCTAGAACACTTGGGTTTCAGTAGTTGCAGCATGTAGGCTCAATAGTTGTAGCTTCCAGGCTTTAGAGCACAGGCTCAATAGTTGTGGTGCACAGGATGTGTAGGTCCACAGCATAAAACCATTATACTGTTTCTATTCAAAATATATATTGAGACAAACAGTTCAGTTCAGTCACTCAGCTGTGTCTGACTCTTTCAAGCCCATGGACTGCAGCACACCAGGCTTCCCTTTCCATCACCAACCCCTGGAGCTTGCTCACACTCATGTCCATCAAGTCGGTAATGCCATCCGACCATCTCATCCTCTGTCATCCCCTTCTCCTCCCCATTCAATCTTTCCCAGCATCAGGGTTGTTTTCAATGAGTCAGTTATTTGAATAGGGTGGCTGAAGTATTGGAGTTTCAGCTTTAGTATCAGTCCTTCCAATGAATATTCAGGACTGATTTCCTTTAGGATGTTCTGGTTGGATCTCCTTGCAGTCCAAGGGACTCTCAAGAGTCTTCTTCAACACCATGGTTCATAAGCATAAATTCTTTGGTGCTCAGCTTTCTTTATATTCCAACTTTCACATCCATACATGACTACTGAAAAAACCATAGCTTGATTTTGATGAATCTTTCTCAGCAAAGTGATATCTCTTCTTTTTAATATGTTGTCTACGTTTGCCATAGCTTTTCTTCTAAGGAGCAAGTGTCATTTAATTTCATGGCTGCAGTCACCATCTGCAGTGATTTTGGTGCCCCAGAAAATAAAGTCTCTTAGTGTTTCTGTTGTTTCCCCATCTATTTGCCATGAAGTGATAGGACCAGATGCCATGATCTTCATTTTCTGAATATTGAATTTTAAGCCACCTTTGAAACTTTCCTCTTTCATCTTCATCAAGAGGCTCTTCAGTTCCTCTTCATTTTCTGCCATTAGGGTGGCGTCATGTGCATAATCTGAGGTTACCGATATCTCTCCGGCAATCTTGATTCCAGTTTAATCTTTAGCCAGCCCAGCATTTCCCTTTATATACTCCACATATAAGTTAAATAAGCAGGATGACAATATACAGTCTTGACGTACTCCTTTCCCTCTTTGGAACCAGTCTGTTGTTTCATGCCTGGTTCTAACCGTTGCTTCTTTATCTTCATGCAGGTTTCTCAGGAGGCAGTAGAGGTGGTCAATTTTACCACACGTTTAAAAATTTTACAGAGTTTGTTGTGATCCACACAGTCAAAAGCTTTAATATAGTCAATGAAGCAGAAGTAGATGTTTTTCTGAAATTCCATTGCTTTTTCTATGATCAGATGGTTGTTGGTAATTTGATCTCTGGTTCCTCTGCATTTTCTAAATCCAGCCTGTACTTCTGGAAGTTCTCAGTTCCTGTCCTGCTGAAGTGTAGGTTGAAGGATTTTGACCATTACCTTGCTAGTATGTGAAATGAGTGGAATTGTGTGGTAGTTTGAACATTCTTTGTGGGAAAATATACGTAATCTAATCATGAGTCAAAATTATAAAGAAATTTTTCCACATATAAAGCTGCAGGTATAAAATATTAAAACCTAAACTATGACCTTTTAGGGTAAAAATTTGGATTTTACTGAATAATTAAATTTATTTGGAAATAAAGGAATTATTAGGAAATAAAGAAATAAAGCCAATATTAGGAAATAAAGTTTATTTCCATTCTCAGTGGCTTTGTTCTGTTCATTCAATATTTATACCTTATCAGTGTCTGAGTGAGTGTTATTTGGCTAGTGTGGTGGTACTTAGATCGTTCCTTTAAGAGAGTTCTAGAAGAAACTGTGGTTCTTTCAATTCTATAAAGAAGTGAAAACAAATTCCATTACTATATAATTATTTTAAAATGAAATTAAGTTTTTGGTGCTTGTAGTGTTGCCAAAATTATTTTTGACAATTTCATTTATGATAGCTCCTAGTGTATTAAGTGAATTACATAAAAACCAACTCATTTTAACAGGCATTTTATAGATTAGAACTGATTATAGTGGATGAAGAATTAGAATTGGGTACTCTTTAGATGGCGCAATTTAGGGACACAATTCTGTACTGTGTGTTTTTAATATATAACTTTCAACAATAAGCTATGTTGAGGATTAGTATATAGCTGTCATTTTAAGAACATCTTTCTTATATATTCTTCAAATTCTGTTTAAAAACATTATTTTCAAAAATTTAATTTGTGCTATTCATTGAATTCTTTGACAAAGAACCATGTGGAGTCAGTCCACACCCCCTAAATTCTCATCTCTTCTCATTGCCAGCTCATGAAAGTAAAATAATCATTCCATTTTTTCTCCTTTTTCCTTTCTTCATCTCTCTTTTAGGGAAAAATATCAATCATTATGCAAAACTACACATAAGAAAGCCAGTGCATAGAAAACTTGGTGATTTAAATGATCAGCAAGTAAACATGAAAATAATTGGCTAATACAAAAGGAAAAATGTGACATTAAAAGACTGGTAAAAAGACCAAAAGATACAGAAAAATAAAAAAAAGTATATGAATATATGTTGAAGTGAGTAAGCACCAATGTCATGGTGGAGAAAATAATGTGATCTTATTAAAAGTGAAAAATGTGATCACTAACTTTCTGAAAGATCAGACATTTCTATATCAAATTATATTTTGTAAATGCATCAACAAAACCATACATTTCTTGTGATATATCCAAGCCTTCCTTTCAAGATTTTTTTTTTGTTTTTGTCAAATGCCTACCCACTTCTATACTGATGCTAATTTGTAGCCAAGTCATCTTGAACCACTTATACCTTGAGCATCTTGTTCTTTCTTTCATACAAACAGCTAATCACATTATGCCTTGAACTTATATTTCTTACATAAACACTTAACCTAGTTTACTTATATTCACCCTCAAACATTATTTTATATTTTGATATTATTTGTCACAGAGAGGCTCCCCCTCTTTTGTTCCAGAATATGTTAACCCTACTATACTCTCTTAATAGAGATACTTTAGCAGTTGTTAAATTTATCCCACTTTACCATAGCTTCTCATTTAACTATTTGTCCTCCTTATAGATGTTTTTAAGAAGAAAGTGATTATTTTTGCTCACTTTTGTATCATCAAAAATAAATACATTTCTTAGAATGATCTTCAAATATTGCTTATTGTATTAGGTGGTTAAAGTGAGAATTTTACTCATGGTAAGCAACTTTTGGTTGTGTGTAAAAATGCAAGTTTATTTATTTGTAAATGCCATTGAGTAGACAAAAAGTGCTTGAATCAAGTCATGGTTTGCCAAAGACTGCTACTACATAGGTTATAAAGTGATGCTATGATCTTTTTGTAAATTCTTATTTTATCTCACCTGAGACCCACACTATCTATTGCTGGTGCAGTAAATCCTTTAACCCACAGAGGATACATAGAGTATTTGCACATGAAAGCTTGCAAAGGGATCTACACCTATCTAAAATTTTGCTTTAATCAAATAAACATTTTGTATATTCTATTAATTATAAGACATGCATTTTTGAAAAAGATAGTATGAAATATTGTCAATAAATATATGTTACATTTAGTACATATTATCTAGAATTGTGTTAGGTACAGATAAATGAAAGAAGCAAAAGTTTTGCACCAAAAATGGTCAATTATCTGTTAAAAAATGTCTGTGTCAAAGATGTAGCATTCAAAAAGAAAATATAAAAAGACTTTATATAAGCATCAAATTACCTTGTTGTTCAGTCAGTCAGTCATGTCTGACTCTTTGCGACACCAAGGACAGTAGCATGCCAGGCTTCCCTGTCCTTCACCATCTCCCAGAGCTTGCTCAAACTCATGTTCACTGAGTCGGTCATGCCATCCAAACATCTCATCCTCTGTCGTCTCCTTCTCCTCCTGCCTTCAAAGTGTAATGTTTACCTGGAAGTTCTATACTTAATCTCTTTCCCAGCATCAGGGTCTTTTATGAGTTGTTTCTTCTCATCAGATGGCCAAATATTGGAGCTTCAGCTTCAGCATCAGTCTTTCCAATGAATATTCAGGACTGATTTCCTTTAGGATTGACAGGTTTAATCTCCTTACAGTCCAAGAGACTCTCAAGAGACTTCTTTAACACCACAGTTCAAATGCATCAATCCTTTGGCACTCATCCTCTTCATGGTCCAACTCTCTCTCACATCCATACATGACTACTGGAAAAAAACATATCCTTGACTATACAGACCTTTGTCCTCAAAGTGATGTCTCTGCTTTTTAATATGCTATCTATGTTTGCCATAGCTTTTCTTCCAAGAGGCAAGTGTCTTTTAATTTCATGGTTGCAATTACAACCTGCAGTGATTTTGGAGCCCAAGAAAATAAACTCTGTCACTGTTTCCATTGTTTCCCCATTTACTTGCCATGAAGTGATGGGACCAGATGCCATGATTATTTTTTGAATGTTGAGCTTTAAGCAAGCTTTTTCACTCTCCCTTACACCTACATCAAGAGGCTCTTTAGTTCCTCTTTCCTTTCTGTCATAAGGGTGGTGTCATCTGCATGGCTGAGACTATCTAAATTTCAAAAATACTTGAAGTGGATTGAAACTCTTTTATTAGATCTCTATGTTAAGGGCACCTTTTAAAAGTTGATTATGAAACTCTTTCATAAACTGAGATTGTAAGATGATCTTAATTTGATGACCTTAAACTCTGAGAATGAAAATAGAAGAATTTTATTTATTCTCAGTTATTGAAAATTATTTTTTATGGCAATAGAAAATTTGAAGTTTTATTTGACATCATAAAACAAAAGTAGTTTTATTTCTTTGGTTCTATATTCCAAACATTATTGTGTATGCCATTACTTGAATATTATATTAGGAAAGTAACATTTTATCCTTTTCACTTTTTAAATATTCAATGGTTTTTAAAACTTCCCTTATAGTCACAGCTTTATGTGTGTTCTTGACTGTTCTATGTAGTTCAACATTGAATAACTTACTGATCAATTTAAAGGCATTTAGAAAGAAAAATTATCATGTGACATAATTTTATTACCTAAGGTAGAAAGGTCAAAAAGATCATACAAAAAGACACTGATGTTTTGATGGCTAGCCATTCAGGCTTTTCAGAGTTGAATATACCTAGATATAAACTATAACTTATGCAGTAGGAAGATACATAATATATAAGCTAAAAGAAGAGATGAAGTAGTTTTGTCTGGGCCCACAACTTTTCATATTATATTTCAAGGACAAGATTTTAACATAAAACAAGGAAATGCAGATTTAATGATAAATCTCTATAAAACTGATTATTTCAGATACCGGGGTAGAAATGTTATTTTTCTAATAACTGCCTTCAGATGAATGAGTAAGGAGAAAATTACAGATTAGTCTTCTCATCAGCCTTATCACTAACTAACAGAAATATATTTAAAAGGACTGGTTATTTCATTAAAGGACAAGAAGATATAAGCCTTAATTTTAAATAAATTTAGTATAGAACTTCCAGGTAAATAAAGTACTTTGAAAATAGTCATTAAATCTCTCTCTCCTTTTGAATTCCTGGGACTAAGTTAATATTCAAATTATGAAAGGGGCCATGCAAACTATTGTGTTATTTACTCACATAGGTTATCATAAAAATCAGTGTGAATATTTATGCTATTCACCTGAAACTATCTCAACTTTGTTAATTGGATATACCCTAGTAGAAAATAAAAAGAAAAAAGAAAAGAAAGAAAGAAAATAACAGTGTGATGAAAAGTCTGGATCATATAGTCAAACCAACCTTAACTGAGGTTTGGATTTCTTACTTAAAGTGTAACTGTAGCTATATACATGCTCTGTCACAACTGACTCTCTGAGACCCTACAAACTATAGCCCCATGAAGCTCATCTGTTCATAGGATTTTTCAGGCAGCAATTCTGGGTTGGGTTACTATTTCTTCCTTCAGGGGATCTTCCTGACCCAGGGACTGAACCCTTGTCTGCTGCAAATCCTACAGGAGGTGGATTTGTGGGGGGATTCTTTACCACTGAGCCACTTAGAAATCCCAACCATAGTTAAGTTACATAACAAAAATCTGCTTCTGAAGCTCTGCATCAGTGAAATGAAGATATAAGACTTTCAGACGAATTCAGGGTTTCAAATGAGTTTGTATGTGCAGAGTACTTAGTACAAGGTCTGGTACACAGCAGGCATTTAATAAATGAATCTACTGTACTTTGTACTTTATGGCAAATGTATGAATACAAAATGACATTTGACTGAAATGCTAGAACATGGGTAACAAAATAAGCTAAATAAACATAAAAAAGCAAAAATAGCACTCTACACTAAAATATTGAAATCTTTCAAATATTTTAAAAAATCAATATATCTTACAATAATATTTTTTAAATAATATTTCAAAAAATAGATGAGAAGGTAATATATTTACCCCACAATTTTGTATGAGAATGTCATAACCATGAAACCAAAATCTGACAGATATTATAAGAATAAAAATTATGAAATTTTTTGCAAAAATATGTAATAAAATAGAACCAATTAAACTTGTGGTGGTTGTTTAGTTGCTAAGTCATGTCTAACTCTTGCAACCCCATAGACTGTAGCCTGCCAGGCTCCTCTGCCCATGGGATTTCTCAGGAAAGAATACTGAAGTGGGTTGCCATTTCTTTCTCCAGGGTTTTTCCCTACCAGGGATCCAACTCTGGTCTCCTGCATTGCAGGTAAATACTTTACTGACTGAGCTACCAGGGAAGTCCAAACCTAGCAACAAATAAAAATATATGAAGATTGAATTTGCTTTGTTCTATTAAAATAATTTGGTTTAAATTTGGAAAATTAATGAATAGAACAATTATATTAAAATTTACACTCAAATTTACATTTAAAATTTCCATTAAATCACTTAATGCAGGAAATATTTTCAACATCTTTATATACCATTTTGGATAAAGCTCACAGGAAATAAAAAATAAGAAGGACTTCCTAGAAATAAAACCAACAGCTAACCAACAACCAAACTAGAGCTAACACAAAATTTAATGGAAAAATACTGGACATATTCCTTATGAAATCAGAAAGACTTTCTACCCTCACCATTTCTACTTATTATTGTCCTAGGTATCTTATTGTAATGAATTTTTAAAAAAGGCACAATTTGAAAAATAATATAAAACTCTCTGCATATACTGACTTTATTTAATACAAAATTTTACAAAGTCATTTTTAAAATAAACAACTAATAAGTTACTTTAGCAACACATCCCGATATAAGGTCAAGCAAGGAGTGCGTCAAGGCTGTATATTGTCATCATGCTTATTTAAATTATATGCAGAGTACATCATGAAAAACACTGGGCTGGAGGAAGCACAAGCTGGAATCAAGATTGCTGGGAGAAATATAAAAAACATCAGATACGCAGATGACACTACTCTTACGGCAGAAAGTGAATAACTAAAGAGCCTCTTGGTGAAAGTTAAAGAGGAGAGTGAAAAAGTTGGTTTAAAGTTCAACATTCAGAAAACTAAGATCACGACATCTGGTCCAATCACTTCATGGCAAATAGATGGGGAAACAGTGGAAACAGTGGCTGACTTTATTTTTCTGGGCTCCAAAATCACTGCAGATGGTGATTGCAGCCATGAAATTAAAAGACGCTTACTCCTTGGAAGGAAAGTTATGACCAACCTAGACAGCATATTAAAAAGCAGAGACATTACTTTGTCAACAAAGGTCCATCTAGTCAAGCTGTGGTTTTGCCAGTGGTCATGTATGGATGCGAGAGTTGGACTATAAAGAAAGCTGAGCACTGAAGAATTGATGCCTTTGAACTCTGGTGTTGGAGAAGAATCTGAGAGTCCCTTGGACTGTGAGGAGATCCAACCAGTCCATCCTAAAGGGGATCAGTCCTGGGTGTTCATTGGAAGGACTGATGTTGAGGCTGAAACTCCAATACTGTGGCCACCTGATGAGAAGAACTGACTCCTTTGAAAAGACCCTGATGCTGGGAAAGATTGAGGGCAAGAGGAGAAGGGGACGACAGAGGATGAGATGGTTGGATGGCATCATCAACTCAATGGACATGGGTTTGGGTGGACTTTGGGAGTTGGTGATAGACAGGGAGGCCTGGCGTGCTGCGGTTCATGGGGTCACAAAGAGTTGGACACAACTGAGCAACTGAACTGAACTGAACTTATGAAAATCAATTATTTCCATATATTAAGTATAAAACACAAAAATAAAGGCAATGACAAAGAATGTTCAAACTACCACACAAATGCACTCATCTCACTTGCTAGCAAAGTAATGCTCAAAATTCTACAAGCCAGGCTTCAACAGTACATGAACCGTGAACTTCCAGATGTTCAAGGTGGATTTTGAAAAGGCAGAGGAACCAGAGATCAAATTGCCAACATCTGTTGGATCATAGGAAAAGCAAGAGAATTCCAGAAAACATCTATTTCTGCTTTATTGATTATGCCAAAGCTTTGTGTATCACAATAAACTGTGGAAAATTCTTAAAGAGATGGGAATACCAGACCATCTTACCTGTCTCCTGAGATATCTGTATGCAGGTCAAGAAGCAACAGTTAGAAGCAGACATGGAACAACAGACTGGTTCCAAGTTGGGAAAGGAGTGTGTGAAGGCTATATATTGTCACCCTGCTTATTTAACTTATATGCAGAGTACCTCATGCGAAATGCTGGGCTGGATGAAGCACAAGCTAGAATCAAGATTGCTGGGAGAAATATCAATAACCTCAGATATGCAGATGACACCACCCTTATGGAAGAAAGTGAAGAACTAAAGAGCCTATTGATGAAAGTTAAAGAGGAGAGTGAAAAAGCTGGTATAAAACTCAACATTCAAGAAATGAAAATCGTGGCATCCGGTCCCATCACTTCATGGCAAATAGACAGGGAAACAATGGACTAAGTGACACACTTTATTTTCTTGGGCTCCAAAATCACTGCAAATGGTGACTGCAGCCATGAAATTAAGACGCTTACTCCCTGGAAGAAAAGCTATGACCAACCTAAACAGCATAATGAAAAGCAGAGAGATTACTTTGCCAACAAGGTCTGTCTAGTCAAAGCTATGCTTTATGCAGTAGTCATGTATGTATATGAGAGTTGGACTATAAAGAAAGCTGAGCACCAAATATTAATGCTTTTGAACTGTGGTGTTGGAGAAGACTCTTGAAAGTCCCTTGAACTCAACCAGTCAGTCCTAAAGGAAATCAGTCCTGAATATTCATTGGAAGTACTGATGCTGAGGCTGAAACCCCAATACTTTGGCTACCTGGTGCAGATAACTGACTCATTGGAAACAATGCTGACGCTGGGAAAGTTTGAAGGCAGGATGAGAAGCGGACGACAGAGGATAAGATGGTTGTATGCTATCACCCACTCAATACACATGAGCTTGAGCAAGCCGAGTGTTGATGATGGACAGGGAAGCCTGGCGTGCTGTAGTCCACGTGGTCACAAAGAGTCAGACACGACTGAGCAACTGAACTGAACTGAACTGAAATCAATTTAAACTAGTTTTAATGTTTTTAATTGGAAAAAATATTAAAAGAATCATCCAGAGGGAAACTGCAAAATAGTCTTAAGAGACTTAAAGATTCCTAAATAAATGAGAGTTATACTATTTTCTTTGACGGAAGTCTAAATATTGTTAAAATATAAATTCTCACCAAATTCACAAATAAAAGCATCATTATTTTAACCATTTAAAAATAGCTATTTTAACCATTTTTAAAAAGGCAGCCTTTTTTAAAAATAGAAATTATCAAGCTGAGTCTAAGATATGTTAATTAGTTAAAAGTGTCTTGAAAAAGTACAACAAAGTTGAATGTCGTACCTACCTAAGTTCAGTATGAAAAACTTCAATATGAGCTACAAATGTATCATAACCCAAATAGTACAGTATTAGTACAAGAATAATTTAATAAAACAATGGAACATAATACAGTTCACAAATAGACCCATGGTCATATGAAAATTTGACATTATTGGGGCTTAAATAATTCAGTGAATAAATGAAAATATTTTAAGCAAATGCTGTCAAAATAACTAGATATTCATATGAGTAAAAAAGTAAACTTCTTCACCTTCCTGAAACCATACAAAAAGAACACTTTAAGAAAAATCAGAGGCTTAAATATAAGGATATAGAAGATATTTTATAATATAACAAAAATCCTTAAACAATTTGAAGACACAAACATAAGAAAAATATCAATTAAATAGTCTTCGTAAAAATTTTGAAATAGAAGAAAACTTGTAGTTATCAAAACATTTGAAATAAAATTAATATGCAAGCCACAGTTTGAAAGAAAATATACATGTATTGAATATTTGACAAAGGACTTGTGCCCAAAGTTTGTTTTTAAAAATTTTACAACTCCAAAATAAAACACAGACAATTAAAATGAGCAAGATACCTGTTGCAAACACTTCATTAAAAAATACATATGAAGGGGTAATAGTCATAGCAAAAGTTTCTCAATATTATTAGTCATCAGGAAAATGCTAATTAAAACAAAAAATGAGACAATACCATCTCCACCATACTTTCACAAATATAGCACTGCAACTATCATTTATTTTCATTATGAAAGTAAAATAGTAACACCATTAGAAGAAAATTTTGGAAATTTTTTCATAAAGCTAAAAATAACACTTGTGGTTTTCTATCCATGAAAAATTAAAATATAATTCCACAAAACTTATATAAGAATGCTGACTTCAGCCATATTAATAACAGTTAAACATGAAACAGCACAAATATATGTTGACAGAAAAATTAATAACCAAATTTTATCATATCCATAAAATGTAATACTACTTACAAACTAAAGGATAATGGAGTGCAGATACATTCATGCAATAAAACTTATGAACAGTATGAACTATACTGAGCAAAAGAATAATCTCATTTATAATATGTCACAGTACAAAAGAAATATGTCAGAATTTGCCTGGAAAGTAAAATGAAAGATCTATTTAAAAGTGATGTTATATCCTATACCTTACATTGGTACTTAATTGTCAAGACATCAGATTTCATATTGCTGTGTCTGCTTTTCATTATGTTGAAGTTCTATCCAAAATAAC
Organism: Cervus canadensis; assembly: GCF_019320065.1. Classification (NCBI taxonomy): domain Eukaryota; kingdom Metazoa; phylum Chordata; class Mammalia; order Artiodactyla; family Cervidae; genus Cervus; species Cervus canadensis. Next base: position 9,761,603 of record NC_057396.1, read on the forward strand.
CTGCAAAGAAATATTAAAATATATTAAGATATCATTTCACCATTGTATTGATGAATGGGTCCTAATTTTCCCACGACAAAACTAAGAAAATGTCAACTAAATTATAGCCATGTTTTGCTTTTGTTGTTCTTATACAATGGACACTTTTAGTAGCAGGAACTACATGAACTAATTACAAGAAGAAGAAGATTTTCTAAATTTGTTTAAAGTTTAATAAGAAGAGAAGAAGATAATCTTCATTCTCTGTGAAGTAACGATGAACTTTGAGAATAGAAATACACCTGGAAAATGTGATTGCAAATTCCCAACAAGGACCTAATTTCTTAAAATAAATAAATAAATAAATAAATAAAAATAAATGGAATATATACATATACATATATATATAATAAATATACTTGAATTTCATAGTTTGAGCTATCTCATTTGAAGTAAACTATTTTTGTGTTTTTATTTCTCTTTTAAATTAATAAACTTTTGATAGAACTGAGGAATAAAAATATCACCGATGGAAACACAGACAAGCAAATGCAGACAAATGGCATCAACCGTTTCCATAACATCTCACCATGTCCCTACAACACAAGTCTTCCTAGGGACCTGAGGAAAAGAGGGCAGCTCCCTTAGGCCAGTGATTCTCAACCTTGATTGCATACTGGATTCACCAAAAAATTTTCATATTATACCTCACCTCACAGGAAGTAATTAGGAATTTCTAGCTGCAGGACACCAAATGACTTAATATTCCACCAACTCTGAGAATTACTGATTTAAACTCTTGTCCTTCAACATGTGCCCAGGTGCTCAAACTCTTAGGATTAAAAAAGCTCTTTCAAGCAGGGGATCAGGATGGGGAATACATGTAAATCCATGGTTGATTCATGTCAATGTATGACAAAACCCACTACAATATTGTAATTAGCCTCCAACTAATAAAAATAAATGGAAAAAAAAAAAAAGAGGTCAACAATTTCTTGAACAGATAGATAAGTGAGTAGTTCAGTGACATGCTTATTGGTCATGCAAATTATGAGATCACTCTCTTATTTCTCTTATTATAGTCCATTGTGGGTGTATACTAATAATTTTTAATTGATGTACAATAGTGTAGGCCATTATATAAGTGCTATTAATGTTGTCCAGTTGCTAAGTCATGTTTGCCTGTTTGACTCTTTGCAACCCCATGGATTGCAGCACACCAGACTCCTCTGTCCTCCACTATCTCCAAAGTTTGCTGAAATTCATGTTCATTGAGTTGATGATACTCTCTGCACAGCATTGTAATTCGACATCTGTACCCATTATAGAGTGGCCATCCCTAAAGATCAAGTTGCCAGCCACTTCTGTGCATTTGACTTCCTTGACTTTTTTCACTTTCCCTTCAATAGCTGGCAGTCTTTTCTCTGTATCTGAGTTTGTTTCTGCTTTGCTTTTTGTTTGTTTTGTTTTGTTTGTCTGTCTAAATTTCACATCTAAGTGAAGTCGTATTTGTCTTTCTCTGTCAGATTTATTTCCCTTAGAATAATTTTCTCAAGGTTCACACACATTGTCACAAAGGGCAAGCTTTCGTTATTTTTTATGACTGACTAGTCCTCACATACATATCATATATATATATATATATATATATATATATATATGTATATATATATATATCTGTATATATGTCAACAAACATTTATAGAGCATACTAAAGAGATTCACATACTTTCATTTAACTTTTAAAAATATGATCTTAACAGAAAGCCCATGAAAGAGAAAGGCATTTTTATCACTATCTTATAGCTAAGGAAACTGAATCTCAGCATTTCTATAACAGTCTTACAGTCCTACAATTGATAACAAAGCAGCAAGGATTTGAACTAGAGCCCTCATATAGTTCTATCAATCTATTACACTTTCCATAATAGCTCACAGTTCTATGAATATTCTCTGATAACATTTGAAGTAGAGATTAGAGATCTTCCAAATAACACTTGAAAGAGATTTAGAGCAATTTTTATCATATTCTATTGCTTTCAGAATCCAAACTAAACTTACCTTTATTGCTACTTACATAGTATAATTTTACTGTGGTGCCTTTTTCTTCTTATGATTACATATTATTTTCTTCTAGGAATTGAAACACTTTGCAGACATTATCCAATTAAACCTCGTAAATTTCCCTTTGAGGTGATATGAAATAACTGTTAATCATTTTTCCCTTCTATATTTATATTTCCATTTAGAACTATAGAAATCTTAGTGAACTAATAGTTTATAATTAGCCTTCTTCGATTTAAAAGGGAACAAATTCTCATATCACCAGGGCAGCCTCCATTAAACTTCTATAATAGCAATAGAAAGGGAGAGGCTTGGAAATGACATAACAATACAAAAGATGAGAAAGCTGGCATGTGGAGAAAATGTCACTATTATTTCTGGCTATAATGGTAGGCTTTTCTTCATACAGTTCACGGGGTTCTCAAGGCAAGAATACTGAAGTGGTTTCCCAATCCTTTCTCCAGTGGACCACAGTTTGACAGAATGTTCCACTATGATCCATCCTTCTTGGGTGGCTCTGCATGGCATGGCTCATAGCTTCATTGAGTTAAACAAGGCTGTGATCCATGTGATCATTTTGGTTAGGTTTCTGTGATTGTGTTTTGTTTTGTTTCTGGATGCCACAGGATTGTAGTTCTTACTTCTGTCTGCCCTCTGATGAATGCGAATAAGAGGTTTGTGCAAGCTTTCTGATAGGAGGGACTGGTTGTGGGAAAAAGTGAGTCTTGCTTTGGTGGACAACGTCATGTTCAGTAAACCTTTAACCCGATTTCCTGCTGATGGGTGGGGCTGTGTTCCCTCCCTGTTCTTTGGCAGCCCAGCCCTGGAGTCTGCAGACTCTATAGTAGGGCTAAATGTGACCTCTAAAATGACTTATGCCATCATGTGCCTCCCAGGACCGCTGCTGCCAGCGGCCCTCCAAAATCACTGCAGACAGTGACTGCGGCCATGAAATTAAAAGACACTTACTCCTTGAAAGAAAAGCTATGACAAACCTAGACAGTGTATTAAAGAGCAGAGACATCACCTGGCCTACAAAGGTCCATATAAGCAAAGTTATGGCTTTTCCAGTAGTCATGGACAGATATGAGAGTTGGACCATAAAGAAGGCTGAGCACCGAAAAATTGATGATTTCAAACTGCAGTGCTGGAGAAGACTCTTGAGAGTAACTTGGACAGCAAGGAGATCAAGCCAGTCAATGTTAAAGGAAATCAATCCTGAATATTCAATGGAAGAACTGAAGCTGAAGCTTCAATACTTTGGCCACCTGATGCAAAGAGCCAACGCACAGGTAAAGACCCTGATGATAGGAACGATTGAGAACAGGAAGAGAAGGGAGTGGCAGAGGATGAGATGGTTGGATGGCATCACTAAATCAGTGGACATGAGTCTGAGCAAACTACAGGAGTTAGTGAAGGACAGAGAAGCCTGGCATGTGGCAGTCCATGGAGTCACAAAGAGTCGGACATGATTTAGCAACTGAACAACAACACTGATAGTAAGCTTATACTTTTTACATTATATTTTTCTTTTAATGCACATGCCAAATACAAAAAAAAACTTATATGCAATTTCTTCAAATTGTATAAGGGTGCTATATAATCTTCTGACAGTTGATAAATTGTAACATGATTTTTCTAATGTTACAAATAAAGTGTTTTGTTTAAATGTTTCATATTTAGCCATCCTGTGTCTTATTTTATAAATATCAAATGATAGCATGTTTATTTTGTGAATATTATTGCCAAAGTCCAACTAGTTGTTTAACTTCTAAGTTCTTAAATATCTAGTTTGCCATTTGATATCTCAACTGTACCTACAGTTTGGGGACGTTCTTGTTTTTTGTTCCAAACCAGATACTATTTCCAGATATCTATGCTATTACCACTCCATCAGATTATTTATGCTTCACTTTTCTAATACATCTTCTATTCTGTTACCTAACAATGTAGATTTTCTTAAAGACCATTTTATATGTTAAATCTGAGTGTATTTTTCAACATCTAAGATTTCAAAATATTAACTGTATATTGGAATACTTAATAATGAACTTATAGGGAGATGATTTTGTTGCAAGCAAATATGATTCAGCTCATCACTTGTGAGAGTATTATTTTTGAATTTGACACACCATAGTGTCTTGAGTTGTTTTCTCTATTTAATAGCAGAGTAAAGCCAAAAGCCATAAGTTTAAGGTGCCACACAGAGTCTAGACCTGAAGAAACAAGGGAGAGGAGTTACTGAAATTTGGACACAACAGTTCTTTGAAGAAGACTGTGATCTTCTGTACCTAGGTGCAACAAATCTGCTACAAACTACCAGAGATGGAAACAGAATTAATGTCCTATCCTCCTTCCTCACACCCTGTGACCCCTGCTGATGCCTTGCATTGATAAATTCCAGCAAAAGCCATATGGTAAAGAACCTTATTCATATATCATAAATGAGCCATTTCTCAGGGGCATATAGCAGGATATGGAAAGGTGGAGTGTGGATATGGAGTAGCAAACAAGAAATACATAGCATAAGGGATTTTAATGTCTCTTTATTATGTCTTCTGCTGTCATGCCTGAGGTGTTACATATAAAACACATTTTATTATGATTTATTTTTCTATTATTTCTCTTTTACGATTCTTACAGTTTCACAGTGATTGTTTCAATATGTGGTGATAAGTAGGTAATATAATCTATGAAATACTTTAACAAGATGTAAAGAGAGTACTAGAAATTAATGAGGCAGGTAAGGTGAGAATCACATTTTGCAGATTATTAAAACTAATTGGTATAAATAATTCTAAAATCTTAAGTAGAAAACTTTTTCACTGGCTTTGAAATATTTGAATAATCTAGACCAGAACTGACAAGGCTTTGATCTAGTCATCTGCCCTACCTACCCTTTAGGGTGGACACCATTATCTTTTTGTGACTTAACTCCATGGAGCTTTTTCTTCATCCTCTAGGTTTGATTTCTGTTTTTTGTTTGTTTGTATTTGTTTTTACATCTTTTTTTTTAGATGGATGTCCTCTGGAATCTGTCATAAATATCTTGAGTCTCTCAAGATATTTATTCCTATGAATCTTTACCTCTGTATTAGATTCCTTCCTCTGTAGAAGATAATTTCTACCTCTGTCAACTATGGTTTCTAACCTATTAGAAATGACAGTACTTCAGTCAACTCAGATGTTATCATAGAGTTCTCATTTATTTTCAATGTTCACAAATGTAATTGAGACACAGTACATTGTTTGTTATTTGTCTTTGACTCTTCTCTTTATATCTGCCTTTACATGTTCCCCTAGATATCACCTGAATCTAGATGTCTGAAATCTACATTTCTCATACTGTCTTGCCAGTTAATGGGAGTCACTAAAGAAAGATTTGGAGATGAGAGAGAGAAAGAATTATATATATATACATACATACATACATATATATATATATATATTTTTTTTTTTTCATGGTTCTGTTGATATGTCTCATGGCAGCAACAGCAACCTCTTGCTTACGCAGTGTGGTGTTAATATAAGCATGAAGGACCTCCCAGTAGCCTCAGCCAGCAGCAAAGCTGCCACGGGCTTGTCAGACAATGACAGCAGCAACAGTGAGCATATAAATCTCTGAGCAGAGTACGCATTGGCTGGCTTCTACAGTAACAATAACAATAAAATCTTAGGCAATTGAAACTAGAAAGCCTGCTCAGTATGGTGGGACTGGAGACTATGGGCTCCTGTTAAGCTGTAACAATGGGAATTCTAACAGCCACAGCATCCACAGATGCTCCAGAAGCCTCACTGACAGGGATCCTTCCTGGGGACGGCATTTCTATCACTGTCCCTTCCCTGAGGGAAGGCAGTGTTCCCACAGTTTTTTGTCTGTGGGTTACCATCCATTTTACACTTAAATTCTTTCGAACACTTTTATACCTAATTTTGTGCATTAAAATATGTCTGCAATGCTTAAAGTGATATCTGCTATCCTGATGGCATATTGACAAACATATCTGTCTTTAATTCTCCCTTTATTTGGCTATTTTAGCTGTATATAAAATAAACTTTCATATATAAAATAAATTTTATATAATGTATTCTATATACTTTGAACACAATTTAGTCCCTCTGGCATTATCTTCCCTAAAGAACTTGAATCAGCTGTCTTCTCTTTCTTAACATTTGATTGAAACACTTTTTATTTTCTCTCATCTATGGATTCAACTATTCCCTTTCTTATGCTGGCCTCCTGCAAATAATTTAGAATTTTTTTAATAGAATGTTGCATTTTCCATCAGCCTCAAATTAGGAGTTGCTTTCTCTCAAAGGCCTGAAAGCAAATTTATGTTGAAATTATTACGTCATTATCAAAGATCACTTATCAATGAAGATGTCATTAAACATTAACAGTACTTATTGCTAAATAGCACAATTCCAGTACTTTGACCACCTGATGAGAAGAGCTGTATCATTGGAAAAGACCCTGATGTTGGTAAAGATTGAGGGCAGGAGGAGATGAGGGTGACAGAAGATGAGATAGTTGGATGGCATCTCCAACTCAATGAAAATGAGTTTGAGCAAACTCTGGGAGTAGTGAAGTATAAGGAAGCCTGGCATGCTGCAGCCCATGGGGTCACAACGAGCTGGACATGATTTAGCCATGGAACAACAACAACAACAATAGCAACAACAAAAAGTCTCTTCTTTAATTAGTATTCACATATAAAAATTTGCAAAATTTCTCTTACCTTTCTTTAACCACTTTAATTGTGGCATTCATCCAATTTAGTGTTCTTTAGAATTATGTTTTAAATATCCATGTACTCTAGCCTGGGTAAAAACTTGCTAGAGACTCAAATGCATTTGAGAGTACTAAGGGTGAAAAAATATATGTTTGCAAATGAATTGTGTCTAGAAAAAATAACCAGTGTGAAGTCTCTCACTCTCATTTTTTACTACAAGTGTTATTAATGTAAGTTTCTAACACCTGTAACTGCCACACATGCATAGATCACACATATTATAGGTTTTTTAATGTGCTTTATAGAATTTTGTCATTCACAGAAAATCACCACATCTATGTTTGAACGCACATGGGACTGAAACAACAGGCTCAGCCAAGTCTTCCTTTGTCATTTATTTACCGTCATAAAAGTTTTATTACACTTAGAAAACTAAACTGACAAAGATTTTAAAACACTAGTTTATATCCAAATGTTTCCCTATAATTCACTTAATTCTTTCATTTACTAACCCTCATTGTGTTTCTATAGATTTCATTCAATTTCCTAATTCCTCAAAAAATCAATCTTAAACTCTTTCTTATCTTAGTGCCCTATTATTTCAAGTCCGTTCATGGATAAAATAATAAATTGCTTTCCTAGCAATGCCTGATATTCTATATCTCAGTTGTTTTTCTCCTGCATTAATATAAGTACAAATGGCATAATTTTGCCATGGTAATATCTGTTAATTTACTTACAGTTGAATGCATATCCATCAGCATACAGGAAGCATTCTGTGATATAATTTATGCAAATGGAAAATCTGAGAGAATACATTATTGTTTCATTTCCCCATCCAATGATGTCATTCCTTCTATTTCTTATTGCTATATACAAATGGGCTCTTATTACTGTGTGTGTTCTTCTGTATAGTGATCATTTTAGTATAATCCTCCTTTGACAGCATATTTTATCCAAGATAACCCACAAACACTTATGCAAATAGTGCAGTACTATACCGGTCCCACAGAGTTGTAGGTTTTCCCCAAATTGAAATGTTATATTAGCATTTTATTTTCACTAAAGGATTCAGTATTCTCTAGAGATTTGCTCAAAGCTAGACAAAGATGACTTCACTTTATGATGTGTAGTTTCAATTCACTTGACCGTATAGGTACAAAGGATAAACAATGAATTTGCTTTATCAGCCACAGTGTAAATGCCTCAAACTTATTCATAGGTCAATAGGGTCACAAAGTATTGACTTTACAATTTTACATTTATAAAAAATAAGGTAAAAGTAAAAATAAAAGCAAATGGTGCATAGAAAAAAAAAGTTTCAGAAAATATTTTTAAAAAGTTAGTACAAAAATATAAAGAGAAAAACATAAATATATCAAACATATGAATTTTATAAGTCAGTATTTCCAAACAACCCTTGATTGTGAGGTTATCCTAGTATTGAAAATGTATTCAAAGATTATGTAAATATGCTCATTTCAATAACATAAGGGATATAATATAAAGATGGAAACAGTTTCTGCCTACTACTCATGATTAAATTCTTACTATTTATCTATTAATATTGATTTTTTTTCTTTGATTCTTCTATTAGTTAGAAGAGGTTGATGTTCTGAAATACTTTCAAACAGAAATTGATTTTTGTGAAGTTTTTCTTGTCTTCAAATTCTGGTGGTGGCTCTAACATTGCAAAATTACAAGCATAGTATCTAAAAGAGGTAATTTCTCATTCTTTCTAAATGTTCAGAGACTTAGTTTCTCAAACAAATTCTATCATTTCCTAAGATCTGGAGAAAAGTATTTCTCATCAGTCTTCAAAAAAGCATGCATAGCTTTCCTACCTTATACATATTTCTGGCCTTGCATACTCTTTGGAACAAGCACTTTAGGTCATTGTAATATAGAGTCAAGGGGCTTTCCTGGTGGTTCATTGGTAAAGAATCTGCCTGGCAATGAAGGAGATGCAAATTCGATTCCTAGGTCAGGAAGATCCCCTGGAGAAGGAAATAGCAACCCACTCCAACATTCTTGCCTGGGAAACCCCATGGACAGAGGACCCTGGCGGGCTAAAATCCATGAGATCACTAAAGAGTTGGACATAACTTAGTGACTAAACAGCAATGTATAGAGTTAGATCATAGATATATACATACATAAAATACAGATTTAGACCACCAAGTTTAAATCTAAGTCCTTTTAATACATGCTCTCATGAGCAATTTATTATTCTCTCTAATTCTAATATTCTTATCTGTGCAATGAAGATAACAGTAGATCTACTCTTGGATTTGTTATTAGAATTAGATTATGTTAAATATATATAGTGTTTATCAGAGTAAATTTAGCACAAATTAGCTCTAGGTAGTCTGAAAAATATATTGCTGTCTGATTCACATTACATTTTATCCTTTCTTATACATACTGCAAAATTTGATGAATTTTAAGTTCACTGATGTGTGTGTGCTCAGATGCTCAGTTGTGTCCAACTCTTTGCAATGCCTGGACTGCAATCCACAAGGCTCCTCTCACCTTGGGATTCTCCAGGCAAGAATACTGGAGGGGGTTGCCATTTCCCCCTGCAGGGAATCTTCCTAATGCAGGGATGGAACCTCCATCTCTTAAGTCTCCTGCATTGGCAAGATAAATTATCAATAATAATTTATTCTTTAGTCAACTTTTTAATTTTCATTATGCCTGAAGTTGTTTTATGAGTATTATTTTTATTAAACAAATATAATTATCTCTACATGTGCAGTGTACCATAATGAGAACACTACAAAAAATCTGATACTTTTGTTATATACATAAACTTAATTAACATGTAATATCTCAGTAGAGAACAGTTATTTGACCCAATTGGTTATGGGTCAAGAGTCAGATAAAACTTAACTACAGAACAACAATATCTTTAAAAAGTGTAATATTTTGTCCCTTCAGGTTTATCTTGACTACTTTCTTTTAGCGATTTTTATGTAATTCAACAGAGCTTAAGCAACTAAATTTAGAAATATCACTGTGGAATCAAAGCATATTCACTTATTTGATGTGGCTTACATGCCTAATTATCACCTCTAGAAATACATTGATTTTATATATGTGATTATGTAACAGATGCTTTCATGTACTTCATCCCTGTAGAAAATTATTTCCAGAGAGTTTTTTATAAACGGCTTAAGTGTGAAAACTTTTAAGTGTTCATTTTTCAAATACTTCATTATTTCATTGGGTTCAAATATTTCTGGCATTCAGGTTTTGAAGTCATTGATTTTACTTCTACGTGATTTTAAGGGTTTATAATTTGCATTCACAACCTAATTGTTTTTGGAAATTATTCCTCTGTGTGTGTGTGTGTGTGTGTGTGTATCCCAGTACTATCCAAATTATTGTGATGTGTAATTTACTATACTATGACAACATATTTCTATTGCTCTCTCTTGTAGTATTTTCATTATGTCTGGCTGCTTTAATTTATGACCATAAGATAATAAAATATTGTTACATGATAAGAAAATGAAGGCTTCAGACTTCCCTGGAGGTTCAGTGGTTGAGAATACATCTGCCAATGCAGAGAACACAGGTTCAATCCCTGGTCCGGGATGATTCCACATGCCACAAAGCAATTAAGCCCATGCACCACAGCTACTTAAGTCCACACTCTCTAGAGCCCCTGCTCTACAACAAGAGAAGCCCACCACAGTCAGAAGCCCACTCACACCACAAATAGAGAGTAGCCTCTGCTCACCACAATTAGAGAATGCCTGTCAGGAGCAACCGAAACTCAGTACAGCCAAAAATAAATAAAGAAAAATTAAAAAGAAAAATGAAAGCCAAACTAATCAGATAATATGTTTTCATGGACATTTGGAAGGTATTGCTTAAATGCAAAGGCTTGACTACCCTGGCCAATAGTTTAGGTGCTATGAACAAGACATCTACAGGGAAGGAGGCATACTATAAAAAAGAAAAGTTTACTTTGCATACACTTCCAGCAAGCGCTTCATTTACATATTAAGCTCATATTCATTGAGAGCCTATATTATATATCAGACACTGCTTTAGACACCAGGAAAAAGAATCAATAGGATGATGAGAATTTCTGCTCTCATCAGACTGAAACTCTAAAGGTAGACCCCAACAATAAAATTAAGCATAATGCCAGTAGTTCCTGGTGTCCGAGTGGATGGGATTATAGGCAGTCACTGCTATTGCACAGGTACAATCAACTGGGGAAGAGAGGTCCTGCAGGTCACATGGTAGTGCCAAAAATAAAGCATAACAGTTAAGATTCAGGGGTCTGCAATAAGAGGAGGAGTGATTTTATAGGGGGAAACACAGAGAAAAGTGAATCAGGACAGAGAAAGGAAGTCTATAGCGCTGTCAGGATAGCTTTCTTGAGAAGCTGACCTTTATGCAGAAACTTGAAGAAAATGAAAACCACATATGATAAGAAATTACCAAGTGCAGGAAACACATTTGCATGCCTAATATGTTCCAAAAACAATAGAGAAGACAGTTTAGCCAAAGGGAATGTTGGAGGACATGAGATTAGAGTACTCAGAAAATAAAAATTATTCAGTTTTTCAGGCTGTTGCAATTTTCTCTTTGATTTTACTCACAGAAAAATGAGAAACTATTGGAGATTTCTAAAGGGAGAAATGACAGTCACTGATAGAGATTTTAGAAGGATCCCTCTGACAAATGCATTGGGTACACACTATAGGAAATTAAAAGCTAATGATGGAAAGTTAGTGTCTTTTGCAATATCCCAAGGGAAAGATTATACAGTGGGTTATACAGTAGATTATACAGTGGAAGTGACAAATAGATTCAAGGCATTTGATCTGATAGGCAGAGTGCCTAAAGAACTATGGAAAGATGTTCAAACACTGCACAGGAGGCTGTGATCAAAACGATCCCCAAGAAAAAGAAATGTCAAAAGGCAAAATGGTTGTCTGAGTAGGACTTACAAATAGCTGAGTAAAGAAGAGAAGTCAGAGGCAAAGGAGAAAAAGAAAGACATATCCATCTAAATATAGAATTGAAAAGAATAGCAAGGAGAGAGAAGAAAAACTTCATCTGTGATCAGTGCAAAGAAACAGAGGAAAACAATAGAATGGGAAAGACTAGAGATATCTTCAAGAACATCAGAGATACCAAGGGAACATTTCTTGCAAAGATGGGCTCAATAAAGGACAGAAATTGTATGGACCTAATAGAAGCAGAAGATATTGAGAAGAGGTGGCAAGAATACACAGAAGAGCTATAGAAAAAAGATCTTAAGGACCCAGATAACCACAGTGGTGTGATCCACTCACCTAGAGCCAGACATTTTGGAATGTGAAGTCAAATGGGCCTTAGGAAACACCACTATGAACAAAGCTAGTGGAGGTGATGGAATTCCAGTTGAACTGTTTCAAATCCTAAATGATGATGCTATGAAGTGCTACACTCAATATGTCAGCAAATATGGAACAGCCAGCAGTGGCCACAGGAATGGAAAAGGTCAGATTTCATTCCAGTCACAAAGAAAGGCAATTCCAAAAAACATTCAGACTACCTCACAATTGCACTCACCTCACATGCTAGCAAAGTAATGCTCAAAATTCTCCAAGCTAGGCTTCAACAGCACATGATGTGAGAACTTCCAGATGTTCAAGCTGGATTTAGAAAAGGTAAAGGAACCAGAGATCAAATTGCCAACATCCACTAGGTCATAACAAAAGCAAGAGAGTTCCAGAAAAACATCTACTTCTGCTTCATTGAATATGCTAATGACTTTGAATGTGTGGATCACAACAAACTGTGGAAAATTCTAAAAGAAATGGGAATACCAGACCACATGACCTGCCTCCTGAGAAACCTGTATGCAGGTTAAGAAGCAATAGTTAGAAAGGGACATGTAACAACAACTGGTTCCAAATTGAGAAAGGAGTACGTTAAGGCTGTATATTGTCACCCTGCTTATTTAGCTTATATGCAGAGTACATCATGCAAAATGCTGGTCTGAATGAAGCATAAGCTGAAATGAAGTTTGCAGAGAGAAATATCAATAACCTCAGATATGCTGTGACACCACCCTAAAGGTAGAAAATGAAGACGAACTAAAGAACTTCTTGATGAAAGTGACAAAGGAAAGTGAAAAAGCTGGCTTAAAACTCAATATTCAAAAATGAAGATTATGGCATTAGGTCTCATCATTTCATGGCAAATAGATGGGGAAACAATGGAAACAGTGACTGACATTATTTTCTTGGACTCCAAAAATCACTGCAGTTGGTGACTGCATCCATGAAATTAAAAGATGGTTACTCCTTGGAAGAAAAGCTATGAGTAACCTAGACAACATATTAAAAAGCAAAGGCATTACTTTGCTGACAAAGGTCCATCTAGTCAAAGCTATGGTTTTTCCAGTGGTCATGTATGGATGTGAGAGTTGGACCATAAAGAAAGCTGAGCACTGAAGAATTGATGCTTTTGAACTTGTGTTGGAGAGGACTCTTGAGAGTCCCTTGGACTGCAAAGAGATCAAACCAGTCCTGAATATTAATTGGAAGAACTAATGTTGAAGTTAATGTCCCAATACTTTGGCCACCTGATTTGAAGAACTGACTCACTGGAAAAGACCCTGATACTGTGAAAGATTGAAAGTAGAAGGAGAAGGGGGTGACAGAGGATGAGATGGTTGGATGGCATCACCGACTCAATGGACATGAGTTTGAGCAAGCTCTGGAAGTTTGTGATGGACAGGGAAACCTGGCGTGCTGCAGTTCATGGGGTTGCAAAGAGTCAGACACGACTGAGTGACTGACCTGAACTGAACTGAAGAGAAAGATTATGTGGCCTGGATGTTTGGCATTGCTAAAGATAACCTTAGAAATAATTTAATTTGTAATTTATTTCAAATGTAGAGCTAAGAGAATGTTGATTGGTTGAAGAGGTTATGTGAATTAAAGATGAGAAGTGAGGAGGATGCCAAGGCTTTTGATCTAGGAACTGCAAGAAGGGTGTTTCAATTGACTGTGACTGGGAATTCTACAGGTGGAGTACATGGGGGTATACATGAAGGTATGAAATTTGGTGTAGAAAAAGTTAAATTAGAGGTGTCTCCAGCACCACAGTTCAAAAATATCAATTCTTCAGTACTTAGCCTCCTTTAAATTCCAACTCTCACATCCACATATGACTACTGGAAAAAACAGATTGCTTTTTAACTAACAGTAATTGAGGAGGGGCTTCCCTGGTAGTTCAGTGGTAAAGAATCCACCTGTAATGCAGACTTGAGTTTGACCCCTGGATCAAGAAATCCCCAGGAGGAGGAAATGACAACCTGCTCCAGTATTCTTGCTGGGAAAATCCCACGGGCAGAAGGCTACAGTTCACTGTCACAAGGTGTTGGTCATGACTGAGCGACTGAGCACATGTTCAGTAGTAAGTGAATTTGCAAGCATAAATCTTGAGGAAAGCTTTTTTTGTATAATGATTTTCATTTTACATATTTACAGATTACAGTTATTTTGCAAAGATTTTTGCCTTTGAAATTAATAGCACCATGTGTAGTAGAAAAGACAGTTTTTCCATTACAGGGGTAATGGAAATGTAGTCTCCATTACAGGGATGGAGAAATGAGGATTTAAGAGAGATGATTCAGCAGATTACAAACAAAATGTAAACACATGTCACATGGCTCAGAAAACAATGGCATTTCTACTATAGTCTCATGCAGTAGTCCATGGGGTTACAAAGAGTTGGACGCTACTTAGTGACTGAACAACAACAAACTTTTTTTTTTTTTTTTTTAATCATGGTGTAATTGCTTTTCAACATTGTATTAATCTCTGCTGTAAACAACGAATGAATCAGACAATGAATATGTCCCCTCCCTCTTGGACCTTTCTCCCACTCTCCCCTCATCCCACTTATCTATTGAAAACACTGTTCACAATTACCATGACACAGAAGCAAATTAAATGTCCATCAACAGATTAATTGGATAAACAAGTAATCTTTAAAATACCTGGCCATCTAAAGATGACATTACACAAAAAAGAAGCACAATTTTTAAAACTATCTCTTCTATACTCAAAAATCAAAAGCTTCACTATCAAAACTTTTGAATTTAGCACATAGACACTGCAGGAAACAAGATAGCTTTGAAATTTGACTAACACTTTCACTTTTCTCTATTTAAAAATCAAAAGCTCAGTTATCAAAACTTTTGAATTTAACACATGGACACTACAGGAAACAAAATAACTTTGAAATTATTTTTACTATAAATGTTTTAATTCAAGAATTTATCTCCCTAATAGCTAAAAAAAAAATCAACATTTATATTTGGATATTATGCTACTAGTATCAGTTGGATATGGTTTACAAAGCATATAAAGCTGGTTAGCAAAAATAAGTATAATATCTTTAAAGAGGAAAAATAAATCAACAAACAATGTACATGGATATTGTTATATTAATTTTTAACTGTCTCAATTTCTCTTTAGGAGCAAGTAGTATACAAAAATGGAGTAATAATAACAGCATGACAATAATTAATTGCTTGCTGTTGGATTTTTCTGGAGTTTAATAAAGCATTATGTATTTTCTTGCCTTGAATACATCGTGTTAGTTGTAATTATTGTGTTTCCTTTTCAGAGCTCTATTTTTAAATACCAATAAAAGGAGAAATGAATATTTGCCTACAGAATAAACTAAGCTCTGACATTGCATACTAACTGTTAGGTAGTTAGAGTAGGAAAAAAGGAGTCCAAAATCATGGTGGCTAAAAGACATAGAAGGGAAAAGCCCAAGAAAGTAGAACAAAGGAAGGCTCAAGGAAGGAGTGAGGATCAGGTAAAACAAACAGCCCTCCTGACTAGCCCAATTTACATAGGACAGGTCCGTGGTAAGAGAAAAAAAAAAAAAAAAGAAATATATATATATATGTGTATAAAGAGGAGCCAAAACTGGGCCAGGGCTTCTCCTCTCTTCGAGTCTTTTGAGTCAGCCTGCCCTCATGCCTCAAGGTTGTATTTTCCTTTGCTTTCCAATAAAACTGAGCTATAACACTGGTCCGTCCATTGCTTCAAATTTTTTGCTGCAGCGAGACAGAACCGAGGAAATTACAAACTCCCTCAACATTAACCACAAACTCATTTGGTACTTTAGACATTTTTGATATTTCTTCAATGGAGATTGGTGATATGATTGGGTCAGTAGACAAAAGAAATAACTGAGTAAGTCTGAACTGCCTGCCTGATCATTAGGAGATAACTAGTTTATGGACATGTTTAATCATGAGAGAGATGATAATAAAATCTACTAAAGAACAAACAACAAAATTGCTCTTAGTTAAATTTTCTAAAATATTGATTTTTTCAATCCTTCTTTCAGTCAGACTCAAATATAAGATGAAAAAATCCATCATGTCTCATAAAATGGAAATGTCCAACTCACTAAATTGCTTGAAGAAAAAGTTCCAAAATTAGATAAAAAAGTGAAATGTACAACTAAAACTATCAGAGTGTTTGTGAATAAGGCTATCTTCACATTCCAGGCATCATAGTTCAGTAAAGTTGGAAATAAACTTGCATGTAACAAGAAAGCATTATACACATTTTGAAAAGTTAGAAAATGAAGAATAGAAATGTCCTCAAACATGGAAACATGACAAAAATGAAAGTTCTGCATATACGCCTGCTCATAAATCTTCACAGCAAGAAATGCCATCTTTTACACTGTAAGATTTGCTAAAAAGCCAATTACATCTATGTGGCAAGGGAGTTAGTTTTAGATTCTCTGTCAGTTGGAAATATGGTGTCTTAAAAGAGCATTGTACATAAAATAGCCTGAAACACAGAGATTTTGAATTAAGAGAAAATGAAAAAGCCTAAAATCCTTTAAAAATATGAAATCTTTATTCTTGTCCTCACTACTGAAACACTTCAATGTTTATATACATACACATATATATGTGTGTGTGTATATATATATATATATTACAAAAAGGTCATAGAAAACAGATTTCTGCTTTTGTGTATCACAGATTCTATGATATGACTATGACTTGGTTATGCAAAAATCCATCCAAAATAATCTTCTTTTTAACTAGAATTGTTCAACAAACATATGTTGTGTGCCTAGGATGTTCTTAAATCTGGCTTCATCCCTAATTGTCATATGAGCAAATCACTGCCCTAGCAGTATTTACTGTCCTATGGAGACACGGTTAGTAATTGAATATTCAGACAAATAAATTTAATACAGGAAAGTACCATGGGATGATTCAATACAGGAAAGAACCAGGATCCGACTCCAAAGCCTAGGCCTGTAACTAGTATTTTTATGCATCCTGAAATCTTGCTACAGGGTTTGATTTTCAATTCTATATAGATCTATATATATACATATATATATACATATGTATACATATATACATATATATATACAGTTCACTCATTTAGATGAAGTGTCCTAATTAGAAACAAATCTTTTTTTTTTTTTTTTCCACTCTGCTATTCTAACTTCTTACTGCTAGATTTTATAGCTCTTGGATATCTATTTAAGATAAGACTAGAGCTATGTTATTTTATTTTTGAATAACTATATGTAGAGACAATGATAAAAACACATTCAATTAACCAAGAAAGTTTTCATCAGATCTTGACATTTCAAGGAATAAATACAGAAAACAATGATTTGGAAAATTTATAGAATTCTTGCAGTAGCATTGGTCTATAAGAATTTGTATCTATATAAGTAGATATATAAACATATAAGTGTATATATAATTATAAAATGTATAGCATAATTTTTTAGGAAAACATCCTAGAGATGCATATTAATTATATGATTTTTAAATCTTTATTTTTGTTCAAGTAGTTTCTTTGATTGAATAAAATGTTTAAGGAGAAGGATTTAGAAATTTGTCCTGAGTTCAACACAATCTTAAATAAATCCTTCATAAAATATGCACACTACTGAAGAAGAACTCATTGACTCAGCTACAAATTCACATTAAAAATTAAATATCTATTCTACACTGTATATAAAAATTGACTTAAAATGGATAAAATAGAAGACTTAAACTATTCAAATCTTGGAGGAGAATATATACCATAGTTACGCAAAGTTGGACTAGGCAACAGTTTCTCAAATGCCATTCAAAGAACAAGCAGAAATAACAAAAAGATAAATTGAACCTCAACAAGTTTAGAAGAGTTTACCTCAAAGGATATCATTGTGAAAGTTAAAAAGCCATAAAATGGGCTGAAATTATTTGAAAACCATACATCTGATAAAAAGGTTTGTACTCAGAATATGTAAACAGTAGCATTGATATATACACTACATGTGTATTTAGCAATAAAAATAATACATATGAAAATGAATATTAGCTGAATAAACATTGTTCAAAAGAAGATACAAAAATGGTCAATAAACCAAATGAAAAATGTTTAACATTGTTATTTGTCACAGCAATGCAAGTTAAAACCACAGTGAGATTTCACTTCACAACCACTAGGATGACTGTATTCAAAACAGAGCAAGTCTTGTGAGGTTGTGAATAAATTGGAAGCATCTTACACTGCTCATGGGAATGTAAAATGGTACATCCACTTTGGAAACAGCCTAGTAATTCTTCAGAATATTAAACATGGAATTACCTTGTGACTCAGTAATTCCACTCCCTCCTAGGTATATAACTCAAAGAAATGAAACCTATGTCCACAAAAATCTTATGAATATTTTTCACATGAATATTCATAGTCATAATAGCTCAAAAGTGAACATGATCCAAATGTTCATAAACTAATGAATGGATAAATAAAATGTGATATATTCATAAAACAACATAGTAATGGTAGTTGTAAAGGACTGGGCAGGGGAAGGAAGGCATGAAGAAAAAGATGAGTAACTCTGGTGGCTATTGATTTTGGGGAGGGGAGGTGATTATGAAAATGTTCTAAAAACTTTTTAGTGAGAATAGCACAAAGTTGTGTATGTACTAAAATCATAGGATTGTATACTTACAATTATATTTGATATATTTTAATATATTGCAAAAGAAGTCATTTTTGAAGAGATTTATAATTCAGAGATGATCACTTAGTGTTAGATTATGGGAACACATCCTCCAAGATAAGGCTGCTATGTCTGATATCTAAAAGTGAATTAATTTTAATGCTTTATATCTAATATATTTAATGTCAGAAAATAATTTTAACTGGTAGACTAGAGTAGCTTGTCTACCAAGGCTTCCCTGGTGGCTCAGATGGTAAAGCGTCTGCCTACAACGCGGGAGACCCAGGTTCAATCCCTGGGTTGGGAAGATCCTTTGGAGAAGGAAATGGCAACCCATTCCAGTACTCTTGCCTGGAAAATCTCATGGATGGAGAAGCATGGTGGGCTACAGTCCATGGATTCACAAATAGACACGACTGAGCAATTTCACTTTTCACTTTCAGAGTAGCTTGTTAATCAGTAAGTTACGTATTAGAAAGAAGTTCTCTTGGACTTCCCTGGTAGTCCAGTGGCTAAGAATTCACCTGCCAGTCCAGGGGATTCTCTGTCAATGTAGTTCCATTCCTGGTCCAGAAAGATTCCACATGCTGTGGGGCAACTAAGCCCTTGCACCATCAGCTACTGAGCCTGTGCTCTAGAGGCCACGCACTGCAACTACTGAAGCTGGTATGCCTAGAGCCCATGTTCCCCAACAAGAGAAATCATCACAATGAGAAGTCCACACACTGCAACACACTGCAATGAAAGAATAATGCTTATTTGCCTCAACTAGAGAAAGCCCTAATGCAGCAGCAAAGATCCAGTTTTTCCAAAAATGAATAAGAAAAGATTTTTAAAAAGGAAGTAAGTTCTGATTTGTGATGTTAAGGTAATCCATTACACATAGATTAACTAAAAATGCTTTGGTGATTGCATTAGTCTTACATTAACATGTGGGAAAATTTTCATGAGGCCTACATACAGTTACCTAAATGAAACCTAAATATCCCTGTGTCCAAATATTCTTTTAAGAGGTTTTTTATATTGCCTGTTGCAAAGTAGAGGGATAACTGATTGAATTTACCCTGTAAATGTTATCATTTCTACCTTAAATAAACCTTTCATATAAGAAGTGGTCTGTGATCTTAAAAGGATAGAAAGCTAATAGGTGCTTATTCAACAGATGGCTGATATATGAGGACAGAATATGCTCTGTGGTTTACTTTCATTGCATATTATTCTCACATTTTAGAATAGCTACCCACCTCAAAACCACTTGGAAATAATCATTGTCTAACAAAGTTAAGTTGCACGTAACAAAACTAGTTTTGGTTTATTCCCACAGATAGGAGAAAATTGACTTGATGACCTAAGGGATTAACTGAAATATAGATTAATTGCAGAAAGGGTTTGCTTTAAAAATTCAAGAGACAGATTGACAAGGGGCAGATATGCAGATGACACCACCCTTATGGCATAAAGTGAAGAGTAACTAAAAAGCCTCTTAATGAAAGTGAAACAGGAGAGTGAAAAAGTTGACTTAAAGCTCAACATTCAGAAAACTAAGATCATGGCATCTGGTCCCATCACTTAATGGCAAAGAGTGGGGAAACAGTGGAAACACTGGCTGACTTTATTTTTGGATCACCAAAATCACTGCAGATGGTGATTGCAGCCATGAAATTAATGCTTACTTCTTGGAAGGAAAGTTATGACCAACCTAGATAGCATATTAAAAAGCAGAGACATTACTTTGTCAACAAAGGTCTGTCTGGTCAAGGCTATGGTTTTTCCAGTGGTCATGTATGGATGTGAGAGTTGGACTGTGAAGAAAGCTGAGCACCGAAGAATTGATGGCTTTGAACTGTGGTGTTGGAGAAGACTCTTGAGAGTCCCTTGGACTGCAAGGAGATCCAACCAGTCCATCCTAAAGGAGATCAGTCCTGGGTGTTCATTGGAAGGACTGATGCTGAAGCTGAAACTCCAATACTTTGACTACCTGATGTGAAGAGTTGACTCATTGGAAAAGACCCTGATGCTGGGAGGGATTGGGGGCAGGAGGAGAAGGGGATGACAGAGGATGAGATGGCTGGATGGCATCACCAACACGATGGGCATGAGTTTGAGTAAACTCTGGGGGTTGGTGATGGACAGGGAGGCCTGGCGGGCTGCGATTCATGGGGTCGCAAAGGGTCAGACACGGCTGAGCGACTGAACTGAACTGAGCTAAAGCAAAGTAAGATCTAAAATATCTTTGCTTGGTTTAAAATCTAAACTAATACTGATGCATAAGACACTAATTCTTCAAGATACAAAATGTTTTATTATTATGTATCTTGACTATAATAAATACATGAATAAAAATACATAAATAAATGAATATAAATAAGTAAATCCAATAGGTCATTTTCTTTCTTTTAAGTTATCTCCTCTTCAAATGCTATATCCTTTGGTTTTAGCTTTATTTAAATTAAGGCTGCATTAAAATAGGTGAGGTTTATGATCTAGAATTCTATAAAGAGGTCTGTATAATATCTATAAATTCTATAAAGAGGTCTACAGTATAAAGAGGTCTATATAATATCAAAGATGTCTAACACCAAAGAAATAAAATTTACTATCTAGACCAGTGTAATCAACATTGACTGACTACTGTTAAAAAGGTATTCTTGATCTGTCTTAAAGGAACCTAGAATTTTTATATTAAAATTGTCTTTTTTAATGAATCAGTCACTTCATAGAATTATGATAACAGACCAGCTGGTTTTCAACTTTTGGAAAATATTTTTCAATATACTCTGTTAAAAGAGTATTTAGTTCTAAATTAATGTTCATCTTATTGTTTGTATACTCTCACTAAATTTTAACAGGCCTCTTTATTCAAAATGCATTTATACATATGAACTTGAATTTTAAAAGTATGAAAGAGATACAAAAATTACTCAATTTTAAGTTTTTGATCATAAATAGAGCGATATAGGTGAGGTTGTGAAACTTCGAAAGATCACATACAGACATTCCACTCAGTTCTTCTGTTTGCCACATTTATGACTTTAAAGAGGCTGTTTACTAGCCCAACTTCAGTTTTATCATCTGGTTGCAATTTTGGATAATGAAATAGATGATAATTTTGTAGGAAAAATTGATTCAGCTCAATAACTTGCAATTCTCTCTCACTGACTTTATAATCATACCAGAGAACTGCCTGTTTTGTTGTTGGCAATCTAATTTAAAACACTTCAGTATGGAGTGTGTTTGTATTATATCAGTTTTAGATTAATTTCAGCTTTATTCTCAGTAGAGTCTAATATACTAACCAAAACTTTATGGTTAAGAGTAGCCAGCCAGCTTTTATCAGAAAGTCCAAAGAAAGGGTTATTAAAAGTATTTGCCTACTTTTTTTGAATATATCAGCCAATGTCTTTAATTATAGACAGGGCCTCATTGATTAAATAGGGGGCTGTGCCAAAATCTTTTAGTAGATGGGTTAAAATATTTTGAAGATAATCTCCGTCCTTGAACAAATCAAAGTATAAGGATCTTTTGTAATTCTCTTTTAACTTCCTGGTTGGTGTGTGTTGTTGGATTCCTAAACTGTTGTGTGCTCAGAGACTGACAATTGCCAACAGAATTCTGCTACCAGTATATTCTTGATCTTTTTTTCAGTTTTGTTGATAAGTGCCACCAAATTATCCCACTATCTCTATTTGAAAGGTTTAACTACAAGACAATTCTTTTCTTTTTTTTTCCCCCTGTTCATTTTCCTAATTTTGTCATGTTAACCTATCTCTTACCCAATGGGCAACAGAGCATTTGATGACACCTTGAATCCAGAAATTCACATAAATTTAGATTATTAAAAGTTCATCCAATTTTAAACTCCAAATTGATATCTAATTCTCAAAACTTGTCCACTCTGACATACACAATCTATTTGTTCCACTTGTCCCTTCAGTTCCTGATGAAGGGAAGAGGATGTGATGTTTTCTGCTCTGCTTTTTTCCTTCTTGGAATGAACATGTGGTATTTGAATTGGTCCTGGGTTAATTTCACCCTATATAGTTGTAAGATAAACCCTTCTGGTACCTGTATGGAAGCTTGGAGGCAGGTGAAAAAAATGGGTGTTTCATTAAAAAGTTTAGTTGCTTGCTGATCACATTGCTTCTCTCATTACTATTCCTGAACCATTGTGCTCTAGGTTGAAGACAGAAATGGTTTTCTTAGAAGAAGTCGGGTTATTTGCAGAATTTCCAGCTTTGTATCAAACCCTTCTGACATCCTTTGAGTCCTGACACAAACAGTATACTTTTGTGTAGTCTCCTTGTGCACCTGCTAATTTTCCAAATGGATAATTAACACAAAGACACTCTTACATCCTTTCCATGCCCATAGATAGTCTTGTGAGCTACTCAGTTATCATAGTGTATATGCATTTTTAAAAAGTCTTCTCTTTCTCAAATAAATATCAGATCTGTGATCTAAGTTGATGCAGAATTCCAGCATAAAGAAAAATGGAAATCAGAATTCTACTGGCACTGACAATATCCACTAGTAGTATTCTTGAAGTCTCCCTATTTTACCTTGTCCTGAAATAGACAAAGTGGGGAAGAAAATCAGAGTGCTCCATTTTGGGGCCAAAACTGAAGATGCTTTGTAAGGCTTTTGTTTGAGTAATGTTTGGGATTGTCAGACTGTGTACATTCACCTTTGAAGAACTCTAAAGGAGATGCCTGCAACCAATTTATCATAGGTTTTCTTATATCTCTATAAAAGAAGACATTTATGATTTCATTTATTTATTTTTTCTTCTGTTTTAGGCTACAGTTGACATTTGTGAGACAAGGAAAACAATCTCTCCATACATTATCTTCACACATACATGGACAATCTAGTCCACAAATTTGAGTTTAACAGTACCTGAAACACTTGCCACATAATCACTTTCAGGGTAAGGGATGCACAAATTAAGTGTATAATCTGTCCTTGTGAGGTCAGAGTTGGGGAAGAGGTTAGCAGAAGACCTGGAAGTGGTCTGAGAAATTTTTGGTTCAGAAGTCAAAGTTCCCAGTTTCCAGGAGACTTGTTTAGCAGAGAAGAATGTGGATTTTTTGTGGGCACATCCTTGGTTCTTCTGAGAAAGTTTTTGGCAAGAAGAGGGACAGAGGAGGTGCCCTTTTAGGTACTGTTTAAACATCTGTGATAGTCAATAATTAAAAAAAAAAAAAAACAACTTTTTTTCTAATCTGTTTTATATTTAATTAATTAATTTATTTTAATTGGAGGATAATTACAATATTGTGATGATTTTTGCTATGCATCCACATGAATCAGCCATGAGTGTACTTGTGTCCCTCATCCTGAAACCCCCCCACTCCCCTCCCCACCCCATCCCTCTGGGTTGTCCCAGAGCACCAGCTTTGAGCCCTGCTTCATGCATGGAACTTGCACTGGTCATCTGTTTTACATATGGCAATATATATATTTCAATGCTGTTCTCTAAAATCATCCCACCCTAGCCTTCTCCCACAGAGTCCAAAAGTCTGTTCTCTATATCTGTGTCCCCTTTGCTGCCTTGCATATTGGATCATCATTTATCTATCTTATTTTGATTGTAACAAAATTATTTATTAAAAAAAGTGAGTTACAAATCAATAAAGATACAAATTGCAAGCAGATTTCTTTTTAATTATAAGATCCTACACATAGGAAATCACATTTCAATAAATAGAATCAGAAAAAAATGTAACAGAAAACTAAACATTGTTCATTGAAAGAGCACAGTCACACAGGCATTTAATGCTGGGAGTCAGTGCTATACTTGAAACGTTTTGTCATTCTGCAATTATACTTAGAAATTATCATTGAGACAATGACTTCCCATATTAAGTGGATAGACCCACTTTGAACAAACACTATGCCAATATTTAAAGTAGATTAGTGTAACAATGAGCTTGTTTCTTGCTTATTAATTTATCTTAGACTAATCTTAGACTAATCTTAGACTAATGATAATGGTATTCACAAAGGATAATGGATATTTAAAGTTTTGCTATGTTTTGTTTCAATATCATCCAATGAGGAAAAATCATTCTCATGCATGTATGTTGATGATATTAAAAGAAGAGATTTAATGTAATTTATTCACATGAAGAAAGTAGTGCTGTATTTTCAAAATTTGTTTGTTGGTAGCCAATTCTAGCTACTTCACTTGTAAATTATATTTAAATATACAACTTTCAATTAAAAAAAAACAGAACTTGGGTTCATATATTTTTGAATGTGTTATTTTAATGTATAGAAAATTTTAAATTTTTATAAATTCTGTTTTAATGGAAAATAAAATATTAAGCAATGTATCAGATTTGTAAAGTGTTCAAATGAAAGTGATAACTTTCAAAGATCATCACCTTCTTTAATAATGATTGTTAAAAAGTATGAAAAAAAGTAAAAACTATGGAGCACATAGTAACAATCTAGTGAAATTGTGGGGTTTTTTTTAACTTTTATTTTTGTCTCTGGGTCTTTTTATTTCTCATTAAAAGACAGTTGTATGAAGGCATCAAATAATTAAAAAATACAAAATGTAAACAAGAAGCAAGTATGGATGTCTAGTTTATATCATTAAAATGTTAAGAACTGTCTGGTTCCTTACTTTGCATAAACACAATTGCATAACATTTTGTAGTTCAAAATTATCAGCATAAATTATCTCCTAAATAACCAATATGACATTGCATATAACTCTACAAGTGTGTATGATGCGCTTTCTCAGAAAACAGAGAAAGTTGAAATGTATTCACTGTAAATAGTTCACAAGTTTTACCATGTTACAATGGAAATGAGTTTGAGTAAACTCTGGGAATTGCTGATGGACAGGGAGGCCTGGCATGCTGCAATTCATGTGGTCGCAGTTGGACACGACTGAGTGACTGAACTGAACTGAACTGAACTGAAACACTGATTTGTTGCTTCTTTTATTTTTTTTATTAATTTATTTCTGAGAAGGGTGAATAATCAGGGAGATAAATTTTTCTCTAGGGAAAAAGCAATGTACTGATTGCATACAGGCTGCTGCACCGTGAGTAAATATGCAAAAAATCTAAACACCAGAGTTTTTACAAACACTGAGACTATATTTGATAAATTCATGTTAAGATATGAAACACTGCAGTAAGTTTCTACTCTGAGTGTCTAATTAACAGGTGATAGATGCTCCTCAGTATATTATTTCAACAAGACCTAACTTATTTTATACTCAGGATGTCACAGCAATGTCAAATTGCTATAAAAATCTTAAACACTTGTTCTCAGTGTTTAGATTACTAAATTGGCAAAATACATAGTGTAGTCTTAGCCTTTAAATTTATGAATCTTGATTTTTATTTTTATTTTTTAATGATACATAGCTTTCTTACTGGAGAAGGAAATGGCAACCCACTCTAGTATTCTTGCCCGGAGAATCCCAAGGACAGAGGAACCCGGCAGGCTACAGTCTGTGGGGTCGCAAGAGTCAGACATGACTTGGTGACTAAACTACTGCTACTGAAATTCACATTGGAGAAGGAAATGGCAACCCACTCCAGAAATCTTGCCTGGAGAATTCCATGGACAGAGGAACCTGACGGGCTGCAGTCCATGGGGTCACAGAGAGTTGGACACGACTGAGTGACTAACACACACACAACTTTCATATGCTTTAAAATATAGACGGTCCTCAACATATAATGGCACCCCACTCCAGTACTCTTGCCTGGAAAATCCCATGGACAGAGGAGCCTGGTAGGCTGCGGTCCTTGGGCTCGCTAAGGACACAACTGAGCGACTTCACTTTCACTTTTCACTTGCATGCATTGGAGAAGGAAAGGGCAACCCACTGCAGTGTTCTTGCCTGGAGAATCCCAGGGATGAGGGAGCCCAGTGGGAGGCCATCTATGGGGTCACACAGTGTCGGACACGACTGAAGCGACTTAGCAGCAGCAGCAGCAACATATAATGGTGTTATGAATGGACTGCTTTCACATCATTGCATTCAAGTTAAAAAATTGCAAGTCAAATCACCATATGGAGGGACTACCTGTATGGGAAAAATGTATTGACATTTTTGTATAATACAGACTAGTTGTGTTGATTGTCATTAAACTGAACAAAGAATGTGTAACTCTTAATAGCTTCCAAGGAAGGGGATACCTGTGCATTACTAAGTAGCAATGAAAACTACTTCACTATTTTTTTTTTTTTCCGGTGAGTTGATCTGCCACATTACTGTTTGGCTTTTGAATATATTAAAATGTAGTGTCACTGGAAACTTTCTTCCTGCCGCACTTTGTTTCAGTAATGCCAAGATAACATTTCTGATACAGTCTTAGGCTAATGTCGACAATTTAATTTTATAGATATTAATATAAATATATAATATCAGCATTGGAAATTATACTTTTAAGAAACCACAAACTTCTATTATTTTATGTTAAATACTGAACATCTGATTAGAATGCTTTTAAAACACATTTACTGAGATACAATTTTAAAACCATATAATTGCATTCAAAGTGTAGAGTAAAATATTTTTAGCTTATTTAAAGTTGTGCAATCTTCACATTAATATTTTTGAAAATTGCTATCATTCCAACAGAAGTCCTATTTCCTTTAGAAGCCTAAGTAATATTCCTTCTCCATCCACTATGCCAGAAGTTAAAACCGATCTACTATATGTCTTCACAAATGTGTCTATTCTGGACCTTTCATGTAAATAGATCCATAAAATATATGGCATATTGGCTTCTTTTTCTTAACATATTATTTTTATAATATCTATATTGTGGCATTCATAATTTTTATAACTGCATCAGGGAGTATTTCAGATTCTGTTTACCCAATTGAGAGACATTTAGTTTGTTTCATCTTTTTTGCTTTTGTGAGTAATATCACTATGAATATTTGTGTCCAAATATTTGCATGGACAGGGCTTCCCTGGTAGCTCAGCTAGTAAAGAATCTGCATGTAATGCAGGAGAACCTAGTTTAATTCCTGGGTTGGGAAAATTCCATGGAGGAGAGATAGGCTACCCACTCCAGTATTCTTGGGCTTCCCTGGTGACTTAGTAGGTAAAGAATTCACCCACAATGCGGGACACCAGGGTTCGATTCCTGGGTTGAGAAGATTCCCCCGGAGGGGGGCATGGCAACCTATTCCAGTATTCTTGCCTGGAGAATCCCCATAGACAGAGGAGCCTGGCGGGCTACAGTCCATGGGATCAGAAAGAATCAGACATAACTGAGCGACGAAGCACAGCTCAGCACAGTTTGCATGGACATTTGGTATTATTTCTGCTTCCCTGGTGGTTCAGACAGTAAAGAATCTGCCTGGAATATAGGAGACACAAGTTCAATCTCTGGGTTGGGAAGACACCCTGGAGAAGGGAATGGCTACACACTCCAGGATTCTTGCATTGAGAATTCCATGCACAGAGGAGCCCGGCAGGTTAGAGTCCATGGGGTCGCAAAGCATGGGACAACACTGAGGAACTAACACTTTCATTTTCTCAGTTTTTACTTTCTCATGGGTATATGCCAAAAGTAGATTTCCTAGGTTTTATATATGTCAATTTTATGTTTAATATTTTAAGGAATGTTGTCTAAAATATCTATATCATTTTATATCCCTACTAGCAAATGCATAAGTGTTCCAAATTTTCCATATTACTCCTCTCACCAATTATTGTCTTTAATTGTAGCCATGTTAGTAGATGTCATGGGGTATCTCATTGTGATTTTGATTTACAATTTTTTAATCACTACTGAATTTGAGAATACTTTTGTCAGTTTATTGGTCATTCATATATTTTCTTTAGAGAAATGTCTATTTGTATCATTAGCCCATTTTTTAATTGGGCTTTTTTTTTTAATATTACTGAATTATCTGGGCAATCGTTTGAATTGTTCTTTGCATATTATTGAGTTCCTTACATCTGGTATGTACAAGTTTTATAACCAGGAAGGGTTAATTTTGGATTGATGCTGGAGTTGCTTCTGTGACTATAACCCTTATCTTGCCACTGTTGTAAGCATACATCATGGTCTACCTTAGAGAGATAACTTGAGCTGCCCACCTGTGAAGGACCATAAGAAAGTGAAAATAACACATTCCCTTGCCTGAGTCTTGCCATTCCAGGGGAGAGTTACAAGGATGGAATAGGCTTGTTTTTTTTTTCCCCCTTTGTTTCCTCATCTACCTGCAGCCCATCTCTGATCCGTAAAATAGCCTGGTAACCAGGCCCCAACAAGATGGTTATTTTGAGGCACTATCCTGCCATCTTCTCAGTCAGCCAGATTCCAAATTAAAGTCCCTTCACAGTTCCAACATCCTGTCTCGGATTCATTGACTTGTGCAGTGAGCAGAGTAAGCTTGGACTTGGTAACAGTATCTTATCAGATATATTATTTACAAATGTTTCCTTTCTTTCTTTGTGTTGCCTTTTAATTCAGTGGTATTCTTAAAAGCAGAGATCTTTTCTTTTGATGAAGTTCACTTCATCTATTTTATATTTTGTTGCCATACTTATAGAATCTTCTATTACAATCCATAGTCTATTCAATGTCATAAAGATTTACCCCTATTGTTTATTTTCTCAGTTTTTGTTCTTATATCTAGGCCTATTATCTACTTTGTGTTAATTTTTATATATGGAACAATATAGAAATCCAAATCATTCTCTTATTTGTAGATACTATTTTTCCCAATACTGTCGATTGAATAGACTGTTTTTTTTTCTTCATTGAATTGATTGCCAGCCTTGTCCAAAATAAGTTAAACACTTATTTCTGTAACTCAAATCTATCAATCCATCCTTATGCCAGATGGATTCTATACAGCTACAAATCTGATTGCATTATGTTAAAAAAAAATCATCAATAAACTCCCAATGTAAAAATCCAAACTTGTAGTTTGTGAAAACAATCATTTTGCCTGAGAGTAATCCTAATAATATGCTGATAAAAATAAAGAATAGAAATGATACTTATAACATAGAAATGATATTAAACATTGTTGTTCAATCAGTCAGTTTTGTCCGACTCTTTGTGGCCCCATGGGCTGCAGCACACCAGGCTTCCCTGTCCTTGATGATCTTCTGGAGATTCTCATCCTGTGTAGCCCCTTTCTCTTCATGCCCTCAGTAGTTCCCAGCATCAGCGTCTTTTCCAACAAGTTAGCTGTTTGCATCAGGTAGCCAAGTATTGGATCTTCAGAATCAGCATCAGTGCTTCCAATTAATGCTCATTGTTATTTTCCTTTAGGATTGACTGGTATGATCTTGCAGTCCAAGGGACTCTCAAGAGTCTTCTCCAGTACCACAGTTAGAAAGCACAAATTCTTCAGTGCCAAGCCTTCTATATGGCCCAACTCTCACATCCGTACATGACTACTGAAAAAACTGTGACTTTGCCTATATGGACCTTTGTCAGCAAACTGATGTCTTTGTTTTTTAGTATGATGTCTAACTTTGTCATAGCTTTCTTTCCATGGGGCAAGCAATTTTAATTTCATGTCTGCAGTCACCATCCACAGTGATTTTGGAGGCCACAAAAAAAAAAAAGTCACTGTTTCCATTTTTCCCCGTTTATTTGTCATGAAGTCATGAGACTAGATGACATGATTTTATATATATATATATATATATATATATATATAATTATATTTGACAATGTTTCAGGTGAACAGCAAGGTGATTCAGTTATACAAATATGTATATATTGTTTTTGAAATTATTTTCCATCATATTTTGTTACAAGATATTGACTATAGATCACTATGCTATACAGAAAACTTTTGAGCTTGTTGCATATCTATTTTTAAATTAGAAATCTAGCATTCTATTCATATTAAGTTCAACAAATGAAATCAAAGCATGGTAATTTTTATTTAGTCAAAATTTGTAAGTGTATATAATGTATATATGTATACAAAAAACAGATAGAACAAGATGGCAGAGTAAAAGGGCATGCAATCATCTACAGCAAGAACTCCAAAATTCTTCACTTCTGCTATATTCATAAGTATATGCTTATACACTGCATATAAATTAAATAAGCAGGGTGACAATATACAGCCTTGACATATTCCTTTCCCAATTTAGAACCAGTAAGTTGTTCCATATCCAGTTCTAACTGTTGCTTCTTCACCTGCATACAGATGTTCATGATCTGTTTGATTTATGGATGATCTAAATCAAATTCCTTATGATTATACAGTCAAAGTGACAAATAGATTCAAGGGATTAGATCTGATAGACATGAAGATCTATGGACAGAGGTTTGTTACATTGTACATCAGGCAATGATCACGGCCATCCCCAAGAAAAAAGAAATGCAAAAAGGCAAAGTGGTTGTCTGAGGAGGCCTTACAAAGAGCTGAGAAAAGAGAAGCTAAAGGCAAAGGAGAAAAGGAAAGATAGACTCATTTGAATGTAGAGTTCCAAAGAACAGCAAGGAGAGATAAGAAAGCCTTCCTAGGTGATCAATGCAAAGAAGTAGAGGAAAACAATAGAATGGGAGACAAGAAATCTCTTCAAGAAAATTGGAGATACCAAGGGAGCATTTCATACAAAGATGGGTTCAAAAAAGGACAGAAATGGTATGGACCTAACAGAAGCAGAAGATATCAAGAAGAGGTGGCAAGAATACCCAGAAGAACTATACAAAAAAGATCTTCATGACCCAGGTAACCACAATGGTTTGGTCACTCACCTAGAGCCAGACATCCTGGAATGCTAAGTCAAGTGGGCCTTAGGAAGGATCACTACAAACAAAGCTAGTGGAGGTGATGGAATTCCAGCTGAGCTATTTCAAACCCTAAATGATGATGCTGTTAAAGTGCCGCACTCAATATGCCAACAAATTTGGAAAATTCAGCAGTGGCCACAGGGCTGGAAAAGGTCAGTTTTCACTCCAATCGCAAAGAACGGCAATGCCAATGAATGATCAAACTACTGCACAGTTGCAATCATTTCACACACTAGCAAAGTAATGCTCAAAATTCTCCAAGCTAGGCTTCAACAGTACATAAGCCATGAACTGCCAGATGTTCAAGCTGGATTTAGAGGAAGAGGAACCACAAGTCAAATTACCAACATTCATTGGATCAAAGAAAAAGCAGGAGAGTTCCAGAAAAACATCTACTTCTTCTTCATTGACTATGCCAAAGGCTTCGACAGTGTGAAACACAATAAACTGTGGAAAATTCTTCAAGAGATGGGAATACCAGACCTCTTGACCTGCCTCCGGAGAAATCTGTATACAGGTCAATAAGCAACAGTTAAAACTGGACATGCAACAACAGACTGGTTCCAAATAGGGAAAGGAGTATGTCAAGGATGTATATCATCACCGTGATTATTTAATTTATATGCAGAATACATCATGCAAAATGCTGAGCTGGATGAAGCACAAGGTGGAATCAAGATTGCCAGGAGAAATATCAACAACCTCTTACATGCAGATGACACCACCCTTATGGCAGAAATTGAAGAAGAACTAAAGAGCATCTTGACGAAAGTGAAAGAGGAGAGTGAAAAAGTTGGCTTAAAACTCAACATTCAAAAATCGAAGATCATGGCATCCGGCCCCATCACTTTCCGGTAAACAGATGCAGAAACAACGGAAACAGTGACAGACTTTATTTTCTTGGGCTCCAAAATCAGTGCAGATGGTGACTGCAGTCACGAAATTAAAAGACATTTGTTTATTGGAAGAAAACCTATGGCCCATCTAGATAGCATGTTAGAAAGCAGAGACATTACAAAGGTCCATCTAGTCAAAGCAATCATGAGACAATGGTATTAAGTAAATAATACTTATATAATCTTGAGAATGAAATGGTATCCCACTCCAGTACTCTTGCCTGGAAAATCCCATGGACAGAGGAGCTTGGCGGGCCATGGTCCATGGGGCTGCAGAAAGTTGGATACGACTGAAGTGACTGAGCACGCACACACTTATATAATCATAATAGTAGCAAATGTTTATCAGCTTTCATAATCAGTAGACAAAAAGTAAAAGATTATTACAGTTGCAAGCCATAATGGGAACATGATTAACTTAACAATATAAAATAACTACACACAATTTGGGAGGGTCGAGCAGAATGATGTGTTAAGTGAAAGTGTATACATGCACAAGTTTTCATCCACCCAGCCCATCTATTTCTTTTGGCTGGTGTATTTAACCCACTTACATTTAAGGTAATTGTTGATACGTATGATACTATTACAGTTTTCTTGTTTTGGATTTATTTTCTGTAGTTCTTTCCCTTCTTTTGTGTTTCCTGCCTAGAGAAGTTCCTTTAGCATTTGTCGTAAAGCTGGTTTGGTGGTGCTGAATTATCTTAACTTTAGCTTTTCTGGAAAGCTTTTTATTTCTCTGTCAAATCTGAAGGAGAATCTGCTGGGTAGTCTTATTTATAGGTTCTTCCCTGTCATCACTTTGAATATATCACCTTTCTGACTTGTAGAGTTTCTGTTGAGAAATCAGCTGGTAGCCTGATGGGAGTTCCCTTTTATGTTATTTGTCATTTTTACCTTGTTGTTTTTTAATATTTTATCTCTGTCTTTACTTTCCATTAGTTTGATTACTATGTGTCTCCATGTGTTCCTCCTTAGATTTATCCTTCCTAGGACTCTGTGTTCCCTGGACTTAGTTGACTATTTCCTTTCCCATATTTGGGAAGTTCTTAGCTGTTGTCTCTTCAAATATTTTCTCAGGTGCTTTCTCTCTCTCTTCTCCTTCTGGGACCCTATAATGTAAATGCTGGTACATTTAATGTTGCCCCAGAGGTCTCTTACGCTGTCTTCATTTCTTTCTCACCTTTGTTTGCTTATTCTTTAGTTCTTGTAGGTCTTTGGCAAACATTTCTTGCATCTTCTCAATCTTTGCCTCCATTCTTTCCTGATATTCTGGATCATCTTCACTATAATTATCCTGAGTTCTTTTTCTGGAAGGTTACCTATTTCCACTTCATTTAGCTGTTTTTCTGGAATTGTAAATAGTCCCTTCATCCAGGACATAGCTTTTTGCTTTTTCATCATGATTAACTTTCTGTAAAATGGTTTTTGCTATGGTTTTCATCAGCCCTGAGCTCTCTGGTAGGATTAATACCTTTCAAGAAGGTTTTTAGGGGGATGTTTAAGGGGGCCCTTCCAGTGCCCCAGTCCCAACAGTGAGCCCCTGCTGACTCAACTTCCACAGAAGGCCCTCCAACAGTAGCAGGTAGTTTTAATTCAGTCTCCTGTAGGGTCATTGCTCTTCTCCTCTCGGTCTTGGTGTACACAAAATTTTGTTTGTACCCTCCAAGACTGGAGTCTCTGTTTCCCTCAGTCTTCTGGAAGGCCTATATTAAAATCCCACTAGTCCACAAAGCCAAATTCCCTGGGGATTCCCAGTCCTTTTCTTGTATCTCCAGGTTGGGAAGCCTGACATAGGGTTTAGAACCCCTACAACAGTGTGAAAATTTCTTTGTTATTACTGTTCTCCAGTCTGTGGGTCAGCCACCCAGAGGGTATGAGATTTGATTTTATTGTGATTGCGCCCCTCCTACCATCTCACTGTGACTTCTTCTTTAGTTTTGAACATGGGTTATCTTTTTTAAGAGGATTCCAGTGTCCTCTCCTCAATGGTTGTTCAACAGCTAGCTGTGATATTGGTGTTTTCACAGGAGTAGATGAGTGCACATTCTTATACTCCGCCATCTTGAACCAGAAGCCAATCTTAGTTTTTTGAATGTTGAGTTTTAAGCCAACTTTCTCATACTCCTCTTTTACCTTCATCAAGAGGCTTTTTAGTTCCTCTTTGCTTTCTGCTATTAACCTAGAAGCCCATCTATTTTAACCATTTCACTAAATACTCCTCATTGTGTGCTACTTATTTAATGACTGAATTATTCCTCGTAAAAACTTGATAAACTAAATGACATTTATTTGTCATCATGTTCATTTATAGATAAGGAGAATAAACATTAAGATCCGAGGTCAAAGAATTCATGTTCATAGTTATCTAATATAAAAAACTTAAAAAAAAATGCAGAGTTAAATGAATAAAATTACTAAGGATATTTGTAGTTTACATTACCTCATTTTCTTCTCAAAATCATTGTAAAATAATGTATAATTGAGGCTCAGAAACAGAATATGCTAAATAAGTAAGCAATATGCAAAATTGATTTTTGGAAGCACCATAAAATTTATCATTTATGAGGGCATTATATAGCATTGAGACTAAAAACATAGGCTTTGCTATGCAAAAGACTGTGTGACCTTTGATAAGATACTCATCCCCCTTTTTTAATATGTAAAATGAATTAAAAAAAAAACTGACCTAATAGTACTGTTGCGAGAGATTCAATGAGATAATATATGCTAAAATTCAGCACAGTTACTGATACATAACACAGACTGATCAGATGATGAATTTTAATAATGGTTAAATAATAAGGTTAGATGGACTGATAATAAAGTAATATTACCATTTATTTAACTCATTCAGCAAACACATATTGAGTGCCTCTTACTTGTTTGCAATGCTGCCCAAATGGAAAGATAAAATGAAAAACTTGAAATGTCTTTTGTAGAGTTCAAACTAAAATGAACACAAGAGCAATCATAACTATAATATCTTAAGTGCTATATGTTAATATATAACAAGATGGCATGACTAAGTATGAAGAGGATAAGGTAATTTTGAATAAAATGATGGCATCCAGAACAGGTTCAAGGTACAAAAAGTTTTTTACATTTTATATGAGAAAGTATAAATTTTAAGTTGAGTAGTATAAGTGAAGGGTGACATATAATGAAGGCATAATCATAGAATTATCAAGTATTAAGAATCAAGAATCAAGTGAAGGAGTCAAAACAGGAAATGTCAGAATAAACTTGGAAGCAGATTATATGTGGTCTTAAATGGTTTTCTTAGGAGCTTAAAGTGGAGATGTAGGCAATGGAGAAACAGCAAAAGTCATGCAGTTAAGTGTATATTTCAAGAAGATAAATTTTGTGGAAATGTTAATGAAAAAAATTAGGAGACATTGCTGAAAGGGAAATCTAGTAAAATCTTATTTAAGCAGCTCAGAAAATAAATGATGAAAAAAAAAGGAATTGTAATATTAAAAAAGGATTTGTAAAAAGATAATATATCTGATGGGTACTGGGGATTTATCCTAAATTGGATTTAATGTTGCACTGGATTTGGAGGCTGACCATGGTGATTATGGGACTATCATCAGGGCTTCTTGTCCAGAAAATGAAATGACTGATGATGCCATTTAATCACATTTTAAGGGCCATTTATTTGGTGGCAAAATGAATAATGGGTTGTTTTACCTATGTTGAGATAATAACTAAAGATGTCCAATGAGAATTTGAGATACAGTAATGACATTTAGAGTACTGGAGTTATAAATACAGATATGACAATGTTAATGTTGAAGTTGTAGCATGGAAATGAGCCACACTGTTTAGGCAGAATGCTTAGGAAGTTATGGCAGAATCTAAATGGAAGCTGGGGCTCCTCAGGGTGGCTCAGTGGTAAAGAAAACACCGGCAGTGCAGGAATGTGTGTTCAATTCCTAGATCAGGAAGATCCCCTGGAAAAGGAAATGGCAACCCACTCCATTATTTTTGCCTGAGAAATCCCATGAACAGAGGAGCCTGATGAGCCACAGTCCATGGGGTCATAAAGAGTTAGACATGACTTAGTGACTAAACAACAATATGAAACCTACAAGAAATTCACCAGTGCTTTCTTATCTTCCTAGTTATTCCTCATATGTACAATTCATGATAGAGGATTGATGTTGGATACAATTGGACTCAGCTTTGCTAAAGAATTGATGCTTTTGAACTGTGATATTGGAGAAGACTCTTGAGAGTCCCTTGGACTGCAAGGAGATCAAACCAGTCAATTATAAAGGAGATCAGTCCTGAATATTCACTGAAACAACTGATGCTGAAGCTGAAGCTGTAATACTTTGGTGACCTGATGCAAAGAACTGACTTATTAGAAAAGACCCTGAGGCTGGGAAAGATCGAAAGCAGGAGGAGAAGGTGACGACAGAGGATGAGATGGTTGGATAGCATCATCAACTCGATGAACATGAGTTTGAGCAAGTTCCAAGAATTGGTGATGGACAGGGAAACCAGGCATGCTGCAGTCCATGGGGTCGCAAAAAGTCAGACACGAATGAGTGACTGAACTGACTGAATGATGCTTCAGTTCAGTTCAGTTTCTCAGTCGTGTCCGATTCTTTGCAACCCCATGAATCACAACACGCCAGGCCTCCCTGTCCATCCCCAACTCCTGGAGTCCACCCAAACTCATGTCCATCGAGTCAGTGAGGCCATCCAGCCATCTCATCCTCTGTCATCCCCTTCTCCTCCTGCCCCCAATCCCTCCCAGCATCAGGGTCTTTTCCAACGAGTCAACTCTTCGCATGAGGTGGCCAAAGTATTGGAGTTTCAGCTTCAGCACCGGTCCTTCCAATGAACACCCAGGACTGATCTCCTTTAGGATGGACTGGTTGGATCTCCTCGCAGTCCAAGGGACTCTCAAGAGTCTTCTTCAACACCACAGTTCAAAAGCATCAATTCTTCAGTGCTCAGCTTTCTTCACAGTCCAACTCTCACATCCATACATGACCACTGAAAAAGCCGTAGCTTTGACTAGACAGACCTTTTTTTGGCAAAGTAATGTCTCTGCTTTTTAATATGCTATCTAGGTTGGTCAAGAATAGAAAAATTTAATTGTCTCCTCTTTTCTTCCTATCAAATATTTTGCAAGTATTTTCCTTACTGTTCATGCCTTTCATATATATATATATATACACACACACACACACACACAGAGAAGTATAAACTATTCCACTAATTAAAATAAAATATAAATATCCTCATTGGTTTCCCTGACAAATATTTTAAAACTCTCACATTCCAAGCATTTGTATTTTCTAAACTAGTAAACACACACACACACACACACACACACACACACAGTCACATAGACACTTTTGAGACAGCCATCAAACTATCTATTGAATTTTGCCAAGTGGAAATCCTAGAGGAAAAAAGGAAGCACAACATAGAGTAAAAATCTGACATTTACTTTATCATTTGCAAAATATTTTAATATTCCAAAAAGAAGAAAGACATTATCTCCAGATTAGAAGAGTTTTAGAGTTTCTCTCGGTAAAGGGAAATTATAAATCATAAGTCATTGAATCCTTTGTCCTTGCTTTACTCATCTTAGTGTTTTAACTTCTTTCCAAGTGTAAGATGTTTACTATTTTTTGATGAGGAAGATTTCACAGTGCTTTTGCAGTTTTCTCCTTGAGGATAGCTTCTCCAAAACTAATAACGTATTCATGTGTAATGTCTAATCTAAATAAAACTAATGAGTAAATCATTGTTTTAAGTTTTCTCTTGTTTTTATTATTGTTTGCATTTCTTAAGATATGTATTATGACCTGTAATCTGATGAAATACTTTTACTGGCATTTCTTCATAGCAACAGTCATCTGTCAGGTTTAGCCTTTTGTTTGTGTATCATTATATCTATAAGTATTAAATTTCTTTTTCAATTTATTTATTTTTAATTAAAGAATAATTGCTTTACAGTATTGTGTTGGTTTCCACCAAACGTCAACATGAATCAGCCATAGGTTTACATGTGTCACCTCCCACTTAAACATCCCTCCCACCTCCCTCCCATCCCACCCCTCTGAAGAGGTGTGTATGATTTATTTTGTAAATTTCTTCAGGCAGAAGGAATATGATATAGATCAAAATCTCACACCTAATTTAAAAAATTAAGAGTATTGGAAATGGGAGTAAAATAAAAATAATTTTATTTCATTTGTAATTGATTTTTAAAGTAACTAACTCCTGAAATCAAACATAGTAGTTTTGTGCTTATATCTTATGAAGAATAAAATTTATGACCACAATAGCACAACAGTAGGAGAGAGAAATAGGTAATATGCAATTATAAGGTCCTTACATAGCATACCTGTTGTTATAATGTTGTTTAAAGACAGATAATTATTGTATTAAAGTGTGTATCTTACAGTACTCTAAAAATTAAATAATAAGAAAAGCAACCTGACTTAAAAGCCAAAATATTTTACCATAAGTTTCATGAAAATATATGGAGAGGGCAAATAAACAGGTGAACATAATTAACATCATTTAATCATTAGGTAAATGCAAATTAAAACTGTATAGAGCAGTTCTGCATTGCTAACAGAAATGTAAAATGGTGCTAATGGTCCTATTTTACCATTTAAGAACAGTTCGACAACTTCTTAAAAAGTTAAATATAAATTTACTATATGAGATGAACTTTCACAAAGATGGAGTAAGGACCTTCCAATATTGACTCCTCTAGAATGCAATGAGAAATTTTGTCCTAACAGTTAAAATCAAAAATTTCCATCAATCCAAGAAACATTTATTTAAGAAAAACAGTAGAATCTTGGGATGAACAGTGAGCTTTTTACATTTTATCCTTTCTCCATCTTAAGGAGTCCTATCCCTACCTCCACGGTATCTTTGAAAACTTATTTGTCTTGTAAACACAGTAGCCCTGAAAATAAACAACCTAGTATTCAGTGTGGAAACAGAATGGGTTTGAAGCTCCCCCAAAGCTCAAACTCTAGAGATATATCATTATTTGAGTTGTCTGGCAGTTCCCTGGAAAATTGCTATTCTCAGTGATTTTCTTTGTCACTGTAACACAGAATTTGTTCAGTGAGTTAAGTCCTCTCCCCAAGGACTTTAGTTGTTTAAAAATCTTAATGGCAATTGTTTAACATTGTAGCTCCCTGGGGTTGTGACACTAGTTGGAAAAAATGAGACAGATAAACTTACCTGAAAGATATGCCCAGAAAGACCTGAGAGGGTCTCATTTCTTTTTGAACTTGAGGCTCCTACACAAGCAGTTAAGTGAAGGTCAAAAGCAAGTTGTATAAACTGTCTATTTAAGGCATATCTCTCAAAACACAAAGAGCACTAGAGCAAAGGGTCAGAGACATCGCTTCAGGACATTTAAGACATCTCTGTTCAGTAGATGGCCAGTAAGCGATCCATACAGAGACTTCAGTGACCATAAACAGCAGAGAGCAGACATTGCAGAAGGAGTGCAGGGGATTCATTAAATAATCAGCAAGAATATGCAAAGACTGACAACCAAACTGTAAACAAACCAAACGTTCATTAGCTGGTGAAGATATCTACAAAATGTAACATATCCATACTATGAAATACTATTAAGCATGAACAAAGAATGGAGTTTTGATGGCATACAACAATATGGTAAAACTCAAAAATATTTCATTAACAGAAAAAAAAAAAAAGACAATATGTTGCATGATTCCAATTAATGAAATCTCTATAAAAGGCAAACCTAGAATACAGAAAGTGGACTTCCAATTGTCTAAAGTGGGGGATGGTAACAGAAAATGACTGGAAAAGTGCACAAGGGATTTGGGGGGTTGGTTATAGAAATGATAAAAAATTGTATTGCAGTAATGGTTGTATAGCTTTGTAAGCTTACTAAAATCCATCAATGTATATACTTAATGTATTGAGTGATCTGTAAATCATATCTCAATATAGTTTTCAATAACAAAACACACATACACATGCACACACATATTGAGATACCATTCCAACTGTTAGAATGGCTAAGTTAAAAAGAAAAAAAAGAATTATAACAAAGCATGTGTGAGGATATGAAGAAACTGGGACTCTCACATACTTCTGATGAAATATTACAACACCTTTAGAAAACAATACTTAACATACAATTGGGTACGTTATAGTTAGTAACTGTAAGTTAAACATGCAGTTATTATATGATCCAGCTATTTACATCCTAGATATTAATTAAAAAAACAAAACAAAACAATATCATATGTCCATATAAAAACTCTAATGTGAATATTCATAGAGGTCTTATTTGTAATTGCTCCAAGTGGGAAATACCCAAATGAAAATCAATGGAAAATAGATAAACATTGATGGTATATTTATACAAATGAATACTATTCAACAATTTAAAAAAATGAACTAATGATACATGATCAGTATAAATGAATCTCAAAATAGTTATATTGAGGGAACTAGGACATATTTATTATTCCATTTCTATAAAATTCAACAATTCAGTCTTTATTAACAAAATTCAGATTATTTGGAAAGTAATAAAGGGAATAAAAATGAGTATAAATAAAATTTTGGAGTAATTAACATATGCATTGTTTGATGGTGAAGTTGATTATACAGGGGTAACCATCTAAGAAGTCAAAACTTTCTCAGTAGTTCTAATGAATTATTAAAATACCTCCAAAATGTCCCCAGAATCCTTCAAAAATAATGTTGTTTTTTTTTTCTTTCCCTCCCTTTCTTTAGGGCTACTGTTCATTACACAGTAATTTATATTTTAAGCCTGATCAAAGTTGTATTATTTTCATCTACTACAGCTGTTCTTTCATCTGTTAATTGACCTAGTCTTTTAACTTAATGAGAATTTAGTACCCATTTATCCAATGTATTTAATTAGTATTTTATAATGTGTTAAAGTTTTTCATATATAGCATGTTATTTGATCCTCATGGGTTTTTAATTATAAAAAACATTAGCATACTTAAAAAACATAACATAACATTAACAACTATTTTTGATCAGTAGATAAAATTTCTAAATATAAGTGCAATTAATATTTATAAACTCAACCTAGTCACATTACTATTGTTTTTTCAGTCTTTTATTCCATCATTAGTCTATGCTTTTATTATCCATTAAAGATTTAATAGAATTACCTATTGTGCTTTGTATTGTTACTGCTTTCCTGGCTACTGCTAAGTACTTTATATTTATTATCATATTTAGTATTTATGATGCTATTCTAAAGTAAGGCATTGTAGCTTTGTTTTATAAATGAGGAAATTGAGGCTCATTACAGGTAAAAATAATGTTCTTCAATTGCTATGCAGGATACATATTTAATTTGGCTTGATTTGAAGGTCAATACTTTTAAATTCTAAGGTTTTATTATGTCATTTTAACTCTTTCAAACAGTATTAAACTGCATTTCTACTGTCCAGTGTTAGATTGTGAACTTATCTTTATCGATCCTTCTACTTTAAGACTTTATTTTTTTTTTTTCATTTTTTAAACCATATTCTTGGCCAGATGATCTCCAAAGTATTTTCTTATTTCATATTTAGTCACTATCAATAAGTTATACTCACTTCTCACCTAAGCTCCCTTTTCAATAGCCTCCCTTACCAAATTTTCCTTTCAAGCTCCTTAAATCCTATTGTATTTGATATGTGAGAATCTGCTTTCTTTTGAAATATCTAAGACTCTGAATGATCTATGTATTTTTATATACTATTGGGTTGGTTCTTTACCTACTGTTTTCTGCTTTTCCTTTCAAATTATCATGTTTTATGGTTTACTTCAATCTATCAGTTACCATATTTTCCTCAATTAGTGATGAACACACCAAAATGAAACACACATAATAACCATTATGAGCCAATCAGTCTTAAAATCTTTAAATATTCTCTTTAATTAAAACTTATAGTGAACCTAGGAAAAAGGTAGTTATGACCAGCCTCAATTTTATAAATTAGAAAAAAAAAGAAAAATTATACATATTGTCCAAAATTACCCTAGTAGTAAATGTTGAAGTTGGTAAGTTGAAGTTGGAATCTAAACTGCCTCCAGTTTCTATGCTTCTAATATCTTTATTATACCACTTCTCATTAATAGAAAAAATGCATTTCCTACTTATGTTTTCAATTTGCTTTTTAACATAATACTGTCAATCCTATTGTATTTGATATGTGAGAATCTGCTTTTCTTTTTCAAAAAATTATCAGAACATTTTGTCTTTTTTTCTTAGAAGGATGTAGAATTTTAAAGACTATTCTCAATTTTTTCTGGGTTCTAAGATGACATAAAGTATAATTTCATCTGCACAGACTACAAACTGTCCCATTCCATGTACAAACACTTTCATTTATAAGAAAATATCCAAATCTCTTCTAAATGCCT
The DNA here is from genome assembly GCF_019320065.1 of Cervus canadensis. Classification (NCBI taxonomy): domain Eukaryota; kingdom Metazoa; phylum Chordata; class Mammalia; order Artiodactyla; family Cervidae; genus Cervus; species Cervus canadensis. Next base: position 9,804,479 of record NC_057396.1, read on the forward strand.
CTTGACTGTGTCCTTGTTATACTTATTAAAGAAAAATTATCATATTAACTCATTGTTCTTTCTTCCTCCTATTTACTTGAAACATACATGTATAATATTCCAGAATACTGATGTCAGAAAATACGTATTCCTCTTACCCTAATGGTGACTCTCCAAATTGTTGTCTGACAATACTCTTCCAAATTTTTAAAACTTCTACTTTAGCAAGCTATATGCAAAAGCTTCTCACCATTTTTCCCTCTATTTTTATTCTTAATACTCTTTTATATTCTCCATTGTTACAAGTTTGTAGTTTGCTTTGATAACTAATGTCATTCTTTTTTAATTTTGTTTTTCTTCTATTATACATTAAAAACAATGACCAATCCTTCACATTTTTTTTTTTTTTTAATTCTCAGATATCTGTAGAATTCAACATTAAGCCCTGTCAGAGAAATGCTTCTTTTCACTGGCAATCACATTGTTACATCAATTATTAAGCTTTCAAAAGATTTTATTAAAACATCAGAGAGAACAATAGCAAGACAGATACACAGGAATGATAAAGCATCAAAATATCTAGTTCACATCATGAAAACTTGGCCTGAAGCTTTTGATGGCTTCCTCCAGTCTCCCCAGACTGATTGCATTGTAGATTTACCACTAGGATGCATTTTTCCTGGAAAGGCAAGCATAAATACAGAGTCTCTTTGCCTGACTGACTTACCTAGTTCCTGAAATATCTCCCAGAAGGTAGTAATATTTAACATTCATATCTCAGCTTGTACTTCCCAGGCAGGTTAACCATTTCAACATGAGGAATAATCCTATTCTCCAGGTCAACAGAGACATTTCCGCTTATTCTCAAATTTGGGCCCATGGGACACATAACTTTTCAAGGTAATCATTAGTCTAAATGAGCTATACTTTTAAAATGTAGAATTGGGTGTATACTTGAATGATATTTAATGTAATATTTATTTCAAACAAGTTTTTATTTTTGAATTATAAATGAAATTTATATACAGAGTTATAAGATGTAACAATCAGGTTATCATCTAATAATTTTATTTCAAGTCAAACTAACATCCATGTTAATTTAGATGTTGAAAAGTATAACATGATTTGCAACTGCTCAAAAGAGCTCTAGAATAAGAAGGTCATAGTATAGATGAATTTATAAATACACAAGTAAATGTAAAGTTAAATCTAAATAGAATGATGTTGTTTTGTTCCCATCTTTTAAATAATCTCCTCTGCATTTATGCTTCTTGTTTTGATTGCCTAGAATGCCAGGTCAATGATCTTAGAAATTATTTAGAATTCTTAATCTGTTACTGTTCTTACTGGAAAGCTTTTAGTGTTTAATATTGACATAGAAAATATTTACCACTTAAATAAATGATCTTTTCTTTCTACAGTGAAATAACTGTTTATTTTTAGTAGTGTTAGTTTAACTTTGTTAAATGCCAAATGCTTTTTATTAATTATATGTAAGAGAACCATAATGCTTTTCTTTAAAGTTTTTGTATGTTTTTAAAGTAAAATAATGAAAAAAAAAAATGACTGCAATAATGCATCTTTCTTTTTTTTTTTTAATGCATCTTATCATTGTAAACCAGTTTGCTATGTGACTTTTGAGCTCCTCTCATCAAAAGGAAGAGTTTAATTCTCCATGCCTTGAATCTAGGCTTAGCAATGTGATTTGCTTTGGCCAATGGGACATTAAAGAATAGGGGGCAAACGAAATCCAGGAAAGTTCTTAGCCCTGAGCTTGCACTCTTTTGTGGTAGAAATTCTACAACATTATACTATCAAGCTTAGGCCACTGTCCTAAAGGATGAGACCACATGGATAGAGGTCCCAGCTGTTCTGACTAACATGGCTTCCTATTCAAACTATCTACGGCCATAGAGCTGTGAATGATGTCAACCTAGAACTTCTACTTCTAGCCAAGACAGACCAGAAGAACCACTCGGGCACACTATAGAATTAAAAAAGAAAAATTTCATTTTTATTTTATTTTATATTTTTTTTACTTTCAGCCACTCAGTTTTGCAGTGGTTTATTACACAGCAAACATAAATTGATAGAGGTACTTGATACTTTGCATTTTTAAATTAAATCTTCATTTTTTTATTAGGATTTTGCTGTTTCCCTATGTTAGAACCTTTTGTGCAGTTATTTTATAATATTATAATAGCTAATTTTCAAATATATTTTCTCTCCTTTTCAAATATCATTTTGATTCTTCATGGCTATTCCCTTTTAAGGTATTCAGTTCAGTTCAGTTCAGTCACTCAGTCATGTCCAACTCTTTGCGATCCCATGAACCTCCTTGTCCATCACCAACTCCTGGAGTCCACCCAAACCCATTCCATCGAGTCGGTGATGCCATCCAGCCATCTCATCCTCTGTCGTCCCCTTCTCCTCCTGCCCTCATTCCCTCCCAGCATCAGAGTCTTTTCCAATGAGTCAACTCTTCGCATCAGGTGGCCAATGTATTGGAGTTTCAGCTTCAACATCAGTCCTTCCAATGAACACCCAGGACTGATCTCCTTTAGGATGGACTGGTTGGATCTCCTTGCAGTCCAAGGGACTCTCAAGAGTCTTCTCCAACACCACAGTTCAAAGCCATCAATTCTTTGGTGCTCAGCTTTCTTCACAGTCCAACTCTCACATCCATACATGACCACTGGAAAAATCATAGCCTTGACTGGATGGACCTTTGTTGGCAAAGTAATGTCTCTGTTGTTTAATATCCTATCTAGGTTGGTCATAAGTTTCCTTCCAAGGAGTAAGTGTCTGTTAGTTTCATGGCTGCAATCACCATCTGCAGTCATTTTGGAGCCCAAAAAATAAAGTCTGCCGAAGTTTCCACTGTTTCCCCATCTTTTTGCCATGAAGTGATGGGCCCAGATGCCATGATCTTAGTTTCTGAATGTTGAGCTTTAAGTCAACTTTTTCACTCTCCTCTTTCACTTTCATCAAGAGGCTCTTTGGTTCTTCTTCACTTTCTGCCATAAGGGTGGTACCATCTGCATATCTGAAGTATAAGCTATGTTTAATGGATAGATCTATGTAAAAGTTTTCCTTTCACCAAGCTTGTCCAGCTTTGAATGGTAAAGGTATAATCTTTATTTAAGGACAGTCTTTCATGTTCAGGTCTTTTAATTGACATTAGTTTTGTTTTTAGAGCATTGAATATTTTCTACATTTTAACAATTTATTGTTAATCGCATCTCTAACTATCCTACCTTTGGGGTGATGTTGACTCTTTTCATGACAGGAAATTATGAGAACAATCAGGAAAATATACTGCCACATTTATTAACAAATTGAGCCAAACTATTTAAAAAGACCTTTTAAGGAGGATGAACTTGATTTTCTTCAAGTCTGAGGGTTGCTTCCAATGCAACAGCAGCCACTTTACAGAGTTCATGAGTATAAGGAGTGTCCCCAGACATGTATGTTTCCTGATGTATCAGGATTCTTGCTAACTCTGGGCTTGACAAGCAAAGAATGATGAGTTAAGTGAGACTGATATGTAGTTGAGAAGAGGGCTCAGAGAAGACTGACTAAAGTGGTCCAGCAAGTGTCCATTCTCATTATGTCAGTAAAGTTAAGAGAGACACTCTAACTGGGAAATTGGCAATGGTACCTATAAGTTTCCATCTTTACTGAAGAAGGAAATGGCCACCCACTCCAGTACTCTTGCCTAGAAAATTCCATGGATGGAGGAGCCTGGTGGGCTACAGTCCATGGGGTCTCAGAGTCAGACATGACTGAGCGACTTCACATCACTTAACTTCAAGCTCTATTTTGTTGAACTATAATTGCATCTTTTGCCCTCTTCAGATTTAGGAATGTGAAGTCTCTGCAGCCTCTTAACTGTCCTCTTAATTTTGTCTATTTTCTCTTAAATTTTATCCTAACTTTACAGATGTAACACATATTATTTCTACAAGTTGAGTTTGATACATTTTGCTCCTCCAGTATAATTGTTTTCTCCTCTGGTCAATATTACTTAATATTTGCCTGGTATTTTTTTTTTTTTAATTTATCCAGTTAAGATTGTGATGTTTGTTGTTGTTGTTCAGTCACTGGGTCGTGTCCAACTCTTTGCGACCCCATGGAGTGCCACACACCAGACATCCCTGTCTTCGCTATCTCCTGGAGTTTGCTCAAACTCATGCCCATTGAGTCAGAGATGCCATTCAACCATCTCATCCTCTGTCGACTTCTTCTCTTCCTGCCTTCAATCTTTCCCAGCATCAGGATCATTTCCAATGAGACTGCTCTTCACATCAGATGGTCAAAGTACTGGAGCTTCAGCTTTAGTATCAATTCTTCCAATGAATATCCAGGGTTAATATTTGTATTAACTACATATTGATATGTAACAAATTACTTCAAAGTTTGCCAATTTAAAACAGCAAGCACTTATTATCTCACAGTTTCTAGGGGTTAAGAATTTTGGATGTGGCTAAGCTGGATGTCTCCTAGTCAGTCTCTCCTAAGAGTCAAATTAAGATGTCCTTGGAGCTACAGTTCTCTCTCTTATGAAGGAAGGTCCATTTCCAAGATCAATAACATGACTGACAATAGACATTCAGATCTCAGCTGAATGTTAACAAGAGACTTCTCTCTGTTCCTTGCCATATGGTCTTCACCATGGACTGCTCATAAGTTGGCAGTTGTTTGTTTTCCCCCTACTGAATGGAATCTGAGAGAGAAAATGAGAGAAAGCATTTAAGACAAAGCTGTATATTTTTTATATTTTTATCCTATCCTCTACAGTGTCATCAGGGTCTTTTCTAAAATGTCAGCTCTTAGCATCAGGTGGCCAAGGATTGGAGGTTCAGATTTAGTATCAGTCCTTCCAATGAAATTTCAGGATTGATTTCTGTTATGGTTGAATGGTTTGATCTCCTTGAAATCCAAAGGGTGCTCAAGAGTCTTCAACAACACAGTTCAAAAGTATCAATTCTTCGGTGCTCAGCTTTCTTTATGGTCCAACTTTCACATCAATACATGACTACCAGAAAAACCATAGCTTTGATTACAATGACCTTTGTCGGCAAAGTAAGGTCTCTCCTTTTTAATATGTTGTCTAGGTTGGTAATAGCTTTTCTTCCAAGGAGCAAGCATCTTTTAATTTCATGTCTGCAGTCACCATCTGCCATGATTTTGGAGCCAAAAGAAAAATAAAATCTGTCACTATTTCCGTTGTTTCCACATCTATTTACCAGGAAGTGATGGGGCCGGATGCCATGATTTTCATTTTTTTTAAATGTTGTTTTAAGCCAGCTTTTTCACTCTCCTCTTTCACTTTCATCAAAGAAGCTCTATAGTTTTTCTTTGCTTTCTGCCATAAGGCTGGTGTCATCTGCATATTTGAGGTTATTGGTATTTCTCCCTGAAAACTTGATTCCAGCTAGTGCTTCATTCAGCCCATCATTTCTCATGATGTACTCTGCATAGAAGTTAAATAAGCAGGGTGATATACTGCCTTGATGTACTCTTTTCCTGATTTGGAACCAGTGTGTTGTTCCACGTGTGGTTGCAACCGATGCTTCTTGACCTGCATACAGATATCTCAGGAGGCAGGTAAGATGGTCTGATATTCCCATCTCTTGATGAATTTTCCAGGGTTTGCTGTGATCCACACAGTCAAAGGTTTTAGTCTAGCCAATGAAGCAGAAGTAGATGTTTTTCTGGAACTCTCTTGCTTTTTCTTTGATCCAACAGATGTTGACAATTTGATCTCTGGTTCCTCTGCCTTTTCTAAATCCAGCTTGTACGTCTGGAATTTCTCAGTTCATGTACTATTGAAGCCTCGCTTGGAGAATTTTGAGCATTACCTAGCTAGTGTTTGAGACAAGTGCAATTGTGCAGTAGTTTGAACATTCTTTGGCATTTGCATGTTGCACAAGTCCCCTTGGAGGAGATTGCCATTAACCCACCATAAAGCTGCTGGGCAGACAACCCACAAACTGGAGAACAATTATACCAAAGAAATTCTCACATTGTTGCAAAAGTTCTAGGGCCCAGAATAGATTTCCCAAGCTGGGGGTCTGGCAAAGGGACTGAGAACACCCATTAAATTTGAAGGCCAGTGGGATTTGATTACAGAACTTCCGCAGGACTGGGAGTCAGACTTTTGGAGGGCACAAACAAAACTTTGTGCACACCAGGACCAAGGAGAAAGGAGCAGTGACCCCAGAGGAGACTGAGCCTGAGTTGCCTTGGAGTGTCCAGGCATCTCCAGGGGAGGCATGGGTCAACAGGGGACTGCTGTGGGGTCAGAGGCACTGAATGCAACAGTCCTGGGAGTGGAGGCATGCTGGCGTAAGTTCTTTTGAAGGAGGTTGACATTTGGCCTTAGGTCAAGTTACAGGGAGGGAACACAGCCCTACCCATCAACAGAAAATTGTATTAAAGATTTACTGAGCATGGCCCCGCCCATCAGAGCAAGACCCAGTTTCCCCACAACCAGTTCCTCCCTTCAGGGAGCTTCCACAAGCCTCCTATTCTTATCCATCAGAGTCCACACAGAATGAAAACCAATCATACTGAAAACTAAAGATATGACCAACCTAGACAGCATATTAAAAAGCAGAGACATTATATTGCCAACAAAGGTCCACCTAGTCAAAGCTATTGTTTTTCCAGTAGTCATGTATGGAGTGAGAGTTGGACTATAAAGAAAGCTGAGCACCAAAGAATTGATGCTTTTGAACTGTGGTGTTGGAGAAGACTCTTGACAGTCCCTTGGACAGCAAGGAGACCCAACCAGTTCATCCTAAAGTAAATTAGTCTTGAATATTCATTTGAAGGACTGATGTTGAAGCTAAAATTACAGTACTTTGGCCACCTGATGGGAAAAACTGATTCATTTGAAAAGACCCTGATGCTGGGAAAGATTGAAGGCAGGAGGAGAAGGGGATGACAGAGGATGAAATGATTGGATGGCATCACCGACTCAATGAACATGAGTTTGAGTAAACTCTAGGAGTTGGTGATGGATGGGGAGGCCTGACATGCTGCAGTCCATGGGGTCACAGAGTTGGACACGACTGAGCAATTGAACTGGACTGAACTGGTGGTGAAAGTAAGGTCCAATGCTATAAAAAACAATATTGCATAGTAATCTGGAATGTTAGGTCCAGGAATCAAGATAAATTGGAAGAGGTGAAAAAGGTGATGGCAAGAGTGAACATCGACATTTTAATAATCTGTGAACTAAAATGGACTGGGATGCATGAATTTAATTCAGATGACCATTTTATCTGCTACTGTGGGCAAGAATCCCTTAGAAGAAAAGGAGTAGCCCTCATGGTCAACAAAACAGTCCAAAATACAACACTTGGGTGCAATCTCAAAAATGACAGAGTGATCTTTGTTCATTTCCAAGGCAAAAAAAATTCAACATCACAGTAATCCAAGTCTATGCCCCAACCACTAATCTGACATATAGGCATATTAATTTTACATTACCTTAAGAAGCTTCACTTTTTTCTCTGCAATGACTTCCATTGTCTTTAAACTTGCCAAGTCACCTGAAATATATGATGAAACTCCTTTCCCTCCTTTTTTGTCCCCCCCCCTCTTCTTTTTTGGTCTCTTTATACTCATTTTCATTTTCTTTTGTAATAACTGAAATATATTAATTAGGGAAAGTTGTCTGAAATTTGTAGACAGTCAACTCAATTTCTGCTATTTTTTTTAAATGAAAAAATTTCCTTTACCTCATATGCATCTTCCTTTGTCATAACTCATTATCTTACATATCAGATTCTGTTCATTCTTATTTCCCATGCTTTAAACTGTGATATCTGCTGTTAAAATACAGGTGTCATGTTAGAATTGTTGATTTAAAATTGGTTTATGCCACGTTCCTAGAGTGTTGATTTATTTCCTTTCTTATGAATGCCACAATTCTCTTTTAAACTTCTTACCATTCTTCCTCCTTTTGAATCAACATCCATCTTTTTTTCTATACATGCCTTTCTCTCCATTTTGTTTCTTGAGATTTCACAAATCATTTGTGAACCTCCTTTCCCATATGCCAAATTTTCTAATAATTTGGATTGTTTTAGATTTACAGTTATACTATTATTATCTTTGCATTCCCCCCCATTAATTTCCCTAGGCAGTTATTAGCTATTTTCTGTAGCACTTAGACAAATACGTACTCTGTATGTCAAGTATTTCATTGTTTCACAAAGAACATCTTTACCATAGTGTAGAACAGATTGCCAATCCTTAGTGTCTACATATGACTTATCTTTTCTGGTAGCTAAGGTGATAGAACTTATATCTCTACCTATCTAAATATAGATATTTCTTTTCAAACTCTTCTCTGTTCAGGGGTGTAAGAGAAGTGTCCTAAGAACTATATTTCATTTATTTTGTAAATAGTGAAATGAGTGGCCTCCTTTCACTGTGTACTTTCATGGCCCAGGTAAAAGTTTCCCTGAGAGAAATTTAATGGAGTGTCCTGTTGTCCCTAATAGATAATGTTATGTGTATATTAAGGAGAATATTTGGAATTTCTTAAGACAATTTTATAAGGGTAGATTTAGAGGGAAATTATCTAATGGGAAAACAGTATATAATGGGAAGTGGTACAGTTGCACCATGTTAATCTCCTCCAACGTCTTCAAATAGCTATGTCCAGTAAACTTTTCATTCTCTTGATGTGAGAATTTTTATTAGAAGCATCGGTGAAGTGCCTTATTTGGGGTCAGGGTGGTAAGAAATAAAATAAAAGGCTGAAAAACTGTAACCCTAGATCCTAAAGAGGTAAATAAATAAAATAGGAGAAAATAATATTCATGCTGTATATTATAAAATTCTAATAGTAATTGCATTTACTTAGACATGTCATTCTTGATCCAGTTCACTCAAGGGATAATAGTTAAAACTAATAATTCAGGTCAGTTCAGTCTCTCAGTTGTCTCTGACTCTTTGCGACCCCATGAACTACAGCACACCAGGCATCCCTGTACATCACCAACTCTGAGAGATTGCTGAAACTCATGTCCATTGAGTTGGTGATACCATCCAACCATCTCATTGTCTGTTGTCCCCTTCTCCTCCCACCTTCAATCTTTTCCAGAATCAGGGTCTTTTCCAGTGAGTCAGTTCTTCACATCAGGAGGCCAAAATATTGGAGCTTCAGCTTCAGTATCAGTCCTTCCAATGAATATTCAGGACTAATTTCCTTTAGGATTGACTGGTTGGATCTCCTTATAGTCCAGGGCACTCACAAGTGTCTTCTCTAACACCACAGTTCAAAAGCATCAATTCTTTGGTGCTCAAATTCCTTTAAAGTCCAACTCTCACATCCATACATGACTACTGGAAAAACCGATTTGACTAGGTGGACCTTTGTTGGCAAAGTAATGTCTCTGCTTTTTAATATGCTGTCTGTGATGGTCATAACTTTTCTTCCAACAAGCAAGCATCTTTTAATTTCATGGCTGCAGTCACCATCTCCAGTGATTAAGGAGCCCCTAAAAATAAAGTCTCTCACTGTTTCCATTGTTTCCCCATCCATACGCCATGAAGTGATGGGGCCAGATGCTATGACCTTAGTTTTCTGAATGTTGAGCTTTAAGCCAACTTTTTCACTCTCCTCTTTCATTTTCAACAGGAGACTCTTTAGTTCTTCTTTGCTTTGTGCCATAAGGGTGGTGTCATCTGCGTATCTGAGATTATTGATATTTCTCCCAGTAATCTTGATTCCAACTTGTGCTTCATCCAACACAGCATTTTGCATGATTTACTATGCAAATAATTCCAATAAGCAGGGTGACAATATATAGCCTTGATGTACTAATAATTGAAGTAATAATTTAAATCTATTTATTAACTATGACAACTGCTTATTTTCCAAATAAAATAATTAATGAAGATTTAATTTAAAAAATGGCATAAGTACACAGTTGGTAATTTAAGTACACAGATCCTCTTGGATTATGCCCCAATATTTCATATAAACAAATAAAATTAGCTGATAATTGCCAGAGGCATGTCTGTAGAATCATAAATTTGATTAAAAAAACTCACAGAATCTTCTAATTAATTGCACAAAATATCAGAAGTCTTGTTAAGTTTTCTCACAAAAGCTAAAGGAATAATAAAATGTTAAATTATCTGTATCTATTTTGAGTGTTAGAATTGTCATAGGACAATTTTATCTATGACTTTACCTAATTAGTAAACAGGTTATTCTCACATAGTAGTAAGAATCCCAGGCATAACTGAGAGAATTGGAAGTTATAAATCACAGCAATTTTGAAATGGTTTTGTCACTTTTTTAGAAACAGTGATAAATTTGAAAGTGTTTGCCATACACATTCCTGTATATAAAATACCTATATTGTTTTTTCAGTAAAAATAAATAGACATTAACATGCACTGAACTTCATCTTACTATAACCAAAATCTTGTTGTTGTTGTTGTTGTTTTGTTTAGTCTTTAAGTTGTGTCAAACTCTTTTTGGGACCCTGTGAAGGGTAGCCCACCAGGTTCCTCTGTCCAATGGATTTCCCAGGAAAGAATACTGGAGTGGGTCACCATTTCCTTCTCCAGGGGATCTTTCTGACTCAGAGATTGAATCTTCTACTCCTGTATTGCAGGCAGTTTATTTACCCTGAACCGTTAGGGAAGCCTCATAACCAAAGTGAGATTCCCCCTATTGCATTTCTAAATACTTTTAAGCAATACCATTCTGACTAAGAATCTTAACTAATGAAGTAGTGATTTGAATTTGATGCTAATTCTATTCTGATATTTTTACTTTCTTTCTGAGAAATAGATAATATTCTTTATTCAATAGTTGTCTCATAGATTTCTATGATCATTTAATATCATGTGACTATCTACAATGTCCTGTTCTTCATCCTGGAGCCAAACGACTTAAATTTTCTTTAACTCCTATTGCCTTTGATTATGTCAGGCTGGGTCCATAGAAGCACATAGTAGAAGAGAAAGGCAACAATGGGGATTATCAGATAATCAGCTCATCAGATAATTTGTACCTTATAGTGTTTTCTCCCTCAAGAGTCATACTTCTGATATAAAGGAAATCCTAAGGGAACTAATTAGTTTATTAGGGCATAACAATAGAAAATATATTGAATATTGTTATTCAGTGGATTTCAAGGTCCAGGGACTCAGACCACACATATTTGGAGCATCAGGACAGAGAATTTCATTTTAGAAACTCAGGAGAGTAGGCCAATTTATATTCTGCCAGACTGGTATAAATTTTTCAGAAAATAAGCCATCCAATATTTTGCAAGTGTTTAATGCCTGCAGCTGACTAATAACAGGAAATGTATGCTAGTAATTTTAATCCAATTTTGAAAACATATATATATATATATATATCTTGAATCCATTTACTCATTTCCATTTTCACTACTATTACTCAACTGGTAGTGGATTAAGTCTCTTAGGATAAACCACCATGAAATTAGGAGAAAAAAAAAAGAGCTCCTTGAGCAAAGGGAAATAAGTAATTTAAACTTATTACTTATTCTGAGTTTCTGCTGAAAGCCAATTTTTCTAAATACATTGCAGAGATGGGTAGCTCAAACAGAGCATGATGGTTTTGTTCAGATAAAGAAATTAACACTGGAGCTATTGGGATAGCTTGACTTTTTGAGGCAAGATAATGGGTGTGGAGAACATGCAGAGAAGTCACTTTGAATTTTGTCCAAATACAAAGTTGCACATATAGAGAGCTACACACCTAAAAGACTGGATGAAGAAAAACTACTAGGAAGAAAATATCTACCACAAAAACAAAAACTATAACACAAGTTCCAAGTGAAAAATTGCACAAAAGTAGGTTACCTAGTTCCAAATAGCCAGAGTAAAGAGGCCAGCTTGAACACCATATGCATTCCATAGAAAATTCAGAAAATCCTCGGATTTGAAGTACCATTTATCACAATACTTTATACCTATTTGTTAAAAAATTAAAACAAACCTCAAAAATATCAAGCTGAAACAAAAGTAAATCTTTGTATGACAGTAAAACACTAAGTTCTACTAAAACAGATAGCAAATACTGATAGCAGATATACTGACAGACAAATGTGATCTCTGTAATATCCAGCATAAAATCACAAACTAAAGGACATATGATGGATTCAGTTCAGTTCAGTTAGGTCGCTCAGTCGTGTCCGACTCTTTGTGACCCCATGAACTGCAGCACACCAGGCCTCCCTGTCCATCACCAACTCCCGGAGTTCCCCCAAACCCATGTCCATTAAGTCAGTGATGCCATCCAGCCATCTCACCCTCTGTTGTCCCCTTCTTTTCCTGCCCTCAATCCCTCCCAGCATCAGGGTCTTTTCCATTGATTCAGCCCTCTGCTACAGGTGGCCAAAGATTTGGAGCTTCAGCTTCAACATCAGTCCTTCCAATGAACACCCAGGACTGATCTCCTTTAGGATGGACTGGTTGGATCTCCTTGCAGTCCAAGGGACTCTCAAGAGTCTTCTCCAACACCACAGTTCAAAAGAATCAATTCTTTGGTGCTCAGCTTTCTTTATAGTCCAACTCTCACACTCATACATGACCACTGGAAAAACCATAGCCTTGACTCGATGGACCTTTGTGGGCAAAGTAATGTCTCTGCTTTTTAATATGCTGTCTAGGTTGGTCATAACTTTCCTTCCAAGTAGTAAGCGTCTTTTCATTTCATTGCTGTAATCACCATCTGCAGTGATTTTGGAGCCCAGAAAAATAAAGTCTGCCACTGTTTCCCCATCTATTTCCCATGAAGTGATGGGCCCAGATGCCATGATCTTAGTTTTCTGAATGTTGGGCTTTAAGCCAACTTTTTCACTCTCCTCTTTCACTTTCATCAAGAGATTCTTTAGTTCTTCTTCACTGCCATAAGGGTGGTGTTATCTGCATATCTGAGGTTATTGATATTTCTCCCAGCAATCTGATTCCAGCTTGTGCTTCTTCCAGTCCAGCGTTTCTCATGATGTACTCTGCATAGAAATGAAATAAACAGGGTGACAATATACAGCCTTGACGTACTCCTTTTCCTATTTAGAACCAGTCTGTTGTCCCCTGTCCAGTTCTAACTGTTGCTTCCTGACCTGCATACAGGTTTCTCAAGAGGCAGGTCAGGTAGTCTGGTATTCCCATCTCTTTCAGAATTTTCCACAGTTTATTGTGATCCACACAGTCAAAGACTTTGGCATAGTCAATAAAGCAGAAATAGATGATTTTCTGGAACTCTCTTGCTTTTTCAATGTTCCGCCAGATGTTGGCTGCCAGGGTCCAGCCCCGGCCGAGTCCAGGGGTTCCCTTTGGATGAGCGGCGTTGGTGAAGAAAAGAAAGCAAGTTGAGTCTTGGTTGAGTGCAGAATCAAGACTACTTTATTCTTTTACATCAGTGCTTATATACCCTAAAGCCAATAATCCTTTAAAGAGGTTTAAGGAGGGGGGAATGATAAGATTGTACCAGGTGCATAATCACGGGTTACTTCATAAATAACTTTCCAGAACAGTCAATACCTACACATAACTTTTAAACAATGCAATGGCAGCAGCTAGTCAACTGTGAAAAGCCATCTACAAACCTTATCTTGGGAAGCTCAGCCCCAGGCGAACTTTTTGGCTTCATAGGTAGCATGATATTTGACTTTTGACCTCTCCCCCCTACATCAGCAAAGGTAAAATTTACATTACGTTTATTTTGTTATCCATCTAAATCCCTTCGTATACTTCTTTTGTTATTTACTCTTATCTCTGTGTCTGCTTCTAGTATGCCCCTAGCCACATTAGGGACAGGGGGCAAGCAAGCTCTGGTATGTAATCCTAAGGGTCAGAGGTCTCATAAATTCCCTCCTGATCACACCCTAAGGAATCTTTTCAATCTTGTAATGGACTGTTTATCTACTTTTGCTTATGGGATAGATAGGCCTGTTGCTAGCAGATTTGGTTTTGTGCTAGAAGAGTTTTTGTGCAATTATGAGCATTCCAGATTTTAAATTGGCAATCATAATTCCAGCAGAGCCAGAAGAGGCAGGATGTTCTGTGTAATATTTTCCTTACCTCTGGCCTGTTTACTGGGACCCATGTGCCCCTAGGGACTGTGTTGCTGCCATGTAAAGCTTTCAAGGAGGGATTTTAGGTAAGAGTCAGACTAGGTTTTAGGGAACATAGAAGCCAAGCACCAGAAGATGAAAGGACGAAGGCCTGGGAGTGGCTGGTGGGGCGGTCCCAAGAAACCCCCGGAGGTCCGGACGCCTTTGCATGTGGAGCGGTCTCGGAGGTCCGGACGCCTTTGCGTGCCAGCTCCTTGAACCCAGACCTTGTCACGGGCGGGGTTTCTCTCGCCGGCTCCCTACAGTTGGCTCTTTGATCTCTGGTTCCTCTGCCTTTTTTTCTAAAATCAGCTTGAAGATCTGGAAGTTCATGGTTCATGCATTGCTGAAGCCTGGCTTGGAGAATTTTAAGCATTTCTTTACTAGCGTGTGAGATGAGTGCAATTGTGAGGTAGTTTGAGTGTTCTTTGATGCTTTAATTAATTAATCATTAATCAATTAATTAATTTAATTTGTGATGGATTAGAATAATGCTGTTCATTTCTAGGGTGAAAATAAAGCAAGAGAAAACTTTTTAAAGCAAGGAAATTATGAAATTAATAATTTGTTGTTGTTTAGTCACTATGTTGTGTCCAACTCTTTTGAGACCCTATGGACTGTGGCCCACCAAGGTCCTCTGTCCATAGGATTTCTCAGGCAAGAATACTGGAGTGGGTTGCCATTTCCTTCTCCAGGGGATCATAACAACTCAGGAACTGAACTCATTTTGAAGAAGGAATTCATAGGGCCTGGACTCCATCTGAGGCCTGTCCATGCTGATTGTGCGTGGCCACCTCTTCAGTGGACTCTGAACTCTGTGCTTAGCGCCTGTGGGAATGACAATGGAAGGATAAGACCCTCTCTGGGCAGGGGAATCTTGAAGATCACATCCAGGTTACTCATTGCCTAAGAGAAAACAGACACTAATCACCCCTGCCTCAGGACAGTATCTATCAGGATGTAACCACAGGCTTATCGGTTATTAACTGGTTGGAATGTAACCACGGGCTTATTGATTACTAACTGTTTAAACACATAACACGTGAATGATGGGGTTATTGTGACTGTATTTACCCTTCCTTTGTAAGCCTCAAGGGATTTGGGCTGGTGGGATTTGACACCTACACATGGGGTATAAAAGATTTTCACAAATGCTGTTTGGGGTCCTTGGTTAAGAGGAGACTCTGCCTTGGGCCCACCGGTGTGCTGCACTCCACTATCTGCATTGTCCTTCTGAGTGAGTTTGTTTCCTGGAAAGTGTGGCTATAACAATTTCTTCTTCATTGCAGGCATGTTCTTTAGCACTTAGCCACAAGGGTAGTAAACTATTCAAAGTAACTCTAATAAACGTGAAAATGTTTGAAAGTCAGTTATAGATATAATTAGAGAACAATTAGGAAATATAGATAAATTAATATACAAAAAAAGAAAAACACCTGAATCTCTAGAATTGAAGAATATTCTTTTCTTTTCTTTTCTTTTCTTTTTTTTTTCTGAATGGACTTGGAAATTTTAGAAACTAGATAACGTCAGTGAATATATATATAGACAGGGTAAACACAAACAAAGTACCTCTCCAAACAGCAGCATCAAGGTCAAAAAGTTTGAGTAACATAAATGAAGCTCAGTGACAGCTTTGATAATAAGTGGTTTGATATATATGTTATTGGAACACTAGAAGAATAGGAGAAATAAAGATTAGAGAAAAAAATATTTCTAAAAATGATATGAAAAATGATCCATATGCTCATAAATCACTAAACTAAATAAACACAACAAGAAACAAACAAAAAAAAAGGTCCCAAGATGGCAGAGTAATAGGACAGGGAGACCACCTTCTCCCATACAATTTCACCAAAAGATCATTTGAACGTTCACCAACTTCCACAAAATAACTTCTGAACACTGATGGAGGACACCAAGTATCCAGAAAGGCAGTCCAGTCTCTTCAAAAGGCGGTAGAGCAAAATATAAAAGATGAAAACAGAGACAAAAGATTTAGGGACAGAGACCCATTCCGGGGAGGGAGACATGAAGGAGTAAAAGTTTCCACACAGTAGCAAACCCTCTCACAGGTGTGTCTGTGGGGAGTTTTGGAATCTCAGAACAACATAATTGGGTGGGGAAAAAAAAAAAAAAACACAGAATATGGGCCTAACCTCAACCACAAGCAGTGATGGAGAAACTTGCCTCTGTCACCAGCGAGTGGGGGCTGGGCAGGGAGGCACTCCTGCATCATCCGTCCTTAGGGTAAGGACGGGGCCTGAATGCCCTGAGGACAATCTGAGGGAGCTGATGTGAAATAGCAACCCAAACCAAGGAATTGCCAGAGACAAAAAAAAAAAAAAAAAAAAAAAAAAGCCTTTCCTGGGAAATGCTCTTAATGTACATGACCCCTGGCTTGCTCACAGAACAAAGGACTGAGTGAATACAAAAGGAGAGCAAGCCAGCTGCCATATAGGGCCCTCCCTCCCCAGAGGCAAAGAGGCAGGTGTGGGACAGCCCGAGCCAGAAGACAGGGGGCTGCTGCAACCTCAGCCCCAGAGACTGCATTTTCCACCAAACTCTGAGCAAGCTCCCAGTTGCTAACAACGTCTTCCTGGGATCCTGGATGGTTCGCATCTTCCAGGAGTGTCACAGCCTGAGATCAGCTCCCCAGAGGAGACACACGGGACACCTGGGACTGTGCTCTTATAGCACTCCCTGGAAACTGAGTGGCCAAGCCTGGGGAGGTGGATAAGATGCACAGCCCACCTGGGCCAGTGCACTCACCAAGCACCCGGTTGCCTGAGCTGCTCGAACCTGGGAAGGGCACAAAATGCATAGCCTATCTGGGTCTGTTCCCCTGCAGAGCATCTGAGAATCTGAGCGACATAGACCTGGGAAGTGCATGAAATGCAGGGTCCATCTGGAACACTGCCCTTGCAGAGCACCCTGGAGCCTGAGCAGTGTGGACCTGGGAAGTACACGCTACCTTGGGCTCTGGCAAACATAGTGTGGTCCATCCACTGTGAGCACTCCCCACATAGGCCAGTAGTATTTGTTTTCAGTGTCCCTCCCTGCCCACGACACGACTGAACAAGTGAGCCGAAACAAGTGGCCACCTTATAAGTGGCCCTCTTGTGTCAGGGCGGAAATTAGACACTGAAGAGACTTGCAAACAGAGGAAGCCAAAATAAACAAAGGGGAACCACTCTGGAAGTGACAGGTGCAACAGATTAAAACCCTTTAGTTAATACTGAGATTGTGCATTTGAAGGGCACCTATGGACCTTGGGGCTTCACTGATTACTCGGTTGCTAAAAATCCACCTGCAATTCAGGATACCCCAGTTCGATTCCTGGGTCAGGAAGATCCTCTGAAGAAGGGAAAGGCTACCCACTCCAGTATTCTGGCCTGGAGAATTCTATGGACTGTATAAGTCATGGAGTAACAAAGAGTCAGATATGATTGAGCTACTTTCACTTTCACTTTCTATAGACCTTGAGAACAAGTACAAGCCAGAACAAGGGACTATCTGACATTGAACTGACCCCACACAGTCCACAATACTCTAGAGAAATTCCTAGATATATTTTTAGTATTATCATTTTTTTTTTAAACTTAGTTCTTTATTACTCCTTTAACTTTCATTTTTATAGCCACTTGTTGTTTAGTCACCCAGTCATGTCTGACTCTTTGCAACCCTATGCACTGTAGCCCACAGTGCTCCTCTGTTCATGGGATTTTCCAGGCAAGAATACTGGAGGGTTGCCATTTCCTTCTCCTTATAGCCACTATTACCATTCCAAAAAAAAAAAAAAAAAAGACTACTTTTTGGAAAAAAAGAAAAATCAATATATACATTTTTAAAATTTTTGTGATTGAATTTGTTTTGCTTTTTTATATTGTATTTGTGAGAATATAACTTATATTCTACATTTTTAATCTTTGATTTTTGAATCTAATCTTCAGTATCCATTTTCACTTTTGATTACTGGCTTGATTGCTCTCTCCCCTTTGACTCTCCCTTTTATCCTCCGGCTCTCCTCTAACTGCTCCCTCCCTCTTCTCTCCTCTATATAACTCTGAATCTCTCTGGGTGTTCCTGGCTGTGGAGAATTTTCTCACCGTTAACCTAGGGGTTTTAACTTCTGTGCTGTATGGATGGAGACGTCTTGAGGCTACTGTCAGAGAAGGACTAAAAACCAGAGGCAGGAGGCTTAACTCCAAAACTTTAGAACATCAGAGAACTCCTGACTCCAGGGAACATTAATATACAAGAGCTCACCCAAAAGTCTCCATATCTACATTGAAACCAAGCTCCACCCAAGAGCCAAAAAGTTCCAGTGCAAAATGCACCACAATAATTCTCCAGCAAAATGGAAACCAAACCTGAACATTAAAAGATAGGCTGCCCAAAATCATGCCAAACCCATAAACACCCCAAAACTCATTACTGGACACTTTATTGCACTTCAGAGAGAAGAGATCCAGCTCCACCCACCAGAACACAGGCACAAGGTCCCCCAACCAGAAAATCTTGACAAGCCACTAGTCCAACCCACCCACAGGGAGCAGACTCCACAATTAGGAGGAACCATGAACTTCCAGCCTGCAGAAACGGTGCTCCAAACACAGCAATCTAAATAAAATGAAAAGGCAGATAAATTTTCAGCAGGTGAAGGTACATGATAAAAACCCACCAAGCAAAACAAAAGAGGAGATAAGGAGTCTTCCTGAAAAGGAATTCAAAATAACGATAAAAAAGATGATCCAAAATATTGAAAACAAAATGGTGTTACAGATAAATAGACTAGAGACAAGGACTGAGATGATGCAGGAAATGTTTAACAAAAGAAATAGAGAAGAGTCAATCAGTAATGACTAATACAATAACTGAGAGGAAAAGCACTCTGGAGGGAACCAACAGTAGAATAACGGAGGCAGACGAGAGGATAAATTAGGTGGAAGATAGAATGGTGGAAACAAAGGAAGCAGAGAGGAAAACAGAAAAAAAGAATTAAAAGAAATAAGGACAACCCCAAGAGACCTCTGGGACAGTGTTATACACACCAACATTCAAATCATAAGTGTTCCAGAAGAAAAATACAAAAAGAAAGGACATGAGGAAGTACTTGAGGAGATAATAGTTGAAAACTTTCCTAAAATGAAGGAAATAGCCACCCAAGTCCAAAAATAGTAATAGGAGACTTTAATATCCCACACACACTGATGGACAGATCAGCTAAACAGAAAATTAGCAAGGAAACACAAACTCTAAATTATACAATGGACCAGTTAGACCTAATTGATATCTATAGGGCATTTCACCCCAAACCAATGGAATTCATCTTTTTCTCAAGTGTATATGGAACATTCTCCAGCATAGATTACATCCTGGGACATGAATCTAGCTTTGGTAAATTTTAAAAAAGTGAAATTATTTCAAGTATCTTTTCTGATCACAATGCATTAAGATTAGATGTAAAGTACAGGAAAAAGAAAACTATTAAAAAATATAACATATGGAGGCTAAACAACATGCTTCTGTGTAACTAACAGATCAAATACCAAAATACCAAATACAAAAATACCAAATACCAAAACCCTAATACCAAAATCTAATACCTAATACCAAAATACCTAATACCTAATACAAATACTTAACACAAATACCTAATACAAATACCTACTACAAAATACCTAACACCAAAACCCTAATGCCAAAAATATGCTACAAAAAAAGGAAACTGCAGGCTATACCACTGATGAACATAGATATAAAAATCTTCAGCAACATTCTAGCAAACAGAATCCAACATCATATTAAAAAGATCATACATCATGAACAAGTGGGCTTTATCCCAATGATGCAAGGATTCTTCAATTTTCACAAATCAAAATTCATGATGTACCATTTAACAAATTGAAAACCCATATGATTATCCCAATAGATGCAGAGAGAGCCTTTGATAAAATTCAACATCCATTTATGATCAAAACTCTCCAGAAAGCAGGCATAGAAGGAACACACCTCAACATAATAAAAGCCATATACAACAAACCCAAAGCAAACATTATCCTCAATGGCAAAAAATTGAAAGCATTTCCTCTAAAATCAGGAACAAGACAAAGGTGACCACTCTCACCACTAATATTCAGCATAGTTTTGGAGGTCCTAGCTACAAAATCAGAGAAGAAAAAGAAAGGAATACAGATTGGAAAATAAGAAATAAAACTCTCACTGTTTGCAGATAACATGATCCTCTACAAAGAAAACCCAAAAGATACCACCAGAAAATTACTACAGCTAATTAATGAATATAGTAAAGTTTCAGGCTATAAAATTAATACACAGAAATCCCTTGCATTCTTATATACTAACAATGAAAAAAAAAGTGAAATTAAGGAAGCAATCCCATTCATCATTGCATTGAAAAGAATAAAATATTTAGGAATAAATTTATCTAAAAAAACAAAGACTTTATATATATATATAAAGTCTTATTATATATATATAAAACTGTAAAACACTGATGGAAGAAATTAAAAATGACTCTAATATGGAGTCATATGCAGCAATATGCCATGTTTGTGGGTTGAAAGACTCAATTAGTGAAAATGAGTACACAACCCAAAGTAATCAATATATTCAACACAATCCTTATCAAACTACCAATGGTATTTTCCACAGAACTAGAACAAGTAATTTCACAATTTGTATGGAAATACAAAAAACCCTCAAATAGCCAAAGCAATCTTGAGAAAAAATAGAGCTGGATGAATTAACCTTCCTGACTTCAGACTATACAGCAAATCTACAGTCATCAAGACAGCATAATACGGGCACAAAGACAAATATAGATCAATGGAACAAAATAGAAAGCCCAGAGATAAATCCCCACACTTATGAACACCTTAAGTTAACAAATAAGGCAAAAATATGCAATAGAGAAAAGACAATCTCTTTAACAAGTAGTGTTGGGAAAACTGGTCAACCTCCTATAAAAAAATGAAAGTAGAACACTTTCTAACACCACACACAAAAGTAAACTCAAAATGGATTAAAGATCTAAAGGTAAGACCAGAAACTATAAAACTCTTAGAGGAAAACATAGGCAGAACACTCTCTAATATAAGTCACAGTAAAATCCTCTATGACCCACCTTCCAGAGTAATGAAATTAAAAGTGAAAATAAGCAAATGGGAACTAATTAAACTTAAAAACTTTTGCACAACGAAGGAAACTATAAGCAAGGTGAAAAAGCAAATTTCAGAATGGAAGAAAATAATAGCAAATGAAACAACTGACAAAGAATCAGTCTCAAAAACAAGCAGCTCATGCAGCTCAATTCCAGAAAATTAAAGACCCAATCAAAAAGTGGGTCAAAGAACTAAACAGATATTTCTCCAAAGAAGACATACAGATGGCTAACAAACACATGAAGAGATGTTCAACATCAGAGAAATGCAAATAAAAACCACAATAAGGTACCATCTCACGCTGGTCAGAATGTCTGTCATCAAAAAGTCTATAAACGATAAATGCTGGAGAGGGTGTGGAGAAATGGGAACCCTCTTACCCTGTTCATGGGAATGCAAACCAGCACAGCCATTATGGATAACAGTGTGAAGATTCCTAAAAAACTGGAAATAGAACTGCCATATGACCCAGCAATCCCACTGTTAGGCATACACACCAAGGAAAGCAGAATTGAAAGAGACACATGCACCCCAATATTCATTGCAGCACTGTTTACAATAGCTAAGACATGGAAGCAACCTAGTTGTCTATCAGCAGATGAATGGAGAAGGAAGTTGTGGTACATATACACAATGGAACATTACTCAGCTATAAAAGTAGAATGCATTTGAGTCAGGTCTAATGAGGTGGATGAAAGTGAAGCTTGTTATAGAGAGTGAAGTAATTCAGAAAGAGAAGCACCAATACAGTATATTAACACATATATATAGAATTTAGAAAGATGGTAACAATGACCTTATATGCAAGACAGCAAAAGAGACACAGATGTAAAGAACAGACTTTTGGACTATGTGGGAGAAGGTGAGGGAGGGGTGATTTTAGAGAATAGCATTGAAATATGTTTATTACCATATGTAAAATAGATGACCAATGCAAGTTTGACGCTTGAAGCAGGGCACTCAAAGCCAGTGCGCTGGGACAACCCAGAAGGATGAGGTGGGAAGGGAGGTGGGAAGAGGTGTTCAGGATAGATGGGCACATGTATACATGTGCCTGATTCATGTCGATATATGGCAAAAACCACCACAATATTGTATAGTAGTTAACCTCCAACTGAAAGAAATACATTAATTTAAGAAAAATTTAAAAATAAAAATAAAAAGGGCCCAAATTAATGACTAAACAAAAATATTAAAAGAAGTCAGAAAACACAAATGCATATACAGAATATGCAAAGAAGCAACAATAAGAACACCATAAGTCTTCATTTGAAATAATTGTAATTGTATTTGTACACTGGACAAAAGGAAATATAGGCCCAGGGTAATTATGCAACCAGAAGACAATGGGAGCATCTTTAAAGTGGTGAAAATATCATGTTAATCTAGACTTTCATATCTGGGGAAAAAAATCCTTCATAAATGTAGATGAAATAAAGACATCTTTTGACAAGCAAAAGTTGACATAGTTCATACTCTTCAGGACTATAATATAAGAAAAAAATAAATAGATTTTGCAGGCAAAAAGAAAATACTAACAGCAAGGAATCTGAATCTATACAAATAATGGAAAACTTAAAATAGCAGATTGGTGTGTAAAGACAAAATAATTTTTCTCAAGTTAATATCTTTAAAATATGATTGGCAGGGTAAATCAAACAATAGCTAGAGAGTTTAGGATATATTTCATATATAGGATTAAAATATGTGGAGACAATAGCACACAGAGGAAACGGACATCAACTGTTATCACAATGTCACATATTTTGCTTTAAAATTTAGAGCATCCAATAAATAAAAACAAAGAGATAAAGCTACTAGGCCAATAAAAGAGGTAAAAATGGAATACTAAATGCTATATTTAATCTACCAAAAAAAAAAAGAAAGAAAGAAAATAAAATGAGAATAGATAAAACAAAGGAAAAAGTGGAAAGGTAGTAGGCACACCCAAATAGATAACTAAATTAGATCAAATATCAGTAGATAAAACATACTAATTATATTGCAGAAATTCTCCCCCAGAAGTGAGAGTACTGAGCTCCACATGTGTCCTACCACCCAGGGATCCTGCATTGGGAAGCTGAATCTCCAGAATATTTGACTTTGAAGTCTAGCAGGGCTTAATTTCGGAAGCCTCATAAGGATGGGGAAAATAGAGACTTCAGTCTAAAATGTGCACATAAATTCTCACATGCACTGGATTTCAAGGAAAAAGCCAAATTTGCTAGAATCATGGGCCAGACTTACCTACTGGTCTTGGAGAGTCTCTTGAAGATGGGAAGGGCAAGTGGGCTATGACTAATCTCGGGAACAAAGACACTGGTGGAAACTGTATTTGGAAGCATCTACTGGATAAACACTGCTACTGGAAGCTGCCATCTTGATTCATTAGTGTCTTTAAGACCTGGCTCAAGCCAATAGCCTGCTCAATCCAATAGGTGTCAGTGCTAGGAAGCCTCAGGCCCAATAATTGACTGTATAGAAATTAGCAGATAGGCTGCCTGAAGTCTTCCAGAGCAGACCTCCTTCCACAGACACCTCTAGAGATGCCCCAAGACTTGGCCCTACTCACCAAAGGGACAAGACCAAGCTCCAACCAGAAGTGGAAAGATATCAACCCTTCCCATCCAAGAATCCTGCACTAGCCTCTAAACCTACCTCACCCACTACCGTGCAGAACCCACCCCTCCAAAACACACACACACACATACACACACACACACACATACACACACACACACACATACACACACACACACACACAGCATCCTGCAGCTTGAAGATACAGGCCAACCACAGCAGGCCAGACCCTACCCTGGGAAAAGGTCAGCCTTGGCTCTGTCCACTAGCAGGCCAAAGAAAGCTTCAGGATACCTGGAACCCAGGCACAAGTGTGTCAGGAAGTGCCCCTCTCCAACAAGGATTAGAGACAAGTTCTGCAATGTCTGGAAACTGCAGTTGTACTCAGAGAATGAGCCTTGCCTACCAGTAGTCCAGCACAAACCCAAGGACCTGGCTTTACATGCCAGTGGGGGAGGAACAGCCCTGGACTCATAGGGACATTGTCACTTCCCACCAGTGAGCCAGCAGTACCCCCGGGGCCACCTACAATTCTACAGTGAGAAGCTGCCTCTTCATCTGACAGCAGACAGCAACATGTGAACATAGCAGAACCTGGCAGCCAACCAGTTTGGGAGCCAACAAAGCCTACTAGACCACCCATATAGTCAGCCTCCCACAATAGAAGAACCTCTTAAGGGGACTCATTAGAGCACATAGCTTGGAAGACTAAAAGGGAGTGCATAGTAGGTACTCATTGGATGAATCATACAGAAAGCCACCTTCAAATTTGAAAAGCATAACTAACCTACCACATGCATAAAAATATAAATAGCAACTTAGACAAAATGAGATAATAAAGGAATATGATCCACTTGAAGGAGCAAGATTAAATGCCAGAAGAAAAACTAAATGAAGTGGAGATAAGAAACCCACCCAAGAAAGAGTTCAGAGTAATAATCATAAAAATGATCAAAGAACTCAGGAAATCATGGCTGGTTATTATGCTCCTAAATAACAAATAAATAACTGGAGAAATCAAAGGAAAAAAAAAAACTAGAGATAAATGAAAATGACTATATGACAATTCACACCTGTGGGATGGAGCAAAAACAGTTCTAAGAGGGAAGTTTATACTGATACAAGCTTACTTCAGGAAAAAAAAAAAAAAATCAAATAAACAACCTCACCTTAACACTGAAAGAAACTATAAAAGAAGAGCAAATAAAACCCCAAATATGGTAGAAGGAAAGAAATAATAAAATCAGAGCAAAAGTAAACAACATAGAGACTAAATAACAATAGAAAATATCAATGAAATTAAATGCTGGTTGTTTGAAAAGATTAAAAAAAAAAAAAACAAAAACTGATAAACCTTTAGCCACACTCATAAAGAAAAAAGGAAGAGAACCCATACCACTAAAATCAGAAATAGAAAAAGAGAAATTACAAATGACACCACAGAAATACACAAAATCATAAGAGACTACTATGAACTACTCAACTCTATAATAAAATGGACAACCTAGAAGAAATTGAAAAGTTCTTATTGAAAATTGAACTTGAAAAGTACAATCTTCCAAGACTGAAGTAGGAAGAAATAAAAAGTATGAACAGATTAATTACGAGTACTGAATTTGAATCAGAAATTTAAAAACTCTCAACAAGCAAAAGTCCAAGACCAGATAGCTTCACAGGTGAATTCTACTAAATATTTAGAGAAGGATAAACACCAATCTTTCTCAAAATATTAAAAAAAAAAAAAAAAAAAATCAGAGGAAGGAAAACTTCCAAACTGATTCTATGGAGCCAGAGTCTTATACCAAAACCAGGCAAAGATACCACAAAAAAGAAAAATTACAGTCCAATATCACTGATGAATATAAATGCAAAATATATTTTACAAAATACTAGTGAACCAAATCTAACAATACATTTATTCCAGGGATAAAGTCCTAGCCATAGTAAAAAAAAAAAAAAAAAAAATCAATGATCTACCCAGGAGTGAAATTGCCTGGCCATATGGTAGTTCTATTTTGATGGTTTGAGAAAACTCCATACTCTTTTTTCCACAGTGGATGTGCCAATTTGCATTCCCACCAACAATGAACAAGGGTTCCTTTCTCTGTAGAAAAATCTGGCCAATATTTGTTATTTGTACTGTTTCTGATGATAGCGATTCTGACAGCTATGAGATGATATTTCACTGTGGATTATATTTCAATTTCATAATGGTACCATTTAAGTATCTATTGGCTATCTACATTTCCTCTTTGGGGAGGGGGAAATTATATATATATATATATATATATATATAGTTCTCCTGCTCATTTTAATTTGATTGTTTTTTGATATTAAGTTTATGAGCTGCTTATACATGCTTTATATTAATGTCTTAACAGTTACACCATTTGCAAATATTTTCTCTCATACACTAGGTTGTTTTTTAGTTTTGTCAATTGTTGCCTTTTTTGTGAAAAAGCTTCTAAATTTAATTAAGTCTAATTTTGTTTATTTGCTTTTTGTTTATTTTGCTTTTATTTCCTTTCGTTTAGAAGACAAATCTAAAGCAACTACTACAATATAAAAAGGAGGGTTCTGCCTATGTTTTCCTCAAGTTTTACAATATTTGGTACCTACATTACAGGCAGATTCATTACCAAGTCACCAGGAAAGACCTGTTCTAATGTTCTAATTTCATTTTTTGCATGTAGCTGTTCAGCTCTCCACTATTTTGTTGATCAGTTGCCCAGTAGTGTCTGGCTCTTTGCGACCTCATGGACTGCAGCACACCAGGCTTCCCTATACTTCACTATCTCCTGAAGTTTGCCCAAGTTCATGTCCATTGCATAGGTGATGACATCCAGCCATCTCATCCTCTGACGCCCTCTTCTCTTTTTGCCCTCAATCTTTTCAAACATCAGGGACTTTTCCAATGAGTTGCATCAGATGACCAAAATACTGGAGTTTCAGGTTTAGCATCAGTCCTTCCAAAGAATATTCAAGGCTGATTTACCTTAAGATTGACTGATTTGGTCTCCTTGCTGTCCAAGGGACTTTCAGGAGTCTTCTCCAGCACCACAGATGGAAGGCATTAATTCTTTGGTGTTCTGCCTAATTTACAGTTAGCTCTCACAACCATACGTGACCACTGGGAAGATGTATAGTCAAGGCTATGGTCTTCCCAGTTCTCCATATGAAGAAACTGTCTTTTCTCCGTTGTGTAATCCTGTCTCCTTTGTCATAGATTAATTGACATAAATGTGTGGGTTTATTTCTGGGTTCTTCATTCTGTTCCATTGATCAATATATCCGTTTTTATGCCAGTACCATACTTTGATGGTAAAACTTTATATAGTTTTAGACGGGGAAAATCATTATTCCAGCTGATTTCTCCCCCCCTCCCCCCAAGAACATTTTGGCTATTTAGTGTCTTTTATGTTTCCACAAAATTTTTAAAAATATTTGTTTTAGTTCTGTGAAAAGTTCCCTTATTTTCATAGGGATTTCATAGAATCTATGGATTGTCTTGGGTAATATATTCATTTTAACAGTATTTATTCTTCCAACCACAAATCATGGTGTGTCTTTCCATCTGTTTTTATCATTTTCAGTTTCTTTCATTAGTGTATTATAGTTTTTGTAGTATGATTCTGTTGCTTTTTTAGAAAGGCATATTCCTAGGTATTTTATTCTTTTTGATGTGACAGTAAGTGGTTGTTTTTTTTTTTTTTTAAATTATTTTTCTGATACTTCATTGTGAGTGTATAGAAATTCACTAGATTTTCTTATATTAATTTTGTATCTTGCAACTTTACCAAATTCATTGATGAGCTCTAGTAGTTTTCCAGTGATGTCTTCAGGATTTTCTATGTATTAGTATATGTCATTTGCAAACAGAAGCATTTTTTCTTCCTTTTTGATTTGGATTCCTTTAATTTCTTTTTCTTCTGTGATTGCTATAGTGAGGGTTTTCAAAATTAGGTTGAATAAAAGTGTTGAATGCAGGAATCCTCATCATATTCCTGATTTTAGAGAAATTCTTTCAGCGTTATGACACTGAATATAATGTGAGCTCTGAGTTTGTCATTTGTGGCCTTTATTATGTTGAGGTATACTCCTACTATGACCACTTTCTGAAGAGGTTTTATTATAAATAGATGTTGATTTTTATCAAAAGTTTTTCTGCATCTATTGAGATGAATATCTGATTTCTGTTCTTCAGTTTGTTAATGAGGTGTAATTAGTTGTTGTTGCTCAGTTGCTCAGTTGTGTCTGACTCTCACTGACCCCATGAACTGCAGCATGCCAAGCTTCCTTGACTTTTACCACCGACCAGAGCTTGCTCAAACTCATGTCTATTGAATCAGTGAAGCCATCCAAACATCTTGCTTTCTGTTGTCCCCTTCTCCTACAGCTTTCTATCTTTCTCAGAATCAGGGTATTTCCAATAAGTCAGCTCTTTGCATCAGCAGGCCAAGTATTGGTGCTTCAGCTTCAGCATCACTCTTTCCAATGAATATTCAGGGTTGATTCCCTTTCCGATTGACTGGTTTGATCGCCTTGCTTTTAGTTTTAGCAAATACTTTATTTTTATTTTTTTTATTTTATTTATTTTTTTTTATTAGTTGGAGGCTAATTACTTCACAACATTTCAGTGGGTTTTGTCATACATTGATATGAATCAGCCATAGAGTTACACGTATTCCCCATCCCGATCCCCCTCCCACCTCCCCTCTCCACCCAATACCTCGCTGGGTTTCCCAGTGCACCAGGCCTGAGCACTTGTCTCATGCATCCACCTGGGCTGGTGATCTGTTTCACCATAGATAGTATACATGCTGTTCTCTTGAAACATCCCACCCTCACCTTCTCCCACAGAGTTCAAAAGTCTGTTCTGTATTTCTGTGTCTCTTTTTCTGTTTTGCATATAGGGTTATCATTACCATCTTTCTAAATTCCATATGTATGTGTTAGTATGCTGTAATGTTCTTTATCTTTCTGGCTTACTTCACTCTGTATAATGAGCTCCAGTTTCATCCATCTCATTAGAACTGATTCAAATGAATTCTTTTTAATGGCTGAGTAATATTCCATGGTGTATATGTACCACAGCTTCCTTATCCATTCATCTGCTGATGGGCATCTAGGTTGCTCCATGTCCTGGCTATTATAAACAGTGCTGCGATGAACATTGGGGTGCACGTGTCTCTTTCCGATTCTGGCTTCCTCGGTGTGTATGCCCAGGAGTGGGATTCTGGGTCATATGGCAGTTCTAATTTCCAAGTTTTAAGGAATCTCCACACTGTTCTCCATAGCGGCTGTACTAGTTTGCATTCCCCCCAACAGAGTAAGAGGGTTCCCTTTTCTCCACACCCTCTCCAGCATTTATTGCTTGTAGACCTTGGGATAGCAGCCATCCTGACTGGCGTGTAATGGTACCTCATTGTGGTTTTGATTTGCATTTCTCTGATAATGAGTGATGTTGGGCATTTTTTCATGTGTTTGTTAGCCATCTGTATGTCTTCTTTGGAGAAATGTCTGTTTAGTTCTTTGGCCCATTTTTTGATTGGGGCATTTATTTTTCTGGAATTGAGCTGCAGGAGTTGCTTTGGATACAGAATCAGAAGCCAGAGAATAATCCACAGAACCTATGGACATCCTTAATCTTGCGACAAAGGAGGCAAGGATATACAATGGAAAAAAGACAACCTCTTTAACAAGTGGTGCTGGGAAACTGTCAACCACTTGTAAAAGAAGAAACTAGACGCATTTCTAACACGACACACCAAAAAATAAACTCATAAATGGTAAAGAATCTAAATGTAAGCCCAGAAACATAAAACTCCTAGAGGAGAACATAGTAATAAAACACTCTCGACATAAATCACATCTAGCAAGATCCTCTATGACCCACCTCCCAGAATATTGGAAGTAAAAGCAAAACTAAACAAATGGGACCTAATGAAACTTAAAAGCTTTTGCACTACAAAGGAAACTATAAGTAAGGTGAAAAGACAGCCCTCAGATTGGGAGAAAATGATAGCAAATGAAGAAACAGACAAAGGATTAATCTCAAAAATTATCACCTTGCTTTTAAAGGGACTCTCAAGAGTCTTCACCAGCACCACAGTTTGAAAGCATCAATTCTTTGGTGCTCAGCTTTCTTTACAGTCCAACTCTCACAGCCATAAATGACTACTGGAGAAACCATAGCTTTAATTATATGGACCTTTTTTTTTTTTTTTTTTGGCAAAGTAATGTCTCTGCTTTTTAATGTGCTGTCTAGGTTCTTCATAGTTTTTCTTTCAAGGAACAAGCATCTTTTATTTCATGGTTACACTCACCATCCACAGTGATTTTGGAGCCCCAAAAAATAAAGTCTGTCACTGTTTCCATTATTTCTCCATCTATTTGCCATGAAGTGATGGGACCAGATAACATGATTTTCATTTTTTGAAGGTTGACTTTTAAGCCAGGTTTTTCACTCTCCCCTTTAACCTTCATTAAGAGGCTCTTTAGTTCCTCTTCACTTTCTGCCATGAGGGTGGTGTCATCTGCATATCTGAGATTATTGATATTTCTCCTGGCAATCTTGATTCTAGTTTGTGCCCATCTGTCCAACATTTCACATGATGTACAGTGCATGCAAGTTAAATAAACATGATGACAAAATATACACCCTTGACACACTCCTTTCTCAATTCTGAACCAATTGGTTGTTCACTTGTTCCATGTCTGGTTTCAACTGTTCCTTCTTGACCTTCATACAGGTTTCTCAGGTGCAGGTAAGGTGTTCTGGTATTCCCATCTCTTGAAGAATTTTCCACAGTTTGTTGGGATCCACACAGTCAAAGACTTTAACATAATCAATGAAGTAGATGTTTTATAGATCCAACATGTGTTGCTTTTTCTATGATCCAATGTGTGTTGGCAATTTCATCTCTGTCTCCTCTGCCTTTTCTAAATCCAGCTGGTACATTTGGAAGTCCTCATATCATGTACTGTTGAAGCCTAACTTGGAGGATTTTGAGCATTATCTTGCTAGCATGTGAAATTACTGCAATCAAGAGGTAGTTTGAACATTCTTTGGCATTGCCCTTCTTTGGGATCAGAATGAAAACTGACCTTTTCCAGTCCTGTGACCACTGCTGAGCTTTCAAAATTTGCTGGCATATTGAGTGAAGTGCTTTGATAGAATAATCTTTTAAGGTTTGAAACAACTTAGCTGGAATTCCATCACCTCCACTAGCTTTGTTCTTAAATGCTTCCTAAGGCCCATTTGACTTCACACTCCAAGATATCTGCCTCTAGGTGAGTGATCACACCATCATGGTTAGCTGAGTCACTAAGATCTTTTTTGTACAATTCTTTGCATTCTTGTCACCTCTTCTTAGTATCTCTGCTTCTGTTATGTCCATACCATTTCTTTCCTTTTTTGTCCCTGTCTTTGCATGAAATGTTTCCTTGGTATCTCTGATTTTATTGAAGAGATCTCTAGTCTTGCCCATTCTACTGTTTTCCTCTATTTCTCTGCATTGTTCCCTTAGAAAGGCTTTCTTTTCTCTCCTTGCTATTTTTTGGAACTCTGTATTCAGGTGGAAATATATTTCCTTTTCTCCTTTGTCTTTTGCTTCTCTTCTTTACTCAGCTAATGTAAGAACTCCTCAGGCAATCATTTTGCCTGTTTGCACATTTTTTCTTGCGGATAGTTTTGATCACCGCCTCCTGTACAATATCACTACTCTATCCACAGTTCTTCAGGTACTCTCTTTATCAGATCTAGTCTCTTGAATCTATTTGTTACTTCCACTGTATAATCAGAATGGATTTGATTTAGGTCATATCTGAGTAGCCTAATGGTTTTCCCTAGTTTCTTCAACTTAAGGCAGAATTTTGCAATAAGGAGTTCATGATCTGAGCCACAGTCAGCTCCCAATCTTTTTTTTTTTTTTTTTTTTGCTGACTATATAGAGCATTTCCAACACTGGCTGCAGAGAATATAATCAATCTGATTTTGGTATTGACCCTCTGATGATGTCCATGTGTAGAGTCCTCTCTTGTGTTGTTGGAAGAGAGTGCTTGCTACGACCAGTGCATTCTCTTGGCAAAATTTTGTTAGCCTTTGCCCTGCTTCATTTTGTACTCCAAGGCCAATCTTGCCTGTTACTCCAGGTATCTCTTGGCTTTCTACTTTTGCATTCCAGTCCCCTATGATGAAAAAGACATCTTTTTTGGGTGTTAATTCTAGAGAATCTAGTAGGCCTTCATATAGCCATTTGACATTAGCTTCTTCAGCATTACTTGTTGGGCATTGAATTAGATTGCTGTGATATTGAATGGTTTGTCTTTGAGATGAACTGAGATCATTCTGTCATTTTTGAGATTGCACCCAAGTAGTGCATTTCAGGCTCTATTGTTGACTATGACAGCAGATATTGAAAAAAAATTTCATCCCTGGGATAAATCCCACATAATCATGGTGTATGATTCTATTAATATGTTATTGAATTTGATTTGTTATTTTTTAGAAATTTTTTTCAACTTTATTATACATTTTCTACTATACAAGTCTTGTACTGCCTTGGTTAGTTTCTTCCTAACTGTTTTATTCTTTTGATACAATTGCAAATAAATTATTTTTCTCATTTTCTTTCAGACATTTCTTTATGAGTATATAGAAATTAAAGATTTTTTTGTATTTTTATTTTATATCCTGCAACTTTATTCAGTTCATTAAATAGTTCTAACCATTTTTGATGGATTATTAAGGATGTTTCCATATATAAGACCTAGTACAGAAGATTATTACGAATCAGGTTAAAGCTTCGATGGGGGTCACAGACCCTTTTGCTAATCAAAACGGTTGTGTTTATTCTTAGCAAAATCTGGGTATCTGGAGTAGGCCAGGACTTGTCTATACTCCAAGACAAGTGGTACAGTATCCAATCCTTCAGGTAACTCCCAGATAAATTGGGCCATTAGATGTGCAATTTGACTTTTTTTCCTTTTCGGAGAGTATCTGTCAGCTGGGATTTATTGCCTGCTCACTCTACAAGGAGTGGGGGGAAGGAGCTGTGATGAGTGCTTGCCTCCATGTTGGTTCAGACAGCTTTGTTTATTGTAGTCCCAGGACTACTAGTGTATACAGATCTCTTTTAGTTCCTGAAACCTTTCCCTTAGGTAATGCCTGGAATAGCTGAGGCCTCAACTATAAGGTCTAACCCCTTAGCCACTCAGGGAAAAGCTGGGAGGCAGAGGGTTTCTTATTATATGACACTGCTGCTAGGGTTGGGATTTTGGCAAAAAAACAAAACAAAACAAAAAAAAACCCTTCACTTTCTCTTCTGGTTTCCATGTGGTTGCTTTTACACTTCTACTCAGTATAAGTGGTAGTTTCTCAGTTGTGTCCAACTCTTTGCAACCCTACAGACTGTAGCCAGCCAGACTCCTCTCTCCATGGAATTCTCCAGGTGAAAATATTGGAGTAGGTTGCCAGTTCCTACTCCACGGAATCTTCACAACCCAGAGACCAAACCTGTGTCTCCTGCATTGCAGGCAGATTTTTTACTATCTGAGCCACCAGATGCTCATTACCCAATACTCATTACTCAATACAAGGTGACTTCTAATTTGTTTTGACATTTCTTATAAGGGTAATCTATATGTGAGTTGTTATCAAATTGGTGTATCCATGGGGAAAGGAGAATGCAAGGCTTTTTATTCAATCATCTTGCTGATCTGGGTTTATTATTCATCTCAGTAAAATTTGGTATCATGGTGTCCAAAGTGACAATTCGTGCATGCTCACTTGTGTCTGACTCTGGAACACTTTGGACTGTAGCCTGCCAGGCTCCTCTGTCTGAGTGAAACAATAATATAAAAATTCTTATCATGGAAGCTTGCTCTGGAGATTTAAAAAAGCATTAGAACTTTTTAAGATATTTGGCACAATATCTGAAAGATAGTAACTCTCCCATTGATGGTCAATACTGAAATTAGAATGATTATATTCATTGTAGCCAAATATGGAGAAGCTCTATACTCTTAGCAAAAAGCAAAGACAAGACTTGGAGTTGACTGTTGCACAGATCATGAGCTCCTTATTGTGAAATTCAGGTTTAAGATGAAGAAAGTAGGAAAAACCACTAGACCATTCAGGTATGACCTAAATCAAATCCTTGATGATTTTACAGTCGACATGGCAAATAGATTCAAGGAATTAGATCTGAGTGCCTGAAAACTCTTAATGGATGTTTGTAACATTGGTCAAGGAGTGGTAACCAAAACTATCCTCAAGAAAAAGAAAGGCAAGAAAGCAGAATGGCTGTCTGAGGAGGCCTTACAAATAGCTAAGTAAAGAAGAGAAGCAAAAGACAGAGGAGAAAATGAAAGATATACCCATCTGAGTGTAGAGTTCCAAAGAATAGCAAGGAGAAATAAGAAAGCCTTCCTCAATTATCAGTGCAAAGAAGTAGAGGAAAACAATGCAATGGGAAAGATTAGAGATATCTTCAAGAAAATTAGAGATACCAAGGGAATATTTCAACCAAATTTGGGCACAATAAAGGACAGAAACAGTTAAGGAACTAACAGAAGCAGAAGATATTGTGAGGTGGCAATAACACCTAGAAGAACTGTACAAAAAATGGTCTTGATGACCTAGATAACCACAATGGTATGCTCACTCACCTAGAGTCAGACATCCTGGAGTGTGAAGTCAAGTGAATCCTAGAAAGCATCACTACAAACAAAGCTAGTGGGGGTGATGAGATTCCAGCTATGCATTTTCAAATTCTAAAAGATTATGCTGTTAAAGTGCTGCACTCTACATGCCAGCAAATTTGGAAAACTCAGCAGTGATTATAGGACTGGAAAAAGTCAGTTCTCATTCCAATCCCAAAGAAGGGCAATGCCAAAGAATGTTCAAACTACTGCACAATTGTGATCATTTCACATGCCAATAAAATCATGCTCAAAATATTTTAAGATAAGCTTCAAATGTACATGAACTGAGAAGTTCTAGATGTACCAGTAGTATTTAGAAAAGGCAGAGGAGCCAGATATCAAATTGCCAACATCCGTCGGATCATAGAAAAAGTAAAAGAATTTCAGAAAATCATCTGCTTCTTCTTCATTGACTGCACTGAAGTTTTTGACTTTGTGGATCACAACAAACTGTGGAAATTCTTAAAAAGATGGTCATGCCAGACTACCTTACATATTTCCTGAGAAGCCTGCATGCAGGGCAGGAAGCGACATCTAGAACCAGACATGGAAAAATGGACGGTTCCAAATTGGGAAAGACATACATCAAAGCTATATATTGTCACCTTCCTTATTTGATTTATATGCAGAGTATATCATGCAAAATCCCAGGCTGGATGAATCACAAGCTGGAATCAAGATAGTCAGGAGAAATATCAATAAACTCAGATATGCAAATGACAGTACCCTAATGTCAGAATTTGAAGAGGAAGTGAAGAGCCTCTTGAAGAAGGTGAAAGAGGAGAGTGAAAAAGCCAGCTTAAAATTTTAAATTCAAAAAACTAAGTTCATGGCATCTGGCCTCATTACTTTATGGGAAATAGATGGGGGGAAAAGTGAAAGCAGTGGAAGAAGAAATTTTTTTTTTTTTTTTTTTTTTTTTTTTTTTTTTTCCTGTTGAACAGAAAAGTTTCCTATGTGAAAAGAATTAACTCTTCTAGGAATATACTATATGAGAATACAAAAGGCAGCTTAACTTGTGCTAAACCTTAATTCTGAGCATACTAAAGAAAAGTTTAGAGATCAGAAGTCATTTTTAGGTAAATGAGACATTAAACACCCAAAATTACAGGAAGGTAAGGTGACTAGGACAAATTGCTTGATATGGAACCTAGAAAAATGTTCAATTTTATGTACCAAACTACGAAATATATTTTAATGTAAGGAATTGCTCTCTGTTGCTATGATGTGCAAGAACTAATTCACAGCTAATTAGAGGCAGAGGCAGCTGAGAAAGATCAGACATGGGCCACACAGAAAAGAAAAGAAGTGTTTATTTTTTAAAACTCATCAACCCAATGGAAATTGAAGCCAATGCAATTAAATTTCTTAAAATGCTACTGAATATGATAGACAGTCATCATTTAGAAAATATTAGCCTTTAGATGCATAAAAGATCACAATTAAATATATATAAAATGAGGAGCATAGTGGATAAACAGCATATGATACAGCAATAGGCATTTATATTTGGATCCACTATGGATTAAATTTAGTGTCTTGTCTTACTTTATATTGATGTGAAAGTCCTTTTTATGTTGAGACATACTAAAATCTCGCAGCCTATCAAATATTCTTAATAGTGAAAAATCCAACTCCATTAATATAATCATCTATTAATATCTACATTTTAATGGCAAGAGTAAAATTGCTGTTATTGATATAATCTTTAATTCCTGTGGTGAATAGCTTTCCTTAAAATAGTTTATAGTTGCTGAGCTGATTCTTGAATTTTCCCCATATTTTATTAAAGACAACTTTTTATTAGAGAGAGAGGAAAGGGGTGAAGAAATTTAGAAGAAAGGTCTTTAGAGTTAAAGTGCTGGTGGGATTTTACATAATTGACTGTCACCCTCCTTTTGTTAACTCAAAACATGTGCATGGGGCACTTACTAGGTAGCAGTTGAATCATGGTATGTGCTTCAGACCAATTAAAGTAGATACTGTACTTCTCCTCTGTTATTAATAATCTAAAGAATGTATATAAAAATAATAGTAAACAAGTGCTTGTATGATGTAATAGAATGTGTCGTCACAGTATTCTATGTGGATTCAAAGGAAATGGAGATTATCTATGCATCTGAGAGAAGTTTTTTAAAATTGACTGCCATGATTATAGACATTTGTCCATAACATTCAAGTATGTCAGGTCCAAAATGATCAGGGTATGCCAACAGATAATCTGGAAATATTTCTTTTTTCTTTCAGAGCAAGGTCTCTTAGTCGTGTCTGACTCTTTGCAACCCCATGGATTGTAACCAATCAGGCTCCTCTGACCATGGGGTTTTTCAGGCAAGAATACTGGAGTGGGTTGCCATTTCCTTCTCCATGGGACCTTCCCAACCCAGAGATCAAACCTTGGTCTCCTGCATTGCAGGCAGATGTTTTACCATGTGAGTTACCAGGGAAGCAAAATAAATCTTTTTTTCTCTTAAGACCTTCAAGGACGGAGACTTTCACTTTAAAGGGGAGTAATCTGCTTTACTCAAAGTCTACTGATTTAAATGATAATCTCATCTGAAAAATATCTTCATGGCAACATCAAGACAAGTGTTTGTCCAAATGAGTAGGTACTGTGGCCTAGCCAAGTCAACACACAAAATTGACTATCACAGGTTTAAATAGAAAGAGATTATATCAGATGGATAGGTCATAAAAAAATATATAGAAGTAACAATATAGAAGGACTGTTCTAGGAAAAAGAAAGAAGGAAAGAATGTTTCATTAAATCAGTGGACTTTGCTATTAATAAATAAACTTTAAAATCATAACTCCTCTACTTACTAGTGTCTGACTTTAGACAGTTAACATTTGTAAACTTTAATTTTACAGGTATTTAGATTGCTAGATCAATGTCTATTTCATTATTGTGATTTGAGGATTAAATGCATTGAAGTTTGAAAAATTTGTAATGTATTACTTGGCACATAAGGCACATATTAAGTTCTCAAGAATAGAGAGACAATGTAGCATAGCATTGTAGTTAAAATTTCAGAATCTGGAACAAGATTCAGCTCTAATCCTGGATCTATCACTTTTTAGCTACTAATGTTTCACAAATTGCTTAATCTTTCTACATATATTTATTTCCTCCTCTGAAAATGAGTGTGGTAATAAAACATCCAGAACGCAGATGGGATACAGTAAGGGCTATGCAGTTGCTAATATCAGTATTTATAGGGTGGCAGGATGATTTCTTAGATTAATTGACAATGTTTTTCATCATCCCTATTAGTATTTAACTTGTCTTGTCCTTCAAAGTAAAGCAGACAAAAACATGGAATGATGGCCAGTCCTTACAGTCTGAGTTCTGAGCTCACTGAATCTAAGGAAATATCACTGAACTGTGTTACCCCCTTGAGAGGGCCTGAAACAAAAGTTGTCAGAAATTATTCTCCATTCAGGACACTGTTTTGGAGTTTCTGCCCAATTAAACAAATCTACCCTTGCCTCAGAGCTAGAACATGAAAGGAGGCTGGAAGGACAGAGAGTACTAGGGGTTTGAGGGATTTCTATGAGTGCGATAGATGGGATCTCAGAGATTACTGTTGTTTGAATCAGAGAAATAACACATGATATTGTTCTTGACAACATTAGGTCTTGTGTTGAAATTGATTGGTGGCAAGAAATGAAGAGTGAGCATCTTGATGCTTATTATAGCCATGCTACATTGAGTGTGGATGACCAACATATATGTGATAGCAATACCACCTAATAAGAGCTAATGGTGATGAAGAAAGCTTCAGAAAGAGGTAGTAGAAACATGTCCCATTTTCTAGGTATCATTTAAGCCCCAGGAGCCTTTTAACCATTTAAAGCTGATGTTAATAGTGGAGGCCCACAGATCACATTTTGAATAGGAAGTTACTAGATTATCATTTGGTCTTTAGAACAATCTTTCAACATCTAAATATTTTTCATAAATTTCTCTAATTTTTACACTTATTCTTCAAAAGACATAGCCAAGATAGTCTCATTAACTATACTTCTAAACACTCATTCCTAGGAAGCACTCTACACTGCTATGGAGGCACTTATTAATCATTCACTCATTTACTATATATTAACTAATAATTACATATTAATTATTAATCTCTTATCATGTGTCAGATACCATTTTAAGTCCTGGAGATACAGTGATGACAGAGAAAAGGAGTGACATCATCTGCTTTAAGTATTAAAAAAAATATATCAACAAACACTTGAAAAGATGCTTGAAATCATTAGTCATAAGGAGAATGCAAATCGAAACCATAATGAGATACTACTTTACACTCACTGGAATTACCAGAAACAAAAATTCAAGGAGCAAGCTTTTTGTGAGGCTGTGGAGAAATCAGAACTTTCATATACTGCTTGTAGGAAGGTAAATTGGTGCAGATGCTTTGGAAACCAGGATGGCAGTTGCTCAAATGATTATTAAACAAAGAGTTACAATACAATATGATAAGTACTTCTAGCACTTGGCATATATCCAAGAGAAATTAAAACATATACATGAATGTTCATATATATGAAACCTGTATATGAATGTTCACTTCAACATTATTCATAATAATCAAAAAGAAATAGCCTACATATATATCAGTGGACAAATGAATAAACAATACCTGGACTATCTATACAGTAGAATTTTATTTAGCCATAAAAAGAAGGAAGTACTATACATGCTAAAATATGAATGAATCCATGTTCTTTATGTTAAGTAAAGGAAACCAGTCTTAAAGAAAACATACTACATGACACACATGAGTATCCAAATCAGGGAAATCTACATACAGAGAAAGTAGATTAGAGGTTATACAGATTTAAATGGAAGAAAGTAGGGAAATCCACTAGGCCATTCAGGTATGACCTAAATCAAATCCCTTACAGTTATATGGTGGAAGTGACAAGTAGATTCAAGGGATTAAATGTGATAGAAAGAATGCCTGAGGAACTATGGATGGAAGTTTGTGACACTGTACAGGAGGCAGTAATCGAAACCATCACCAAGAAAAAGAAAGGAGGAAAGGTAAAATGTCTATGTCTTTGGAGACCTAACAAATAGCTAAGAAAAGAAGGGAAGTGAAAGGCAAAGGAGAAAAGAAAGATACATCCATCTGAATGCAGAGTTCCAAAGAATAGCAAGGAGAGATAATAAAGCCTTCCTAAGCGAACATGCAAACAAAGAGGAAAATGTTAAAATGTGAAAGACTAAAGATCGCTTCAAGAAAATTAGAGATACCAAAGGAACATTTCATGCAAACATAGGGAAAATAAAGGACAGAAACAGATTAGCCCTAACATAGGCAGAAGATGTTAAGAAGAGATGGCAAGAATACACAGAAAAACTATACAAAAAGATCTTAATGACCCAGATATCCATGATGATGTGATCACTCACCTAAAGTCAGACATCTTGGATTGCAAAGTCAAGTGGGCCTTAGGAAGCATCACTATGAACAAAACTAGTGGAGGTGATGGAATTCCAGTTGAGCTATTTCAAATCCTAAATGATGATTCTGTGAAAGCACTGCACTCAATATGCCAGCAAATTTGGAAAACTCAGCAGTGGTCATAGGACAGGAAAAAGGTCAGTTTTCACTCCAGTCCCAAAGAAAGGCATTGCCAAAGAATGTTTGAACTACTATACAATTGCACTCATTTCACATGCTAGCAAGGTAATGCTCAAAATTCTCCAAGTCAGGCTTTAGCAGTACATGAACAGAGAACTTCCAGATGTTCAAGCTGGATTTAGATCCAACATCCACTGGATCATAGAAAAAACAAGAGAACTCCAGAAAAACATCTACTTCTGCTTCATTGACTACACTAAAGTCTTTGACTGTGGGGATCACAACAAACTGCAGAAAGTTCTTGAAGAACTAGGACTCTAAGACTACCTTATCTGCCTCCTGAGAAAACTGTATGCAGGTCAAGAGGCTACAGTTAGAACCAGACAGGGAACAATGGACTGGTTCCAAATTGGGAAAGTAGGAGGTCAAAGCTGTATACTGTCACCTTGCTTATTTAATTTTATGCAGAGTTTGGTTCAGTTCAGTTGCTCAGTTGTGTTGACTCTTTGCGAGCCCATGGACTGCAGCACGCCAGGCTTCCCTGTCCATCACCAACTCCCAGAGTTTGCTCAAACTCATGTCCATTGAGTCAGTGATACCATCCAACCACCTCATCCTCTGTTATCCCCTTCTCCTCCTGCCTTCAATCTTTCACAGCACCAGGGTATTTTCCAATGAGTCAGTTTTTTGCATCAGGTGGCCAAAGTATTGGAGCTTCAGCATTAGTCCTTCCAATGAATATTCAGGACTGTTTTCCTTTAGGATTTACTGGTTTGATCTCCTTGCTGTCCAAGGGACTCTCAAGAGTCTTCCCCAACACCACAGTTCAAAAACATCAGTTCTTCAGTGGTCAACTTTCTTTATGGCCCAACTCTCACATCATACAAGACTACTGGAAAAAGCATAGCTTTGACTAGATGGACCTTGTCAGCAAAATAATGTCTCTGCTTTTTTAATATGCTGTCTAGGTTGGTCACAGCTTTTCTTCCAAGGAGCAAGCATCTTTTAATTTCATGGCTGCAGTCACCAGCTGCAGTGATTTTGGAGCCCAAAAAAATAAAATCTCTCACTGTTTCCATTGTTTCCCCATCTAATTGCCATGAAGTGATGGGACCATATGCCATGATCTTAGTTTTGGAATGTTGAGTTTTAAGCCAGCTTTTTCACTCTCCTCTTTCACTTTCATCAAGAAACTCTTCAATTCCTCTTCGCTTTCTGCCATAAGGTTGGTGTTATCTGCATACCTGAAGTCATTGATACTTCTCCTGGCAATCTTGATTGCAGCTTGTGCTTCATTGTGATTACAATGCTGTGCTTCCAGTCCAGCATTTTGCCCGATGTGCTCTGCACATGAGTTACATAAGTGGGGTGACAATATACAGGCTTGAGTACTTCTTTCCCATTTTGGAACCAGTCTGTTTGGAACCATAACTCCATTATAATATCAAATTTGTGGTGAATGTGCACCATATGTGCACATAATGTGTACATATGTGTGAATATGCTTTGAAAAGTTGAACTGTATACCTTTTGGATGAATTGGATGAAAACCATCCCTCAGTAAAGTTGTTTGTTTGTTTGTTTGTTTTTTAAGTGTTGTTTTAGCTCTTGTGCAGCACATTGACTAGGAGAGGGAAATCATGGGAGCTGGGAGGCCCCAGATGAGGTAATTTCAGTAGCCCAGTGAGATTCAAGGAAAACATTGACCAGAGTGGTTGCAATGGAGATAGAAAAAGATAAATTCACACCAGATTTATTTTGGATATACACCAGCAAAGCTTGGTGAAAGACTTGCTATCGATGGTGAAAAAGTAGAGATTAAGGCTGATTCACACATATGTGATCTTAGCAGTTGGATAATTTAAAATGTGGTTTTCTACCAAGAGTCTTTCTGAAAATGAAGGTGAGTTGAGACAGGGTGGATTCAGATATTCTGAGAAGAAATCTCTATTTCTGTTTAATAGTAACTAGTCAGTTGAGTATATAAATCTGAAGCCCAAATGAGAGATCAAGGATGAATATATAAATGCCATTTATTTATTGGTTATCCATATTAGTAACTGGTTTATTCTGACATTCAAAGGCAACTTGCTAGTTAGGTATTTAGGTATTGATGGAGAATACCAAAGAAAATCAGATGCATTATTGCCTTTAGAGGGTTTACAGTGAAAGACTTGTGATTTTCTATTCACCAAAAAATTGTTTAATATATGTGTGAATGCATAAGTTTCCACCTCTTTAAAGTGTAATATAGTAAAAGGTTTGTTATTTAGTAAAACTTTATTTCAAATGAGCTAGGTTAGAGACCTCTAAATAAAATCTCTCATGGATCTTCAGCACATAAGATCCCTGGGAATTTTCAAGCTCTATGCCTATTCTCTGGAACTATAAACAGGAGTGATTGTGCAAAAGATCTCTTATGGCTCTTCAAATCACCTAGAGTTAAAAATAAATCACAATGCTCAAATATACTTCTGTACTTACAGATTCAAGATACCAATTAAATAATCTATTTCTTATAAGTCCCCCATCCCCAAATGATTCTAATTATATTTAGGGCTGGAAGCCACTGGCTTAAGGAAAATGAAATGTTGTTTCCAAAAGCAGTTTAGATAACTGGAATGGGAAGTTGAAAATTGAAAAAAGTGCCTGCCGCAGAGTTACTCTAATTTTACTTGGGATCTAATGCATTCTCCAAACTGCAAAGCTGGATATATGAGATTTCACTCTAAGAAATTTAAGGTGTTTGTTTCAGATGCCTCTCCTAGTGTTGGGAGAAAAAGAAGGTTAAACAACATAAGAAATGAGCCCACACTATTTTGAGCCTGCTTCCCCCCAACCCCATGGAGCAGAAAGCTAGAAATGAGTTGTGTATGCTCAAAGGAAAGATTGTTTAGGTCTAGAGTTATTATGTTTTCCTTTTGGCTCTAGTTCAAGTCATCTAGTAGGAGATAATGGCAGTCCTGTTAAGGTCAATAATATCACCTAAAGGCAAGGAAGGGAGGGCAGCAATGACAGAAGGCTATGCCACCACCAATAGTGTCTGTGGCATGGATAGTTGCCAGTGTGGAGATAATGGTGGTGACAGTGATGACAGTGAAGAAGGTATGCAAAAGTGTCACTGGCCCCAGTGATGAGGTTTTGATGGCCATAGACTCACTAGAGGGAAGAAAAAGTCTCCTGAGCACTAAATGGGTTTGGTGAGGGGACAACTCAGAACAACGCCCTTTGTCCGTAATATAAAAATGCAAGAGCATCTACATGTGTTCTTCTAATTCTGAAGGACTCTATGATCATATTTGAATGTTTAAATCCATACTAGCTACTAAGGACAAATTAT
The DNA here is from genome assembly GCF_019320065.1 of Cervus canadensis. Classification (NCBI taxonomy): domain Eukaryota; kingdom Metazoa; phylum Chordata; class Mammalia; order Artiodactyla; family Cervidae; genus Cervus; species Cervus canadensis. The sequence continues at coordinate 9,847,992 of NC_057396.1, forward strand.
AGTTTGGGAATCAGACATAATTTGGGGTCAATTAAAGAGTGGGAACTAGTGAACTAGCTTAATATCTCTAAGGGCTTTATTTTTGAATCAATATAACTTGTGAATATGCATGTTAGAGAATAACTGTAAAAACAAATTTAGAAGCATTACTGACAAGCAGAAACTCTTATATTTGTCCATATTTGAACACTCACCTATATAAAATAATAAACATTTTAAAAGAGATACAATTCTATCTAGTGTTTATAAATGTGTCCAAAAGGTACACAAGGCAAATCATTGCAAATATTAGGAAATTTTAAAATGTGACTAGGCATTAAAATATCTGAAAATTTATTAATTCTGTATGATTAATTGTATTTTGCTCCTAAGTATTTAATGTTTTTTTTTAACTTTAAATATATAGTTCATTTACTATTACCCTTTAAAAAAGTAATATGAATAATTTTTCTCCTTTGTGCTGCTTTGAAAATGTATGTATCTCATAAGTTGTGATACATAATGTTTTCAAGATTGTTCTTTCTTAGGAAATCTAAACTTTTACTTGAATTGACAGAGTGTTTAATTTCTAAATGGATGTTATTTTGCTCATTTGTTTATTTTTTGTCTGACTTTGTTATTAGTTAGATATTTTACTACAGTAAAATCAGATAGGTATTATTTTTACTTTTTAAAATGTATTGATATTTTCTTTCTGGTCAAAGACATGAATTTTTTTTTTTTTTTTGGTAATTTTAGGGCATGAATTTCCTTTTTCATCTAGTGAAACTGTCCTCTGAATTGTGGTACTTACATTTTTTTTTCACATGGGATGCTTGCCTAGTTCTGTTGGTGTAAGTATTTTGGTATCAATTATACCATTTGGAGTGTGAATTTCTCTCTTTATTTCACTAAACACATGCATTTGTTTTTGTTCAGGTTCTCCTCATTTCCATGTGAATTGCGAAGACTCAAACCTAATACTAATGTGCGTATTAAAACCTAGTTTGGGATGGACATGTAGATTCTGCTGTATTTAAAATGGATAACCTACAAGGACCTACTGTATAGTACACAGAACTCCTGCACGATGTCATGTGGCAGCCTGGATGTGAAGGGAGTGTGAGGGAGAATGCATACATGTATATGTACTGCGGAGTGTCTTTGCTGGTCACCTGAAACTATAATACCATTGTTAATCGGCTATACCATGATACAAAATCAAAAGATAAAAAAATAAACCTCGTCAATCTCACTCGTCAGAAATTGCTAAAAATGTGAACAGTGGACTAACAGAATCTTAGCTTTGATTAATCTACTAAAAAGCAACAAAATTAATTTCAAAATTTCTCAAAACCTCCAAAGTATAACAGAATTACTTCCTATTTAATGTAACTGATATATTGAAGTCCATCTATATTCCTAAATTAATAATATGTAAACTTATTTTTTAAATATATCCTATAGCACAAATAGATTAAATTGCCTTTCTACCAATTATTCTAATGAGCATCTTTCCTTTATTTATCATGCGATGTATAAGAAAGCATCACAGCAACATAGTTCTCAACACAATAAATCAAATCCAAACCTTGATGATCAAATAATTTTTGAGCTGACATCAAATTTTTCAGGGAAATCTTTTAAAATGTATGAAAGAAATTTCACACTCTGCCTTGATGACATAACTAAGTACTAGCATCCAAATTCTGAGGATATTCAAAGAACTCTGTTGAATTATAATATGATTCAGAAAACCAAGAAAATGCTTGATCTTCATTTTTCACCCGTAAAATTATAATTACTGCCATCTTTAGGGATACCAGTTTATGAGAAAAAAATACTTCAGGACTTTTGACTCCACATTCTTTTTGTTCGGCTTGAACAACTGGGAACATTTCTAAGTTAGCTGATTCAAGCAAGCCCCATTCTTTTAGTGACTCCTGTAGTTGCTATTTCTTTGCCTCTTGGCTGAGCCAGCCGTTGCCAGTGGCATAAGCACTTTGTTGCAGTCAATGAAGTTGATAAATGGAGTACCCTTATGTAAGCAGGAACTATTAATAAAACTGCTCTTAATGGGTGGTCTGAAAGCTTGTACCATGCAAGCTCACACTGACATACAGGAAGAGATAAAAGACTTATTCATCATCGTCTTTATCGATCAGCATGACAGTCTCACTTTAGGGACAAATACTATAGCTAAATTTTGTAGTTTATTGTCATGGTCAAAATGTTTGCTCTTTTTCTAATATATGCAATAGATCATTTAGAAAAACTAAAGGGAATGTTGAAAGCTTTGTCTGGATAAGGCAATAACAACATGTGATTTGTTGCAAACAGTTCTTTCTTAGTTCTAAATTGTCAGCAGAGAATAAAAAAAATGATTTAATAGTGCAAACATAATTTGATGATTAAGTAGTCAAAACTGACTGTCATTAAAACAGTAAAAACATTTACATGGTGCAGTTTATTCCACTAGGTACTTTGACCTATAGATCAGCACTGAGATATAAGTTCTTATTTCAATAATACATTGCTATTTTTCTTCTTGATAAGTTTTCTGAGTGTGTGCTGCTTAAAAACATTTTGTCTGCAAGATCATAAAAGTAGTTTCTCCTGTTATTTCCTGAAATTTTTTAACTTTCAAATTTTGATTTATAATCCAATCTATTGAAAATTGCTTTGTGATTAGCACATGATGCTAATTCCTTAAATAATTGGCATATACTTGAAAAGACAATATACTCTGCAGTGGTTAAGTATAGTGTTTTATTTAGGCAAACCCATCCAAGTTTGCTAATTGTTTGTATCAACTTTTTTTTTTTTTTTTTTCTCTATTTAGCCTATTAGCTGGGCTTCCCTGGTGGTTCAGATGGTAAAGAATCTCCCTGCATTGCAAGAGACCTGGCTTCCATCCCTGGGTTGGGAAGATCCTCTAGAGAAGGGCATGGCAACCCACTCCAGTATTCTTGCCTGGAGAATCCTCATGGACAGAGGAACCTGGTGGGCTACAGTCCATGGGGTCTCAAAGAGTTGGACACGACTGAGCAACTAAGCATAGCACACATTCTATTAGTCAATAAGGCATATATTATATTCTCTGTGATTTTCAGATTAGCTAGTTCTTTCAACTCTGTCAACCAGCTCATTGCCCTTTGAAGTTATTTTATATGAATATATATTTAAGATTTTTATATTTTTCTTATAATTTGATCCTGTTTTATTGTTGTTGTTTAGTCTCTAAGTCTTGTGTGACTCTGCAACCCCATGGACTATAGCCCTCCAGGTTTCTCTGTCCATGGAATTTCCCAGGCAAGAATACTGGAGTGGTTTGTCATTTCCTTCTCCAGGGAACCCTCCCAATCCAGAGAATGAACCTGCATCTCCTACATTGTCAGGCAGATTCTTTACCACTGAGCCACACGGGAAGCCCTTGAACCTGTTATCATTCCTTAATATTACTTCTCTTTGGCAATAACACTTCTTGCCGTAAAGACTACTTTGTCTGATGGTAATGTGCCTACAGCTAATCTTTTTTTCTTTATTTCAAATACTTATTTCTTCATTTCAACTATTCTTCATATAAATTAGTTTCTCCATTTCAAATATTTTATCTGAAAATTTAATATTTCTTACATAAAATTCAGCTTATAATAAAAAAATCAGTGCATAATCAGCCTCTCTTTTATCATCCATTCAGACAAGCTGTGTCATTTATTTAGATTATTTTGTTCTTATTTTAATGGGATTGCTTGTCTATTTTTCCCTGTATCCACCATTTTGCTATTTGTTTTTTAGTGTTTTCTCTTTTCCTGCTTTTTTCCTACTAATGATCATTTTCTTACTGAATTTCATTCTGATTTGGTTAGTTAGGTATACCATAGAGAATACAGCATGCATTCTTGACATATTAAAATATACTGAAAAGTACTTTGGACTTCCCCTGGTGGCTCAGTGGTAAAGAATCCTTCTGCAATGCAGGAACCACAGGAGGGGCAGTTTCAATCCCTGGGTAAGGAAGTTCTCCTTGAGGAGGGCATGGCAACCCACTACAGTATTCTTTCCTGGAGAATGTCTCCTGCACAGCACTAAGTTCCTCAAACACTTTAGACTCATTTATGTAGCTGCCTTTGATATTGTTATTATCATCATGCATATATATACATGTACATAAATGCACACACACATAAACACACACATTTATATATACAGTTAAAATTTGCATAAATTTATTCAAATATTAATTTTATTTCATTTCTGTCTTTATTTTTTATTTTTAATTAATATTTTTAATATTTTTTTTAATTTTAATTTTATTATTTTTTAAAATTATATGAAAGTGCATTCACAGGAGACTTGGAAAATATAGAACAAAGTTACATATAGTTCCAGAATATATTGCAATTGTTTGTTTTAAGTACATAAATTAAGATTTTTAGTTGAAACTTCAATAATAAACTATCAGAAATTAATAGAATAATATACAAAAAATGTAGAAGAATATATTAGACACAAAAAGCATTATGAACCAATTTGACCTCAGATTTATACAATTTTCACATAACATTAGGATACAAATTGTATTCAACTTCCTGTGGACTATAAACTGGAACATATCCAGAGATCTAAGACCAGGTGCTGAAATTTCCAGGTCTAAAAGTATAGAAATCATACAAAATTTGCTCTCTTATTACTGTTGAGTTATTTTAGAGATCAACATCAAAAGATATTTGAAAATAATCCACATATTTTTGAATGCAGTGTGGCCTTAACAAAAGAAATCTTTGACTTAGTCATTGAAAGCCTCAATAAAGTTAGAAGACTGAAAAAACACAGTAGGTGATTGCAGAAAATAAAGCATTTAAATAAAAAATTAATATAAAAGTGAAAATAGCAAAGATGTTCAAAAAAACATATATTTGGAAATTAAATGTCTGCTTTTAAATGAGGGGTATATCTAAGAAGTCACAATGAGGAATATTAGAAAATATTTCTAATAGGACAAAAATAAAAAGAGAATTTGCCAGAATTTGTTGCAAGCAGCTGAAGCTGCTCAAAGCATTTAAATATAATGAGGAGTCTTGAATAAGGTATGAAAACAAATAATAGACATAAAATTTTGTGAGATTTGAATAAAATCTGCACTTTAATTAGTAATTCTGTATCCCATGCTAATACTGTATCCTATGTTAATTCCCTGTTTTTAGCCTTGTTCACTTGTTAAAATACTGTTTATGTCTGCTTTCACACTACAGTTGTAAAGTAGTTGCAGCTAAGACCATATGGCACACAATGTCTAAAATATTTGCTCTTGGTCTTTTACAGAAAATGTTTACCAAAACCTGCTAATATATTGGAGAAAGTCATAATCTCATAAGAACCTTTTTTTTTTTTTTTTTTTTTTTTTTTGAGAAAAGATTCCTGTCCTGGCATGCTATTGGATTTTAATGAGTCATCATGACTCACTAATGGATCATGTTGGGGTGCCATGCGTATTGGATTAGGCTGATCAAAGAGAATACATATTAAACAACATCCAACTATAAAGTTACATTGGTAGAGATGAGACTGGACAAGAACCCATTTTTTTTTTTTTAATGCAAGCTTTGTGAGCACCTTGCTCAAATAACCAGCAGACTTGTTTCTTGATGCCTTTCCCTCAACCCAGACCTATGACAAGATGATTGTAGAAGGGAAAAATAAATGAGCTTTGATTTAAAATGGCTCTTTAAGATATGCTACTTCGGCCTCCCTGGTGGTTCAGACGGTAAAGCGTCTGCCTGCAAATGTGAAAGACCCTGGTTCGATCCCTGGGTCGGTAAGATCCCCTGGAAGAGGAAATGGCAAAGCCGGAACTCTTGCCTGGAGAATTCCATGGACTGAGGAGGCTGGTAGGCTACACTCCATGGGGTCGCAAAGAGTCAGACACAACTGAGCGACTTCGTTTTTCACATTAGCCAGATGTGGGTTTCAATGATTGCCATCATCAATGTTGACAAAGAAGGTGGAAGAGTATTCCTTGTCATGAGTAGAACTTGAAGATCAGGTTCCCCATTACCTGAAAGAAGATCTGTCTTCAGTGAAGTGCAATGCAGATTAATGGGGAATGATAGTGACTAGTTAACATGGTTCTGGAATATCCTCTTTTCTGTTAAACTTCCCATGTGTGATCTATTTTAGTGTTATATTCTTCATCTTCTTTAAATTTCATGCACACCCTTTCAATCTGTACTGTTTCTTCCTATAATAAACTCAGAGAAACAGAAGGAATGACCTCATCAAATCTGTTACAAGAGGCTGGGAAAGATATGTGGGTGGGTCTAGGTGTCAATTTGTATCCAATTTCTCTCACTCACTTCTTACCCCAGTCCAATAGAGGGTCTCCCTTACCACTCTGCTTGATGACTTCAAAGTTGCTGTAAATAATTAGTCTTCATATTTTTCTACCTTCCTAATCTTTTTATAACATTATAGAGACATATAATCAGTAAATGATTTTAAAAAAAAATCAGGACTAGAGGCTAAAACTTTATTCCTCATTTCCAACCCACTTATTTTTTAAATAGACTGTTTTAGAGCATCTTTAGGTTCAACAGCAATATTGGGTAGTAAGTACAGAGATTTTACTTGTATCATATGCTCCTACATGTGCATTGCTTCCCTCCTCAATACCTGATACCAGAGTGGTACATTTTTTAAAATGAGAAACCTACATTGACATATCAATATCATCCAAAGTCCTTAGTCTACAATAAGACTTACTGTTGGCATTGTACAACCTGTAGGTTTTGAAGTTTGTAGTGATGTGTATCCTCTATTAAAGTATCATGTCAAATATTTCTGCTGCCCTAAAATTTTTCTATGTTCTGATCATCTATTCACCACTCCCCCTCCTTAACTCTTGGCGAACAGTGATCCTTTTCTTGTCTCCATAAATTTGTCTTTTCCAAAATGTAATATAGTTGGAAGGAGATAGTATGTGAACTTCTCAGATTGGCTACTTCACTTAGTAAGTTTAAGATTTCTTAATGCCTTCTCATGACTTGACAACTTTTTTTTTTTAGTGCCTAATAGTATCTCATTGTCTGAATGTATCATCATTTATTTAATCCACTTATTTACTAAAATATATTTTGATTGCTTCCACATTTGGCAATAGTGAATAAAAAAGTCCTATAAACATCATGCATAGGTTTTTGTGTGGACATAAATCTGGGTAAATACCAAGGTGTTTGCTCTCTGTGTAGTAAGAATATGCTTGTTTTTTGTCAGAAACAGCCAAAATATCTTCTAAAGTCACAGCATCATTTTTTAAATTCCTACTAGAAATGAAGGCGAGTTACTGTTAATCCAAATCCTTCTGAGCATTTAGTGTTGTCATTGTTCTGGATTTTGCCATTCTAACAAGTGTTTATTAGTAGTATCTCACTGTTTTAATTTGCATTGCCCTAATGACATATGAGATTCCCTGGTGTCTTAGTGCTAAAGAATCCACCTGCCAATGCAGGAGAGGCACATTCAATTCCTGGGTCAGGAAGATCCCCTGGAGAAGGAAATGGCAACCCACTTCAATATTCTTGCCTAGGAAATCCCATGGAGAGAGGAGCCTGGCGGACTGCAGTCCATGGGGTCACAGAGAGTGGGACATGACTTAGTGACTAAACAATACCAACACTGATATATGATGTAGAATATCTTTACATATGATTATTTCCCACTGATATATATATATTTTGGTGAGTTGTCATACCAACACTGATATACAATGTAGAATATATTTACATATGATTATTTCCCACTGATATATATATATTTTGGTGAGTTGTCTGTTAAGGTCTTCTGTTCATTTTATACTTTAGTTGTTTATATTCACATTATTAAGCTTTCAGTGTTCTTTGTATATTTTACAAAACAGTCCTTTATCAGATTTGAATTTGCAAGTATTTTTTCTCAGTCTGTGGCTTGACTTTTCATTTTCTTGACAATGTTTTTCATAGAACAGAAATGTTTAATTTGAATAGAAGTGTAGTTTAACTTCTTTCATGGATTATATCTTTGATGTTGTATCTAAAGAGGCACAACCAAATCCAAGATCACCAGGTTTTCTCCCATATTATCTTCTAAGACTTTTGCAATTTTGCATTTTTCCAACACTCACTAAAGATGAATGTTGTCAGTTTTCTCTTCTGATAAAACAAAGCAATATCACAAATGGTGTTGTGCTCTTTAGTTTCTATGTCTTGCCTGGCTCTTTTGTGACCCCATGGACTATAGCCCAGCAGGCTTCTCTGTACATAGGATTTCTCTGGCGAGAATGCTGGAGTGGGTTGCCATTTCCTTCTCCATGGGATCTTCCTAACCCAGGGGTTGAACCTGCATATCCTACATTGGCAGGCGGATTCTTTACCACTGAGCTACCAGGGAAGCCCATGCATGCCATACTTCATAATTATTAATAATATTCTAATAGGTACTTGGTGCACATCTAACCTTATTTCCCTGACTCTAAAATATGTGATCACAGGTAGTTATGAAAGTATCTTCATTAGAGTCATAAAATTAGTCATGCTTTAATTTATGTTTTTAAAAATGACATCATTGCAAACTTTGAGCCTCTCCTTGTGTCATATTGGGCTTCCCTGGTGGCTCAAATGTTTAAGAATCTGCCTGCACTGTGGTAGACCCGGGTTTGATACCTGGGTTCAAAGATCACCTTGAGAAGGGAATGGCAACCCACTCCAGTATTCTTGCTTGGAGAATTCCATGGACAGAGAAACCTGGCAGACTACAGTCCATGGGGTCAGAAAGAGTCAGACATGACTGAACTACTAACACACACAATATTCATTCATTCATTCATTTATTTTTCAATCCATTATGTCTACAACAAATATTAAGACAAACTGTCTATACATCAGACTATTAACAAGTTATATGTGAAACAGCATAAAGTCATCATTTCATGTTAGTATACTGTGATTTTTTAATTAAGAATCTTAGATAACAGCATAACGATTAAGCATTCAGGGCAGAGAGAGATTTGTGTAGGTTGGCATAGTGTTTGTGGGTTCAGAAGGTAGTTGAATTTTAAAGTAGTCATAGAGAGTTGATTAGGTTTTGTTTATCAAGGAGAAGCAGCTTTCTATGTTATTTAATCATGCAGTAATTACTTATCCAACAATATGAATTTATTAGTGTATCTAAAACTTTGAAGGTTGATCTCTCGAGCTACAAGCTGTTTTTGGTGTAAAAATTCATAATCTTATTTAACAGTCCTTAATTATTTTTCACTGATGGAAATTCAAGGCTTCAATAAATGTCTCAATATGAAAATTTTTAAACTGAAACTCTATGTAAATGAAACAAAATATAATCATAGAGATCTGGGTGTACGGGAGTCTAGTGTCAGTTTAATAAACAAACTATCAATGTGTCTAGTCTGGAATTTGAATTGCTAAAACAAGAACAGGAATGTCACATGGCTGACAGTTCCACCCACATGATCTTCATTAATAGGGCAAAGCATGACATATGCAGGTCCGTTCAAAGTCATTGCTCTGGTCTATGAAGGCAAATATTCTTTGCTGCTTCAAATGTTGATGTAAATCTATTCAAATGTCTCTGATTCTTTTTGGTAGAGATTCTCAGCTGCTAGGAGTTTTCATATTGCATTTTTGTGAAGGACATATTAAACTGCATTAAAGAAAAATCAAAGCATCAAAACAAAATAAGGTCCTTATTAGATGTTGGAAAAAATGTAAAAAAAATGCACCTAGGAAAAGTTATCTATATTTTATTCATGTTGACAATTAATTTGACTCATATTTATTTTAATTTTATTAATTCGATTTTAATAGCAAACCTTGAGTATATGAAGAATTGGGCAAAGCCAGCTCTGTTAGATATAGCTTTAATACACTGTTCTATGTAGATTCAGGTATCAGGCATATTGAAATAGTTCATATAAAACAAAGTTCTGATCCATAAGAATTTATTCAGTGAGAATGCTATATAGTCGTTGTGTTTTACTCACTTCTCAGAAAATAGCATGCCTTCATGAAATGGTTTAATTAAAACAGAAGCACTTTAATTCAAACAGAAAATGCTAGCAAATATTTCTTAAACATACTCTATGAAATTGTTTTTGAATTAGTCAACAAAGGTATCATATGAACACTGTATGGTAACTTCAATATAATATTAAATCCTGAAATTAAAAAAATGTATATTTCCTGTCATGCATAGAAATTACTGACAGAACAGAAAGAATTTTTCTATTTAGTCAAACATTGCTGCAAGGACACTGAACCAAATGATATACTTTGGGAAACATTGTATATCAACAACTATCTAGCATCAACTTTATAATGCCAAATTATACACATATAGATATAGATTCATGTATCTATAATATACACATATGTATGTATAAAGGCTTTAACTTTTTAATAAGTATTTTATTTGTGCTGACTTATGTTGAGGAATGAAAAAAAATCACAAATATATATCAATGAATCAAAATTTTTCCAGTTTTATTGTTAGAAAATGTTAATGATATATTTCATTTCATTATTTAATTTAGTAGGTAAATATTTAGATTGTCTCTCATGTGGCTCATGAGGGCCTTGCTCAGTCAGGTCTGACTCTTTGCAACCCCATGGACAATAGCCCGCCAGGCTCCTCTGTCCATGGCATTTCCCAGGCAAGAATGCTGGAGTGGGCTGCCATTTTCTCCTTCAGGGGATCTTCCTGACCCAGGGATTGAACTCACATCTCTTGTGTTTCCTGCATTGACAGGCAGATTCTTTACCACTGTGCCACCTGGGAAGCCCTTAAAAAAACAATAAAAATTTAGCGGAAATTAATTACTGCACTTGAGAAACCAGAGTTTCTCACAGACTGTACATCCCTAAGCTGGGTAAATCAGAAGAAGTTGCAATACACTGTATAAATTCAGCTTTCTGGACTATCTCAATAGGGACTGATTTGGAAATCTAGCGTTGGGACTGATTATTTCCAAATGTTTTTTTAAGGCCCAGATGTTTCATATTTGCAGATAAATCTTACATAATCCACACAATTCTTAATTTTCATGTGTTACTTTTAAGGATTTGTCCCATTTACTCATTATTCACAGGATGAAGTTGATATGGTAGAAAGGACAGATTTGTATCCAACCACAAGCTGAGTGTGAATTGCCAGCTACTTAAAATCTTAGTGCATCCACTTTTTAAAATGGTGATTGTGACACTATATCATGTTTTTGTTGTGCTGAATTAAATGAAGAAATCAATCTAAATGTAATATAACATTTAGATTGTACTGTATACTGTATTTAGCAATGCAGCATATACTGTATTTAGGAACTTCCAAGTTTAATACATTGCATTTAATTGAACTTAGAATATATTTCTGGAGAAGGCAATGGCACCCCACCCCAGTACTCTTGCCTGGAAAATCCCATGGACGGAGGAGCCTGGTAGGCTGCAGTCCATGGGGTCGCTGAGTCGGATACGACTGGGTGACTTCGCTTTCACTTTTCACTTTCATGCATTGGAGAAGGCAATGGCAACCCACGCCAGTGTTCTTGCCTGGAGAATCCCAGGGACAGGGGAGCCTGGTGGGCTGCTGTCTATGGGGTCGCACAGAGTCGGACACGACTGCAGTGACTTAGCAGCAGCAGCAGAATATATTTCATTTAATTAGGAAATTGCTGAAATAGTTCAGTTGGGAGAGCATTAGCCAGAATAATATATTTCATTTAATTATAAATTGATTATTTCTTCATAGGTTATTTCTGATAAGAATAGTGAAGAAAAAAACCCTTAATTTATATAGTCTAAAAGCAGAGTAAGTCTAGTTTTTATCATAATATTTATGTTACAATAAATATTATTGAAGGTTGATTTGATCCCTGGGTTAGGAAGATCCCCTGGAGAAGGGAAAGGCTATCCACTCCAGGATTCTGGCCTGAAGAATTCCATGGGCTGTACAGTGCATGGGGTCACAAAGAGTAAATGAGTGGCTTTCACTTTTTCTTTCTTTCTTTGAAGTTTGAAGAATTATTTGACCTAACATTATGGTGCAATAAGGTTGTGTTTGCTTCGTGTAGATCTAGAAACAAATAGCTTGTTATTAACCTGTCTTTGAACCTTATTGTAGATTATATATGCTAGCAGTGATTAGTTGCTAGGAGAAAATGTATTATATTTGAGTACTAGTAAATGGACTTTCTAAAGTCTGGGCTATGAAAAAGTTTCCCTAAATAATCAAAAAAGCATATCAGTGAAAGTCACTAAATTATTGCTGTCATTGATATCATTGAGAGAGGGATAAAAATGCTAGAGAAAAAAACTATTAATAATACATTCTTTTAAATACACGTATGCATACATAAGGGTTTCCCTGGTGGCTCAGATGGTAAAGAATCTGCCTGCAATGCAGGAGACCTGGATTTGATCCCTGGGTCAATAAGATCCTCTGGAAAAGGGAATGACTACCTACTCCAGTATTCTTGCCTGAAGAATTCCATGGACAGAGTAGCCTGGCAGGCTTCAGTCCGTGGGGTCACAAACAGCCAAACATGATTGAGCAACTAACACTTTGGGAGTTTCCCAGGTGACTCAGATGGTAAAGAATCTGCCTGCAGTTTGGGAGACCTGGGTTTGATCCCTTGGTCAGGAAGATCTCCTGGAGAAGGAAATGTCAACCCACTCCAGTATTCCTGCCTAGAGAATCCCAAGGATAGAGGAGCCTGGTGGGCCACAGTCCATGGAGTTGCAAAGAGTTGGACACGGCAATGACCAATACACACATACATATGTATTCTAAATACACTGAGTAAATAAATGAATTTATTCAATAGATATTCATGAAAATTGGTATTAGGCAATGTTATGGATACAGAAATTAATAGAACAGAATGAAACAGATTCAGTAGAGATTCATATGTGTAAAATAATACATTTGATTGACATAAATAATATATCTGATTAACACAATGGTTGTAATACTTAGTTAGCCAAATCTGGCATTATGTTAGAGCCGTCTAAGAATTTCTGTTTTATCTTACACGTATCAAATTAAAATTCCTGTTCCTTAGTTATAGGTTCATATATTCTGACATAGAGGTTGGATGTATGTAATTTTTAAGCTTTTACTTTGAAATTGATATAGAAAAATATTTGAAAATCACTACTGGTAGATTTCTCCATTTTAAAATGGAAATTTCTTTCTGCTGGGATGTCAAGGAGTTCTTTGTGGATGTGTTAGTGTAGGGAGTGGAATAACATCATTATTCCTGTTTTTATTGTCATCTGTGCTTGGATATACTACAGTAAAATTCTGTAGTATATTCAGGATTATTCACCTGTATTTCATTTTCCTTTATTTTTTTAAAATTTCTTTTATAATCACCTGAAAGATAGAAGATACTATTTTCTCTTGTTTTGACCATTCTGCATTTCTTTTTTTCATATTCTATTTAAATATCAGAGAAATAAAGACTGCAATTTTTTGTTATGCTTAAAGTGAGCTAGAATCTTATATTAATCTATTTTAGGAGTTTTTAAATTAATTCCCAGCGACATACAGTGAATATTTTCCACCTATCACTGTTTAAACTTTACTGTCCACAATATTCCAATGAGCAAGCTTCATTATAGTGATACTTAACTACTTTGTATTCTCAAGAATGGTATGTTATCTCAAGCCTTTGGGTCTTTGTATATGCTTCTCTATGATCACAACCTTATAAACACTAACTCATACTTTAATACTGAGGTCTTGAAAAATGTGTACTCCCTGATACAGAGTTTTCCTATATGTACATCTATAGTCTTGTTCATTCCATTTTATTGTAATTTTTTTTGCAATTTCTTGGCAGGAGAAATGTGTCTTTTTTATTTTTATTCCAAAACACAGCATGATGTCAGGCATATAAAGCATAATTTTTAAATAAGAGAATGCATACATATTTTAAAATATGTTCCTATTTCTAAATAAAATAGAACTGCATGAAATACTCTCCAGTGCACAGTCTTCAATGCATTATAAAATGGAAGCTTATCTCAGAGTTATTGTGGTTTCAGACTCAAAGCAAATGTTACAAAAGTGTCATACAATTTTTTTTTGTTGTTTCTCACTGCATATACAAGTTATGTTCACACTACACTAGTTTATTAATTGTGCAGTGACATATGAAAAAACACACAAGGTATATATCTTACTTAAAAAGAAATTATTGCTAAAAAAGAAATTGTACTAAATATCATCTGATCCTTCACAATATTTTTGCTGCTGAAGGGTCTTGTCTCAATATTGATGACTGTTGACTGATCATGGTGATGGTTGCTCAAATTTGGGGTGGTTGTAGCAATTTCTTAAAAAAAGACAATGACATTTGCCACATCAGTTAACTCTTCCTTTCCAAATAATTTCCCTGTAGCATGCAATCACATTTGATAGCACTTTGTCTACAGTAGAACTTTTTTCAAAACTGGAGTCAGTTTTGAAATTCTCAAATTCTGCCACTGCTTTATCAACCAGGTTTACGTAATATCCTAAAATATTACATATTATAATATATAAAATGAAAATTAAAATATGTAAAATAGCATATTAAAAAACAAAGACATTACTCTGTTGACAAAGGTCCATGTAGTCAAAGCTATGGTTTTCCCAGTAGTCATGTATGGATGTGAGAGTTGGACCATAAAGAAGTCTAAGCACTGAAGAACTGATGCGTTTGAGTTATGGTGCTGGAGAAGACTCTTGAGAGTAACTTGGACTACAAAGAGATCAACTAGTCAATCCTAAAGGAAATTAACCCTAAATATTCATTGCAAGGACTGATGCTAGAGCTGAAGGATCAATACTATGACCACCTGACATGAAGAATAGATTCAGGGAAGCCCAGTGTGCTGCAGTTCCAAAGTTAGCAACTGAACAGCAATATTCTCATTCCTTTGTTATTTCAATTTTACAGCCTCTTCACCAGTGCAAGATTCTATCCCTAGAAACCACTTTATTTGGTCATCCATAAGAAGCAACTTCTCAGCCACTAAAGTTGCATCATAATATTGAAGCCATTCAGTCACACCTCATTCCACTTCTAACTCTAATTTCCTGTTTTCAGCATATCTACAGTTACTTCCTCCACTGAGGTTGTGAACCTCTCCAAGTCATTCCTAACTCCTGTTAATAGTATTTTGACCTCTATTCTGAATCACAAATATTCTTAATGACATCTAGAATGATGAATCCCTTCCAGAATGTATTCAATGTACATTGCTGATATTTATCAGAAAAATCACTATCAATGGCAACTGTAGCCTTATATATATGTTTATCAAATAATAAAACTTGAAAGTCAAAATGACTCTTTGATCCTTGGGATATAGAATGAATGTTGTTAGCAGGCAAGAGAATGACATTAATCTTGTTGTACATCTCCATTAGAGCTCTTGGATGACAAGGTACATCGTCAATAATCAGTAGTATTTTGAAAGAAATCTTTTGTCTGAGCAGTAGGCTCCAGCAGTGGGCTTAAAATATTCATTAAACCATGTTGTGAACAGATGTGCTGTGATTTTGGCTTTATTGTTCCATGTAGGGCACAGGGTAGATTTAGAATAATTCTTAATCACCATAGGATTTTCAAATGGTGACTAAGAGTTGGCTTCAACTTAATGCCATGAGTTGCATTAGTCCTTAACAAAAGAGTCAGCCTATCCTTTGAAGTTTTGCAACCGGGTATTGCCTTCTCTTCTCTAGCCGTAAAAGTCCTAGATAGCATCTTCTCCCATTATAAGGTTTTGTCTACACTGGAAATCTGCTGTTTAGTAGAGTCGCCTTCACTAGTTATCTTAGATAGATATTCTGAAACACTTGGTGCAGCTTCTATGTCAGTACCTGCTGCTAACCTGCACTTTCATGTTGTAGAAATGGCTTCTTTCCTTATAAACCTCAAATCAATGTCTGCCAGATTCACTCTTTTCTTCTACAGCTTCCTCACCTCTCTCAGCCTTCAGAGAATTGAAGAGAGCTAGGACTTTGTTCTGGATTAGCCTTTGGATTCAGGGAATATTGTGATTGGTTGGATCTCCTAGCCAAATCACTGAAACTTCCTCCATTGTTACCAATAAAACTGCTTTGCTTTCTTTTCAGTCATATGTTCACTGGAGTAGCACCTTTAATTTCCTTCAAGAACTTTCTCTTTGCATTTACAATTTAGCTAACTGGCCCAGAAAGCCTAGCTTTTGGCCGATGTTGGCTCTTGACAAGCCCCCTTGCTGAGCTTAATCATGTCTAGCTTTTTATTTACAGTGAGAGACGTGTGACTCTTCTTTCACTTGAACACATATGGATATCGTGTGGTTATTAATAGGTCTAGTTTCAATATTACTGTTTGTCAAGTAATAGAAAAGCTTGAGCACAAGGAGAGACATGGGAGAATGAGCAGTTGGTGGAGTAGTCAGAATACACACAGCATTTATCCACTGTCTGCAGCTTCATGTGGGCATAGTTAATTGTGCTTCAAAACAACTACAATAGTAACATCAAACCACTCATCAAAGATCACCATGACGAATATAACAATAATGGAAAACTTTGAAATATTTTGGGAATTACCCAAAAGTGATATAGAAATACCAACTAAGCAAATGCTGTTGGAAAAAATGATGCTGATAGACTTAATTGACAAAGGATTGCCACAAACCTTCAATTTGTAAAAACATACAGTATCTATAAAGTCCAATAAAGCAAAGCACAATAAAACAAGGTGTATGTCTTTTAAATTATTGAATAAATTAAATAGTACATGAATAAAAGTTAAGAATTACAAAATAAAGGATTTAATGCAATTAATACGTGCTTCATGATCATTCATACTAGGTTGAAGTTTAGGTAGCGCTGTACATTTTGAGCAGTGAGATAAAAGCAGGACCTTAAAGTTAGGAATGTGAGTTCGTATTATGGAAGTGTTCTACTGTATTATAGAAACACTTATCCCAGTGTTATTGTTATACATAGACACTTTCAATAGAATGCAATTAAGTAACTTCACATAAGAAATTTTTAAAAGACAAATAAACTACTTTTTTTATAAAAAGCATAATTGGAGATATATTGCCTTTAAAGAATTTGTTACTATACCTCCTGTCCTTAGGAGGAATCAGAGAGACAATTGGTATAACCCTTAGATTAGCCATCTAAATTCATCCATCTGAATGACTGCAATTTATACAAGGATGCTATAAAATTATGGGCAATTATTAATTTATGTACTTTTCTGCACTTTCCTTCCACAATATGAAATTGGAATACAATAACATAGCAGGTTTCTTTTTTCTCCAAGTCAACAAGCATTTATTAATCTTTCTTTATTCATTAAGAGTTATCAATTGACTCTGGTTTTGTCTGACTGTTACTCAAGAGACATTTGACAGCTGTTTCCTGAGGCCAAGAAAAATTTAGTCTAGAAATAGACTTTGACAGCACTTGACTTATATGATGCTCCAGGGGCTTTTTCACAGGCAAGATTTTCACAATGTGCAGGATTTCATTATTCTTTTTAGAAATTTGTATCATTATTATTTTATACTTCTTCTGATTGAACACAAAGCATTTCATGCTGTTGAAATCACTAAAAGCAAAATCCACAGTTCTTGGGTACATATCTTAAAGCTTTCTATACTTAGCAGTTCTGACAACACTGCTGACAACTAATATTGCTTCTATGCTTCTTGCGCTTCTGCCTTGCTGTTTCTGCTATTCCCTAATAGGGTCAGGAATCCAAACACTAAGTTAGTGTTGAAGAAGACCTATCAAAAATGATTGCTTTGGCTGACAGCTTAGGATGTGTCCAAGATGCATCTGTCAGATTTTGACAGAAGCATTGTTTCCAATAAACTTTGAGCTTCAGTTTGCTGATTTGGATGCATTTCTACCGCTATGCTAGGAAAAATGAACACTTCTTCCTTAACATTATTATTCTGTAAATTATTTTTCTCTTGCCTGACTCTTAAAATCTACTTCCAGTATAGTTAATGATACTTTTCAGATAAGGAAATAGAAGAGTGAGAAAATTCAATAGATTACCTATGTCACAAAACTAACAAATGCCAGAACTACTGCTAGAACCCTTGTTTCCTGGATTTCACACCTGTTTTTCATTCCACTTATTTACCCAGGAGTTACTTTGCTAATCCTTCACACTAGGAAAAGACCTTAAATTACATACCACAACACTATGCACATTTCCTTTATGCCACCTACACTGTTATTTAAATACTTGTTTATATTTCTTCTCCTTACTAGAAAAAACATTTGAGAAGAATGTTTCTGTGCTGTTCCCCATGAGAAACATGATATTACTCAATAATACATAGCAGTGGAAACTAAGTAGCTCAAAAACACTTCTTTGTTAGTGATATTCAAGAACTGCTTTCTGCCTTGCTTCTCCAACTGGCAAATCCATCATCTGACTGAAGTCTGTTGAACTTGGGTCTTGCTTTTTATATTCTGCCTGTTCTCCCTCCCTGATGTGAATCTTCTCCCCAACCTTACCCCAATCAGTCCTCCCCACCCACCTGACCCACCAGCCCCCTTCCAAAGAAAAACCTGTCAGGAATAACTCTTCATGCTGTTGTCTCCTTTGGGCATGTTATATGAACTAGCATTAAACAATAACATGTCAATTGCTATCTTCATGTTCTCAAATTCTCTCTGTCCAGAAATTATATAGTTCCAGCTTAATTATAAACTTGTCCCTATTCCTCAAGGAATTAATATGGTCTAGTGGATTAACAAAGATTATTTGTTGACAGACAAATCTGAGCTCATATTCTAGGCAAGTCTCCAGTCTTACTTCCCTCAGATATAAAATGTGTATGAATATCTAAGACAAAGCTTTGGTAAGAGCAGAATATATTGAGCACCTAATGAAGAGCACAAAGATATTGTGTTATCTATTCTTATCTTCAACATTGAAAAATCACAACTTTTTTTTTTTTTCTGATACATTCTCCCTCCTAAATCCACACTCACATTTTTTTGTACTTTTCATTTCCATAGAACCTATTCCTATCACTAGTGCCATCTCTGCTATTAGCATTTGCATGTGTGAGCTCTGGCCCTCTCTAATTGTTTATTCTATCACTCTGTTCTTATACTTTGATCTCCTTATCTTAAATGAAGGATGGTTGTTCTTTCTACAGTTCTTTTTCCATCGACCCCAATTCATAGACCATGGAGAAGAATTGGACACTCTTCTTTGTCCCTAAATTTACATTCCTCTAAATAAGTTCTCATCTTTTTAAGGCTGCTACTTTGTACTTTGTCCTTTCCTTGGTATCTTCTCATTTGTATTAGTCTTGAAAATATTAACTGTAGCAAACATGTGATGTTTGTATCTTTGCCTCAATCCCCTTCTAATTGCAGCCACAGCTGCATTACATGGATCTAGGAGAACTCTGCCAGCTACCAACTTTGGTATTCAACCTCAGAATTTTCTACACAGAATCAAACATGCTGGATCTAGTTAAAGTACAGCCAAGATATGAAAACGAGTTAATCCCCTAGGACTCTCACAGATGTTGAGGGATTAAAGCAAATGGAGAAATACTCTGATCTCCCATATCTCAGAGACATAATTCTGGAAAGCATCCCTGACACTTCTAGAGATTTTCTGGATCAAGCTCTCATTGCTCACAAAAGTGACCTCAAAAACATATTCTTGTTTTGAATCTTCCTCCTTCTTGATCTCACTGTTCTTTTTTCTTCACTTTGCTTCTTGGAAACATTTCTCATGGAGTTATCTGGTCCATATCCTTAACATCCATTCTTTTATTAGAGTAGAAACTAAAACTCACACACTCTCAAGGCTGTAAACAAGTAACCATTATCTTCATCCCCTTTTCTTTCTGCTGTTATATTTCCTCTAGCCTAGCAACATAACCATGTATGCTATTTCTCCCTGTTTTTTTCTTTGTTTGTTTTTGCTTCATTTTACTCTGAATAACTAAAGATTTCACTTTATGTTCAAGTATATCAAAGGAGTAGGTGTATACTGATATTTGCTACTTTCTCACCACTTGGAATCCAGTCCTTTAACTAGTTACTCTCTGAAACTCTTCCTTGAAATGTATCAAATGTTCCCTAGTTTCCAAATTATATAAGCTATTTTTCTGTTCACATTCTCCTTGACATTTTCAGGCTTTGATCACAATATAAAGTTTCCTTTCCATTGATTTTTAGAACAAATTTCTCTCTTGCTTCTAGACTTTCTTCTCTAATCACTTCACATATTCTGCTGAATTATATTCAAATGCTTTTCCTTAAGATTCAAATTGTTCTACACTTGAACTACAGTCAAATTTTTCTCTAGGAAAGTTTCATTTTCACATTTTATACTGCAAATGTGTTGTTCTCTAAATTTTCTGCACAATGAAATTGCCAGAAGATTAAAAAAAAAAAAAAAAGTTGCAGCTTACCACCTGCCTGAAGACATATTACATGGCATGAATTGAGAATTGGTCATTAGAATTTTTATCAAATGATGTAATGTTCAGTAAAATTTGAGAACCACTGTTCTAAATTAAAGATAAATGTAACTCCTAAATTTTTTAGTATTTGTCCGATATTTTCTCATCTCCAATTTTTAGTTTACATTGTTTTAAGAAATGCTTTTTTATCCTTATCTCCACTTTGCCAAATCTTACCTTTCTTTAAGTTCCAGTGGAAACAGCTTTTCTTCCACTAAACATGTTCTAAGCAGTTTTGACTAATGTTGAACCATTCGAAGGTGTTATTAATGAATCTTTTATAGACTTTTGCTTTCGTGAGAATATATTCAACTTCTGTGTTGTTCACCAATATATGCCACATTCATGCAGGCTTTCTGAAAGTCATATAGGAGATTCTCATGAAATACTTGATGACTGACTGACTGACTAGTTGAATAAACCAACTGAAAAATGACCAACAAGCTCATATGTCTTTGTTCAGGGCCTATGATCACCTAAAAATGACAATGCCTGAGGGAAATATCTATGTCTAATTAATTTACTACATCTCTCTATTCTGAAGGACTATCTTATAAATACATGCTGCTGATAATTATTTTTGGGTAGGTAAATTAATGAATATGTAGACAGCTTTATATTCAGTTACCTTAAAATTTTAAATAATAAATTTAATCACTTAAGAAAAAATTGAAACTGACCAAGCTGTAATATGTCTACACTTCATTTTTCTGATTTCAAATGAAAAGACTTGGCTAAGATATTTCTATTTTACACCTCTAAAATAATCTACTGTTCTATTAATTTTAAGTTCTATAGCTATTATTTATTAAAATCTAGCTGTGTGCCAAGCCTTGGGATAAATTTGTTGAAGGTATTGTTTATTCATTTCTCACAAAAGGTGACGGTAGGGCATGAAGTTAGGATACAGACTATATTAGATTCAAATCCAAGTCTCCTCACTAAATTAATCATGACTGCAGGTAAATTACTTAATCTCTCTAATTCACTTTCTTTCACTCACTATAAAATTAAGGTAATATAGTTCAGCTCAATGAGTTGTGAGAATTAAATTAGTTAATGTATGAAAAGTTTTTAGAAGTTGCCTGGTACTAAATAAATGATTGTTTTTTTAACTATTAATTGAATAGGTGCTATTCAATACTAACTACATGATGAAAATAGAAATTAGAGTCAGTAAGTATTTTTCAGGGTCATAGATGCCTTAAATGGAAGAGTCTAAACTCAAATAGGATTAGTTATTAGCTCCTTAGAAATTGTTTTCTGGTTAATACTGGAATATGCCTTAGCCCTACATACGCAGCTTGCTTTTTATAAACCTATGATGCTTGATACTCTTTAGAGAGAAATTTGGATTCACTCTGTGATTAGAACTATTATAAAGTTATAAAGCTCTAAAACAGATTTGTAATGGAAATCCTGACCTAGCTATAACTATAGGTGACACTAAATAAATAAGTGTCTTTGCTTTGGCTCTGAATCTACTCAGTAAAGTGGAAAATGACTGGGCTAGTTGGGTGTGCAGTCATACAAAACAGCTCAGCAAACTGTAAAGAATCTTCTGGCACCAAATGCTTGTGCAAGAACAGCATTTATGCAGGGCTATACATATTTAAATTTGAAATCAAATTGCTGATTCTGTGCTAACATTTGTAAGAAGCTTTTAAAATATACTTAATGTTTAATTTCCATTTCTACTGTAATGGAGTCAAAACTTATTATACACTAAAGAAGATGTAGTAGTACTTAGTCTCCTTTAAAAATGTGACATATATCTACCCAAGTACAGAGCTCATCTGTTTAAGAAGGATCCTGTAAGCTTGATTTGTGCATTTTTGTGTAACAGTATGAGTCTCAGTATAGTGTCACCCTCAAACCCCAAGAAATTGGAAGGAAAGGGAGTAAATATTTTCTCAGAAGTATACTTTATATTTTAATTAATTAATTTGTTTTAATTAGAAGCTAATCACTTTACAATATTGTAGTGGTTTTTGCCATACATTGCCATGAATCAGCCATGGGTGTACATGTGTCCCCCATTCCAAAACCCCCTGCTACCTCCCTCCCAATCCCATCCCATCCCTCAGCGTCATCCCAGTGCACCAGTCCTAAGTGCCCTGTCTCATGCATCAAACTATTGGTTCGATGGACCAACAACTGGACTGTTGATCTATTTCACATATGGTAATGTACATGTCTTAATGCTATTTTCTCAAATCATCCCACCCTCGCCTTCTCCCACAGAGTCCAAAAGTCTGTTTTTACATCTATGTCTCTTTTGCTGTCTTGCATATAAGGTCATCATTACCATCTTTCTAAATCCCATATATATGTATTAATGTACTGTATTGGTGTTTTTCTTTCTGACTTACTTCACTCTGTATAATAGGCACCTCATTAGAACTGATTCAGATGTATTCTTTTTAATAGCTGAGTAATATTCCATTGTGTATATGTATCACAACTTCCTTATTCATTCATCTGCTGATGTACATCTAGGTTGCTTCCATGTCCTGGCTATTATAAACAGTGCTGCGATGAACATTGGGGTACACGTGTCTCTTTCAATTCTGGTTTCCTCAGTGTATGCACAGAAGTGGGATTGCTGGGTCATATGGCAGTTCTATTTCCAGTTTTTTAAGGAATCTCCACACTGTTCTCCATAGTGGCTGTATTAATTCGCATTCTCACCAACAGGGTAAGAGGGTTCCCTTTGCTCTGCACCCTCTCCATCATTTATTATTTGTAGACTTTTGGATAGTAGCCATTCTGACTGGTGTGAAATGGTACCTCACTGTGGTTTTGATTTGCATTTCTCTGATAATGTGTGATATTGAGAATCTTTTCATATGTTTGTTAGCCATCTGTATGTCTTCTTTGGAGAAATGTCTGTTTAGTTCTTTGGCCCATTTTTTGATTGGGTTTTTAATTTTCTGGAATTGAGCTGCATGAGCTGCTTGTATATTTTGGAGATTAATTCTTTGTCTGTTGCTTTGTTTGCTATTATTTTCTCCGATTCTGAAGGCTGTCTTCTTGCCTTGCTTATAGTTTCCTTCATTGTGCAAAAGCTTTTAAGCTTAATTAGGACCCATTTGTTTATTTTTGCTTTTATTTCCATTACTCTTGGAGGTAGGTCAGAGAGGACCCTGCTGTGATTTATGTCAGAGAGTGTTTTGCCTAAGTTTTCCTCTAGGAGTTTTATAGTTTCTGTTCTTACATTTAGATCTTTAATCCATTTTGAGTTTATTTTTGTGTATGGTGTTAGAAAGTGTTCTAATTTCATTCTTTTACAAGTGGTTGACTAGTTTTCCCAGCACCACTTGTTAAAGAGATTATCTCTTCTCCATTGTATATTCTTGCCTCCTTTGTCAAAGATAAGGTGTCCATAGGTGTGTGGATTTATCTCTGGGCTTTTTATTTTGTTCCATTGATCTATATTTCTCTCCTTGTGACAATACCATGCTCTCTTGATGACTGTAGCTTTGTAGTATAGTCTGAAGTCAGGCAGGTTGATTCCTCCAGTTCCATTACTTCTTTTTCAAGATTGTTTTGGCTATTCTAGGTTTTTTGTATTTCCATACAAACTGTGAAATTATTTGTTCTATTTCTCGGAAAAAATACCATTGGTAGCTTGATAGGGATTTCATTGAATTGATAGATTACTTTGAGTAGTATACTCATTTTCATTACATTGATTCTTCCAATCCATGAACATGGCATATTTCTCCATCTATTTGTGTAATCTTTGATTTCTTTCATCAATGTTGTAAAGTTTTCTATATATACGTCTTTTGTTTCTTTAGGCAGATTTATTCCTAAGTATTTTATTCATTTCATTGCAATGTGAATGGAATTGTTTCCTTAATTTCTCTTTCTGTTTTCTCATTGTTAGCGTATAGTAATGCAAGGGATTTCTGTGTGTTAATTTTATATCCTGCCACTTTACTATATTCATTGATTCAGTTCAGTTCAGTTCAGTTCAGTCGCTCCGTTGTGTCCAATTCTTTGCGACCCCATGAATTGCAGCACACCAGGACTCCCTGTCCATCACCAACTCGAGGAGTTTACTCAAACTCATGCCCATCGAGTCGGTGACGCCATCCAGCCATCTCATCCTCTGTCATCCCCTTTTCCTCCTGCCCCCAATCCCTCCCAGCATCAGTGTCTTTTTTCCAGCGAGTCAACTCTTCACATGAGGTGGCCAAAGTATTGGAGTTTCAGCTTCTGCATCAGTCCTTCCAATGAACACCCAGGACTGATCTCCTTCAGGATGGACTGGTTGGATCTCCTTGCAGTCCAAGGGACTCTCAAGAGTCTTCTCCAACACCACAGTTCAAAAGCATCAATTTTTCGGCACTCAGCTTTCTTCACAGTCCAATTCTCATATCCATACATGACCACTGGAGAAACCATAGCCTTGACCAGACAGACCATTTTTGGCAAAGTAATGTCTCTGCTTTTTAATATGCTATCTAGGTTGGTCATAACTTTCCTTCCAAGGAATAAGCATCTTTTAATTTCATGGCTGCAGTCGCCATCTGCAGTGATTGTGGAGCCCCCCAAAATATAAAGTCTGACACTGTTTCCACTGTCTCCCCACCTATTGCCCATGAGGTGATGGGACCAGATGCCATGATCGTAGTTTTCTAAATGCTGAGCTTTAAGCCAATTTTTTCACTCTCCTCTTTCACTTTCATCAAGAGGTTTTTTAGTTCCTCTTCACTTTCTGCCATAAGGGTGGTGTCATCTGCATATCTGAGGTTATTGATATTTCTCCCAGCAATCTTGATTCCAGCTTGTGCTTCTTCCAGCCCAGCGTTTCTCATGATGTACTCTGTATAGAAGTTAAATAAACAGGGTGACAATATACAGCCTTGACGTACTCGTTTTCCTATTTGGAACCAGTCTGTTTTTCCATGTCCAGTTCTAACTGTTGCTTCCTGACCTGCATACAGGTTTCTCAAGAGGCAGGTCAGGTTAGCTCCAGTAATTAAGAAAGCATATAAATTCTTACCTTTCAGACCATATAACTGAGAAAAATAACTGCTCATTTCCAAGGAATGATACAAACAGAAAAGAATAATTTGCTTTTGTTAATTTCCCAATATTGACAATGCTTTCTCTCGTGACTAAATTATCACTTATAAAGTGGAATTCTTAGTAAAAGGATGTCCAAATTCAGCATACCTTACATCAAAGTTTAATTTTTTTTTCTGTTGTCTTTTTTTGGATATATCTAAAGTTATATTCTGTGGATACTTTCAATATTGACAGAATACCTTCGTTTAAGTATTCATAGCTCATTTACTCTTTGATTAATTTTTGGATGTTCCAATATATGTGTATCATCTCAACTATAAAATGACACACAAATACAGTGATTTATAAAAATATAGTTATTCTCCTCTTTATGAAAAGGGAAAACTGAAGATCAACCTTGAGTAATAAATATTTATTTGAACCTATATTTAATAGCCATTATATTATGAAAAGTTTTCTCTTTGTAGAGAGGTCATTCATCTACCAGTTTTTCAATATCCATCAAACTCCTCATGTCTTAACGTCCCTCTAACAATGTTCAGAAAACATGGTATATGATTAAAATCAGCTACCTGAAATCCTTAACTCTCCAACTGTTCTCTTTTCATTGTACCCATCCTCCTCCCAAATTCCAACTGTTACTAAAATGAACCACTGATTTTACCCTGTCTATAAAATGTTGAATACCTTCATCTTTTTTTTCTGTGGGGACCCTGATTGCCCCAAAAAGTTACAGACTCCCTTGATCTCATTCTACTTTTGTGCTAGACACCTAAAATATCTCTACTTCTTCACCAATAATTTATCTCTAATTAAACCCATCTAATCACTTACAATTATGCACTCTCTGTAGGGCAATGACTGTAAAACTTTTTCACCATATATATACATGTGTGCGCATATAAAGGTTCTGTCTCATGAATCTTTATATCCATTTTTTATTTGCATATATAGTAGGAAATGTAATAGTTGTCCAATATTTATCATATCCATAACAGTCACATGTATCCTCCCTCTTCCAAACTTGATCTACCCCAAATGTTCCTATTTTACAAATTACTCAGTTTAAAACCTAGGAGTCATTCTTGATTTTTAACTTTCTCTCACTATCTTAATGAATATATAAATAATTCCCATTGGTCATTCTTTTCTTCTTTCTAATGCTATATTCTTTGTTGAAACCTCTCTCATTTCTTATTTACTCTGTTTTTAGACCAAGTCTTCTCTATGCCTCCATTCTCACTTTGTTACAATATACTGTTCACAAAATCACTACAACAATCCTCTGATCATTGCCCTAATTAAATATCTTCAGACATCTAATCACACATAGTGAAGTGAAGTGAAGTTGCTCAGTCGTGACCGACTCTTTGCGACCCCATGGACAGTAGCCCACCAGGCTCCTCAGTCCATGGAATTTTCCAGGCAAGTGTACTACAGTGGGTTGCCACTTCCTTCTCCAGGGGATCTTCCCATCCCAGGGATCAAACCCAGATCTCCCGCACTGCAGGCAGACGCTTTACCGTCTGAGCCACCAGGGAAGTAAATAAACCCAAAACCTTTATCAGTACCTTCAAGACATAAAAGCAATAGAAATAAAATACCCAACCTCATATCATGTTTACCATAAAACTAAAATCTTTACAATAGCTTCTAGTAGCAGTCAGTAAACTTGTTCTATAAACGACCCAGCAGCCATGAAATATGTTGCAGTTAGTTTTTCCTGGGCTTCCCCCATAGCTCAGTTGCTAACGAATCCACGTGTGATGCAGGAGACCCCGGTTCAATTCCTGGGTCAGGAAGATCCACTGGAGAAGGGATAGGCTACCCACTCCAGTATTCTTGGGCTTCCCTTGTGGCTCAGCTAGTAAAGATTTGCCTGCAGTGTGGGAGACATGGGTTCGATCCCTGGGTTGGGAAGATCCCCTGGAGAAGGGAAAGGCTACCCACTCTAGTATTCTGGTCTGGAGAATTCCATGGAATAAGTCCATGGGGTCCCAAAGAGTGGGACATAACTGAGGGACTGTCAATTTAGTTTTTTATGGACTGGGTGATTTCATGTGCTAATAAGTGGGAGGATCATTCCAATAACTGGGGAACCACCCACTCCTCAGTCTTTTGATGGTGACTTGGAACTGTCCTGGCACCTCTGGATTTGTCATTTATCTTGCAGATTGAGGATCAAGGTTTAGTTGAATTTGACATGTCATCTTGGACCCCTTTGATTTTAATTCATTTATGTTATGCCCTTGGGCTATGTCATTCTTTCAAAAGTTGGGCCTGCCCCCTTCCCTCCTGTTTGATGCTCTTTTCCTGAGCCCCATCAGGGCCCACAGTGTTGCCTCTATGATCTTCTGGAGGGACAATCAGAAAATAGCTGGCCCTTGGGAGGGAAATACTGCATAATATCCAATCTCTTTAGTTAGTCAGGCCTTCATTTTCCATGTTTCCTACAACATGTGCAACAGGAGCATTGCTCAGTGAACCCGCCAAGGTGGGAGACAGGCATACAGTGCCTGCTAGAAGTCCATCAGTTGGCATCCCTTCAAGGGCAACTGGGCTTCCAGGGATAATGTTTGCCACTTTGAGAGTTAGCCTGCAGGCTGTTTGGGCCCAAACCCTTACCAATCTTCTCCTAAAGCAATAAGCATACCCCTGGATCAAATCTCCACTCCACTTTTATGGAACATTTGGTCTGTTGCTTTTATCAATTTGTTCTTAAGCCAATTACTAACTCCTACAACCAGGACCCTTGTAGGCAACATCTCTCCACCCAGCTTATTATTAAAATACTCTTAATGCCCTTAACTGGACCAGATAACCCACTCCTTTGTCATTACTTTTGTTATTACCTAAAATGGG
Source organism: Cervus canadensis (assembly GCF_019320065.1). Taxonomy (NCBI): domain Eukaryota; kingdom Metazoa; phylum Chordata; class Mammalia; order Artiodactyla; family Cervidae; genus Cervus; species Cervus canadensis. The sequence continues at coordinate 9,876,419 of NC_057396.1, forward strand.
TCTATGGCAATGAAATATTTACCATTGGGAACACCCTAAACTGCTCTTATGGAGGACTAGGGAAAGAAATCAGTGACTTACAGTTCCTCAGAGCAATAAGAGGATATGTCTTCTGACTGTTTTGCTAGGTTCCCAGTCTCAGGGCACAGGCTTGAATTGCTTTACATCATGGTATCTATTCCCATCCATGGTGGGAAAACTGACAATGAGTTAAAATTACAACCCCTTAATCCTACTCAGCACTAGTCATGCTGAAAACCTTGGGGATACCCAACTCCAGCCTTGGGATCCTAGGAGGTTGGCCTGCTTCAACCTGCCTTGAGATCTAGTCCCTGGGAGGTTGTCATGCCTCAACCTGCTCGGGGATGCCAGTTCATGGGTCCCAGGGGATTGACATGGCTTGACCTGCCCAGAGATCCAATTCTCAGGAGGTCAACATACCTCGACCTACTAAGGGATTTGATCTCCAGGAGGCTGTCACTCCTCAACCTGCCTGGGGATCTGCACCCTGACTCAGGGATGCCTGGCTCTCAGGTTGCAATAATACTGGGTAGAATAGGCTTCAGAAAGACTCGCCCCTAAAGAAGCCCACCCATGGAAATAGGAGGAAGCCTATTACTTGTGGGACTGTCTCAGCAATAACTCAGGATTCCAACGAGAAACCCATTGCCTTTCTGGACAGGCTAAAAGACCCCCTCAGAAAGTTTACCAATCTGGACTTAGACTCTTATGAGGGACAGGCAATTTTAAAGGACAAATTCCTGTCCCAATGTGAAAGAAGAACAGATAGGTGGTGTAGGACCCTCACCAATGTGCATCAGACATCAGGGTGAAGTTACAACAGCTACAGCAACAGGACCCTGCTGCCTCTTTAGGTGAGAGGTCCAGCAAGCCCCCAATACTTGTATAACAGAGAACAGGAGAGGGAGGCCAAGGCCCAGGAAAGGAAGAAAAGGAAAGAGACAAGGCATGCCCAGATGCTGGCTGCCCTCCAAAGAAGTCCTGTGGCAAACGCTGAGTACCTAAAGGACAAGGCACGAGACAAATGCCTAATCTATAGACAGGCAGGACATTGGGCCAAAGAGTGTCCAAACAAGTCTCCTAAAATGGCTTGCTACAAATACCATCAATTGGAACACTGGGCAGTATTCTGCCCTTGGGACCCAAGAGCCTCAAAGTCAAGCACCAAGCCTTCCCTCAGGATGGCTCAATAGGATTGAAGCACCTGTTCCAGCCAGCCTGCCTCTCACAGATAACCATCAAGGGGCTGGAGCCAAGGGTGGAACTGGATGTGGTGGCAGGTAGGTCCAAGAATTTCTTGGTTGACACAGGGGCTACCTACTCTGTCCTAACCTCTTACTTTGGGACCTTCCTCTCCCAAATCTGTACCATTTTGGAAGCTGCAGGAAAAACAATTACAAAAAGATTCACCTGAACACTTTTTTGTTGCTGGAATGGACAAATATTTTCCCACCAGTTTCTGGTGGTTCCTGAGTGTGCTACTCCCTTATTGGGAAGAGATCTTTATCTGCCTTTGAAATCTCACAGTCCTGATAGAAGATGCTTTAAAAATCTCTCTTGGGGACAAACTATTTTTGCCAGCCATCAACTGAAACAACTCCTGAATGGGGGAGGCCATTTATGGATGTCTGATCAAAGGATCCTCCAATATCAAGTAGTGATGATGGAAAATCCAGGCCTCACTATATCCCCTTGTGAGGTTCTTAACCCAGCTACCCTCCTGCCTAGACTCGAGGGCTCTCTTCCCTTTCACTCTTGCCTAGAAACCTTGGACCACTGGACAAAACCCTGAGAGGGATTATCAGAAGATCCTCTGATCAACCCTGAGGAAATCTGGTACATTGATGGAAGCAGCTTTGTCTTAGATGGAAAGAAAAGAGCTGGATATGCAGCAGTCTCCAACTTTGAGACCATAGAGGCTAAGCCTTTGCCACCAGGCACTTCAGCCCGATTGGCTGAGCTCATAGCCCTGACTCGAGCTGAAGAGCTGGGGAAAAGAAAAAGAGTAGCTGTTTACACTGACTCCAAGTATGCCTTTCTGATGCTACATGCACATGCTGCTATTTGAAAAGAAAGAGGCCACTTGACCACCGAAGGGTCCCCAATCAAATATGGTGATCAAATCCTCAGGCTCTTGAAGGCAGTCCATCTGCCCATTGAAGTTTCAGTCTCCCACTGTAAAGGACACCAAAAAGGGAGCATGGAAGTGGCATGAGGGAACCAAGCAGCCGATCAGGCAGCAAAGAGAGCAGCATTACAGAACAATGACCTAATAGGGGTTGCCAATTTAGTTCCACAGACTAAAGGAGCCAGAAACTACTTCATATACTTCATATTCTTAAAGCTAAGAGTGAGGGCTTTCAAGATCATATAGGGTGATTCCAAAAGGAGGGACTCCTTTTTCAGCCTGGGAACCTCTAAGGGAAGTTGGTTAACTCCTTACATGCCATCACTCACTTAAGGGAGAAAGCCCTCCAAAGATTACTAGAATGGTCCTTCGGAGGAACAGAGCTCCAAACAACTATAAGGCAAATGGTCTCCTCTTGTCCCACTTGCCATTTAAACAACCCCCAAGAAGCTTGAAGACCCCAGCTGGCCCAGCTCATCCAATGGCAAGGGACCTACCCAGCAGAGGACTGACAGATGAACTTCACCCAGATGCCAGTTTCTCAAGGGTATAAATACCTATTAGTCATGATAGATACATTCACAGGATGGACTGAAGGCTTTCCCACCCAGACTGAGAAGGCTGAGGAAGTGGTAAAAAAAAAAAAAAAAAAAAAAACTGCTTCATGAAATCATTCTGTGATTTGGTCTGCTCAGCTCATTACAAAATGACAATGGGACCTCATTTGTTTTTAAGGTCAGCCAAGAATTCTCTAAAGAATTGAGCATTGTTTATTATCTCCATTGTGCCCAGAGGCCCCAGTCTTCGGGAAAAGTAGAAAGAGCCAATCAATTCTTAAAATCAGTGATCAAAAAGATAACCCAGGTGACCTCCCTGGGATAGAAGGAGGCTTTACCAATAGCGCTCCTCCATGCTGATATTGTCCCTAAGTAACAGGCTGGTCTTACTCCTTATGAGATGCTATATGGGAGACCTTTTGTTTATGTTGATGACTTCTTCCTAGATCCAGAGTCTCAGACCCTCAAGTCTTATACCATGGCCATTGAACAAGTCCAACAAGATATACACTTTGGGATGTCAACCAGGACCCAAAAGATTCTGAAGAGCTATCATTATATGTTCCAGGGACTCAATCCCAATTAAAATCTGGAAAGATGGGTCCCAAAATGCTCAACTCCAGCCCACATGGGAGGGCCCTTACACTGTAATACTTTCTACTTCCTCAGCAGTCAAGGTACCAGGGTACGACTTCTGTATTCACTACTCATGAGTCAAACTGTGGAAGAAAACAGAAGACACTCAATACACCTGTCAACAAGTTACAACATGCAGTGCCAGATGAACAAGGATATATAAAACTACACCCGACCATGGAAAATATCACTCACCCCTAGATGGACACTGCTATAAGGACTCTGAGGCTTGAGACTAACAAGAGGAGGAGATCCAATGCCCCTCGCCATCCCGGTTCAGCAGGAAGTAGGGAGATTTCAACACCCCTATTCTCCAAGAATTGCGCCTCCCATATCTTGAGGGGAGAATGTTAGGTAGTTACAATAAGAAAAAGGAGTCCAAAATGGTGGTCACTAAAAGACAAAAAAGGAGAAAAGCTCGTGAAAGTGGAGCAAGGGAAAATCCATGGACCGGAGTGAGAACTTCAGGTGAAACAAACATGCGACATTTTGGCCAGCCCAATTTGCATATGACAGGCTCAAGGGGCTGGGGGGAGGAGACAAACTTATAAAAGGTGGAAGCCAAGACAGATTGAGGCCTTTCCTTTGGGGTTGGCTCATGCCTCGAGGGTGTACTATCCTTTGCTTGCTGAATAAAACTGAGCTGTAACCAACTGTAACACTGGTCCACCATTTCAAATTTTTGCCATGGTGAGACAGAACCGAGGAAATTACACACTCTCCCAACAGTTTAATGGCAGATTTATGTTTCTCTTTTAGGAAAAATTGTCTGTTCTCTGCTTATAAGAGTATAGCCAAATATTTTGTGGCCAAAAACATGAACTATAGCAGATTGTATTAGATTCCACTTAACTTCTGTTTCTAGGTGGACCTCAGGGCAAATCTGGCCTCTTTACACTGATACCAAATCCTCAAGAGTTTTGAATGAAGTAGAAAAGAATAACTTTATTGCTTTGCCAGACAAAAGGGGCCACAGGAGATAAATGTCCTCAAAATCTTGTGTCCCAACTTGGATAGGGTAGTGAGAAGTTTAATAGTAATGGTTCAAATATGGTGTGATCAGCTCATGGGCATTTTTCTGATCCATTGGTGGTGAGGTAAATGGGAGCCAGCATCATCAACCTTCAGGTCTGGGGTCTACATGCTGTGTGCAGCATGCTGTTTTTAACTTCTTGCACCAGGTGGGGTTTCAGTTCTTCAAAATAGCTCAAATATATTATGTATATTCCTTGATGGGGAAACTGGACCATGCTCCAAGGCTGCACTATTGCTTCTCTTGATTTTGTTTCCCCCTGGGATCAAACCCCAGGTCTCCTGTATTGCAGGTGGATTCTTTACCAGCTGAGCTACAAGGGAAGCCCAGTAATATACTACAGTCAACTGTCCCAGGCAATTTCATGGCTCCAGTCACCATCTGCAGTGATTTTGGAGCCCAAGAAAATAAAGTCTGTTATGGTTTCCGTTGTTTCTACATCTATTTGCCATGAAGTGATGGGACTGGAAGCCATAATCTTAGTTTTTCCAATGTTGACATTTAAGCCAGTTTTTCACTTTCCGCTTTCACTTTCATCAAGAGACTTTAGTTCCTCTTTGCTATCTGCCATAAGGGTGATGTCATCTGCATATCTGAGGTTATTGATATTTTTCCTGGAGATCTTGATTCAGCTTGTGCTTCATCCAGCCCAGCATTTTGCATGATGTACTCTGCATATATGTGGATGGTTGCAAAAAAGAAATTAACACATTCTCTCCCCAATGCTGGTCAAGACATGAAACTAATAGCCTTTGCTTTACTTCCTCATCTCTTCCCTCTCTCTGTTCTATAAAAGAGACTAGCATCCAGAATCCAATAAGGTAGTTATTTTTAGACATTAGTCTTACACCTTCTTGGTCTGGTAGCTTTCCAAATAAAGCCGTATTCCTTAACTCAAAATCTTGTCTGCAATTTATTGGTTTGTGGTGCAGAGAGCAGAATGAGCTTGGATTCAGTAGCAGTAAACCTTTGTTGAACAGAAGTTTTAATATGCAATTAAGTAAACCTGCCATTTCCCCCTCTGCCTAACTTTGGAGATATATATATATATATATATGTATATAATATATTATTATACAAAATTACACTGCCTTATCTTATTTCCTTGAATCCACTCTTATTCTCCTTGAGAGCACTGCCCAAATAAATCTGTTTAGCTAGAATCTCCATATTAGGTTCCTTTTTGAGAAATCTGACCTAAGCATTTGATATCAAAACCAGTCTTTCAGAATGGGATTCTAGAGTTGGATAAAAGTTCATCAATTATATTCAGATATTGTGGGGTCATGCCTTGTTAAATGTTGACTTAAATTATTTCCACTAAATGGATCCACTTGAAAGGATTTAATGCTGAATTACCCTAGGGAGTGAATTGTTTCTTTTTGGATACCATCAAATGTACATTTTAATCTTTCTTTAAGGTCATATACATAAATGTTAAAGAGTGAACAAGAATTCTTAGTAATTACGTTGATAAAGATAATTGCAAAAGCTGACTTTCCAAGTTCAATTAAAACTAATAATAATAATGATAATAATTATTCATTGAATCCATACTACATTCTAAGAAAGTTAATCACATTATCATCTCTTAAAATTCACAGCAATCCTACAATTACGAAAGGAAATTTGCATATAGATCCTTAAATCCCCATTTTTTAAAGTTACAGGGTGTTCTTCTAGGTTCAGACCAATAATGAACTGCTAATTTAAAGAAAAAGAAAAAGTTAAATCCACCAGGAAATTAAAATACATACATATCGCAGTAACTGAGGTTATGAACTGTTGTTTCAACATATAAATAAATTTTGTCCTTCTCTCCCACTCATTCTCTTGCTCTTGTTTCTATCTACCAGCTGCCTATCCATCACCACTAGAAACTGTATTTTTTTACAGTTTTGTATCACAGTCTCCTCAGAAAGTACTCTAATAGAAACTTGTTGAGACATGCCCATTATGTTAGCCTTTATTCAGCCCTTATTCTTTCCACCCATTCAACTGTTCTCCTACCGACTTTTTCTCCTCTTTCTTGCTTAATTGCATGCTGAAAATAATTGCCTTCTAGCTAAAGTTGTACTATGCAACTGGTGTCTACTTAGTCCTTAACACACCTTTCCTTCATGTGCTTTCTTTATTCTATAAAGAAGGTCTCAAAACAGTAACCTTGAGGACCACCAGTACCTGTTTCTGAACCAACATCAGCCTTAGTGATCTCAATGTCTCCAGGAGGAAAGAAGAATGCCAGACTATATCAGCCCCAATCCTAATCTATAGCCCTATTTTCCACTATAAAACTTCTTCCTATTTCCCAGAAATGGGGGGCACAATCTTGAAGGCATTGGCCTGCTGTGGCCCGCTTTGCCTGGCATAGTAATAAAGCTACTCTTTTCTACTCTTCCAAAGCTCTATCTCAACATTTCTATTCAGCACTGATAAACAGAGGCTGGGGTTTTGGCAACAAAGTACAGAAGCTCATTTTTATTCCAGTACAAATGTTCCAGTTAATAAATGACAGTGTGGGAGTTCTACACATGCTTTCTGATGCTAAGAAAAGTCTACTAAGTTAAATTATATGACCTGTTACAAAGCACAGTCATTTTGTTGCAGGAAGGGGGACCGCTTTCCAGGACCCAAGAGTGGGCTCTTTTCTAACACTCAGAAATGAATTGTTGGGGACATAGATGCTGACAAAGTAAGAGACTTTATTGGGAAGGGGTGTCCAGGACCTTCCCAGGTGACACAGTGGTAAAGAACCCACCTGAAAATGCAGGAGATGTGGGTTCAATCCCTGGGTTGGGAAGATTCCCTGGAGAAGAAATTGGTATCCCAGTAAAATATTCTTGCCTGGAGAATCCCATGGACAGAGGAACCTGGTGGACAGCAGTCCATGGGGTCACAAAAAGTCAGACACAACCGAGCAGTAGAGGATGCACACGTGCCAAGATGGAGAGCAGCAGGGCAAGGAAATCCTAGGAGAGCTGCTTTCCACGTGGCTTGCAGCCTCAGGTTTTATGGTAATTGGTTAGTTTCTGGGTTGTGACTGGCCAGTCATTTTGATTCAGGATCTTTGCAGGTTGTGTGCACATCACTCAACCAAGATGGGTTCCAGCAAGAAGGATCCTGGGGGATCGGTAGGGTATGAGGATTGGAGTCTCCTTTTGACTTTTCTGAATTCTTCCAGGTGGTGGTAGCTTGTTAGTTCTGCATTTCTTCCTAGGACTTCTTGTTTAAGAGAACTCACTGAAGTGCTTATCATGGTGCCTCATCAGGGTGGCAGTTTCAGTCAGTGGTTCCCTAACAGTTTGAATGGTGAAACAACCAAGACTAATGAGGCAATTTTCCCACTTCTATGGATTGTACAAATTTTCTGTTCAGATTAAGCCTGGTAAAATAAATTTAGCTTCAGACTTGAAGATAGGAAAATAAACAGAGGAATGACAGGACTACTGTAAGCTGAGTCAGAGTAAATAGCAATGGAAAAGCCCCAAGGAAGAAGCATGCTGATGTTGGAAATATTATCAAGGAAGGAAAGAGGTAAGATGTGAGACTGAGAGATAGGTGAAGCCCGCTGAGTTAAGTCTTGAGTACTACAATGAGTATTTTATTAGAGTCCTCTGATTGTGGCAGAAAACCAATGGAAGCTTCTGTTCAGAATGGGAGTGATGGGTCTTAATTTAAATTTGAAAAGATCAACAACTGTGTTAACTGCTGCTGATTGCTTCAGTAAAATGTTTACAGAGAATGTCATTTAGCAAAAGAGGTGACTGCTGATCTAGACAAGAAATAAGTGCTGTAGCTGGAGCACAGTGTGTAAAATTAAGGGAGGGCTTTGTTTTTGTTTGTTCTAGATGAAAATTGTTTACTTGCATATGCAGCTAAAAATGAGAAGCAAAATAGTACAGTGTTTTAGATCAGAGTCTGGAGGAGTCATATGCCTGACCTCAAATTCTGACATAATTTTCTTAATTTCTTTTCTGTCTTTTCAAAGTGAGTTTGATAGTAAATCATGGGATTGTTATTGCTGTTGTTTAGTTGCTAAGTCACATCAAACTCTTCTGCAACCCCATGAACTGAAGACTCCCAGGTTCCTCTCTGAAATTTCCCAGGCAAGAGTACTGAAGTGGGTTGTCATTTCAAGGGCTTCCCAGGTGGCACTAGTGGTAAAGAACCTGCCTTCCAATGAAAGAGATGTAAGAGACAGGAGCTTAATCTCTGGGTCAGGAAGGTCCCCTGGAGGAGGGCATGACAACCCACTCCAGTACTCTTGCCTGAAGAATCCCATGGACAGAGGAGCCTGGAGAACTGTGGCCCTTAAGGTTGCAGAGTCAGACATGACTGAAGTGATTTAGCCCAGCACAGCCATTCCAAACCATAAGATTAAATGAGGCCTAATTGAATGGTGACTTGTGCAAAATGTTTAAAATTGTTCCCCAGGCATTGTAAGCAGTGTATATCATTAACTGTGAGAATTGGACCATAAAAAAAGACAGCACTGAAAAACTGATGCTTTTGAACTGTGGTGCTGGGGAAGACTCTTGAGAGTTCCTTGGATAGCAAAGAAATCAAACCAGTCAACCCTAAAAGAAATCAACCCTGAATATTTATTGGAAGGACTGGTGCTGAAGCTGAAGCTCCAATACTTTGGCCACCTGATGAGAAGAGCCATGAGTCTCCAGATTTAAACTGGCCAGTCCCTGGCAAAGTCCCTGATGCTGGGAAAGACTGAAGGCAGAAAGAGAAGTGAGGGAGGGTGAGAGGGGCAGAGAATGAGATGATTTGGATTGCATCACTGAATCAATGGAGATGAGTTTGATCAAACTGTGGGAGATAGTGAAGGACAGGGAAGCCTGGCATGCTGCAGTTCATGGGGTCGCAGAGTAGGGCAGGACTTAGTGACTGAACAACAAAAAACAATCATTAACTATACAAAGGGAGAAATTTTTGATATTAAAGGTAGAAAAATAATTGCCAGAGGAAAATCAATTGAATGGGAACAAGGGATGGGAATTGTCATGGTCCATGTGCAGTCTGGAAAAGAATTTCCAGACATGAGGCAGAATGATAGGAGAAAAAGTTTATTAGAGTGGGAGATGTTATTAAAAGAGTGGGCTGGCTCAAGGGAGAGTTGAACCCTTTCACAGGCTAGCCTCAAGACTGAGAGAATTCCTACAGGAATGGTGGCATTAGGTGATTGGTTACTATGATACAGGGTTGATAATAGGGTGGGTGTTTTACCTAATATGGGATCAGGGAACTGGCCAGTTTAAATCTGGAGACTCATGGCAACAGTTGCTATGGGACTTGACCAGTTCCAGAGACTTGTATTCTGTAACCTTGGTGCAGGGTTCCACACCTGTGACCTTGCCTTAGGGCTCTACAGAAACCAGCCCACAGTTAAGAACTTGGTATTAGCTTGGAACAGTATGGCTCATCCATTTTAACATAAGTTAAGTCAAAGTGTGTGTATGGTGAGGTATGTAGGTTGATTTTCTCTTCCTTGAGGTATAATTTATGAGGAAAAAGCTCTTGTCTTATATTTGGACACATAGGATATATATCTTCCCAAGGAGTACAACTATTTGATTTATTCAGGGCATCTTTATTTGGATGACAAAACTAGAACAAAACATTTCTTAACTTTATATATTTGTATTGGCCTTATTCCAAAATATTTTTCTCAGCCATTTTCTGAAAAACTAAAGCACATGCTTAAAATGTCTGCTATTAAATATTAGAGTGTGCTACTTTAATGACTTTGCTAATTTCCCATCTGTTTTAAATTATTTCAACATAATATAAATAAATAGAAATGAACACATAAATAATTATGTAGAATCTCTTCATCCTTTAAGGATAAAAATCTTTATTTTGCTTCTTTAAAAAGAAAAATATGACCTTAAAACCAGCTATGTTATCTCACTTATTGATTATCTTAATGCACAAATTCACAACTAAATTGGTAAAGTACATCTCACTTTTTTTATACACAACTAAAAGAACATGATGAAACAATAGTTAAATATGCCAGTGCACTTAATCCTAACCTTTTTATTGATATTTATATTTTGCTTTACAATCAAATTTAGAAATTATTTCCTTTCAAATACCTGAATCAGCACTCAATTCATGCCATTATGGTTAGAAAATATTTTCCAATTGAGCAAACATGTCATTAAGTAATAGATGAAAAAAGTATGAGAAGGATATTTTATACTTAAAGTCAATAATTATGGTTAGTTTTATGCAGTCCTTCACTTGATGATTTACAAGGTTATTGTTATGTGAACCATTTGAGTAGTTGGTTATGAGCATTAGAGGAAAAACAGCTATATTTCTAATTGTAGGTGCTTCTCATAGTATCAGCATATGATTTGAAGACAGATAAATGATGTTGAAGCTGAAACTCCAATACTTTGGCCACCTGATGCAGAGAGCTGACTCATTTGAAAAGACCCTGATGCTGGGAAAGATTGAGGGCAGGAGAAGGATGAGATGGTTGGATGGCATCACTGACTGGATGGACATGGGTTTGGGTGGACTCTGTGAGTTGGTGATGGACAAGGAGGCCTCGCGTGCTGTGGTTCATGGGGTCGCAGAGTTGGACACGACTGAGTGACCGAACTGAACTGACTGAAATCTCTAGGTTTCTCATGATTTATTGGGATCATTAGTACTTTGATGTTTAAAGACATTTAAAGAAAAAAATTGCAAAAGCACACTAAGGTTACTAATATGTCGTGCCTGCTAAGCCACATCAGTCGTGTCCAACCCTGTGCGACCCTATGAACAGTAGCTTGCTAAGCTCCTCTGTCCATGGGATTCTCCAAGCAAGAATACTGCAGTGGGTGGCCATGCCCTGATCCAGGTGTCAAACTGGTGTGTCTTACATCTAATTTGCTTTGGTAGGTGGGTTCTTTACCACTGGCACCACCTGGGGAGCCCGATTACTCATATAATATTGCCCCAAAACGTGTTTATTTAAAATAAAAACAGGAAAGCTATAGCAAACTATTCTATATTAAGTGCTCTGCAAGATAAATAAGTAAATAAACAAATGCTAAAAGTTATTTGGAATTAATAATAAGAACATATTATTATGTTCACTTAAAATCACTTTAGCACATAAACTATAGTGAAAAACAAAGTGCATATATATGGTTTTATATTTGAAACTACCTTACACACAAACATAATTTTTCTTTCCTCAGTATTATGTATTACAAGAGTTAAACTTTTTCTCTAAAGCACCAGCTAGTAATTTTTTATAGTTTGATCTTGTGGTCTCTCTTATAATTACTTCACTCTATGACTGTCCTGTGAAAGCAGTCATAGGCAATATGTAGGTGAGCAGGCATGGCTGTATTCCAATAAAATTTTGTTAACAATATAAGAAAGAAGGCCAGCCAAGTTTGCCTACTCCTGATCTATTCAAATTTCAAAGTGATCAAATAAATTAGAATTTGATTTGATTTGATTGTAATGTTTTTAAGAATCTGGAAAACAACAGAACAGTTAGAGCTATTAGAACAGATAGAATAGTACAAATGGACCTATATATATAGATATAATTATAGACATGGCCATAATTAAAGATTAAGACATTAGTATTATTTTGCAGCATAAAGAAGTAAGGAGAGGTTTTAATTTATTTAAAATTTTTGCTTATTTGTTCACTTCTTTTGTTGCACCTAGCTAGTTATCACACAAATTTCAAACTCAAAATACGATGGTTAAAAATTTTGATGCCTACCATTCTGAAATTAAATTATATAAATAGTAACCTGGGAAACACACATTCATATATACACACTTTAATTAAATCAAATATGTTTATTTTTACCATCCATCTTTCAACTCATCTACAAAATGTGCAGCTATAGCAAACAGTTCAAATAATTTATTAACAAAATGGAATTCCAGCTTTCATTATAAATCCAGTTTTTAGCTTAGCTGATTTGGCCATGGGATGTAAAGAGCTGACTCATTGGAAAGGAACCTGATGCTGGGAAAGACTGAGGGCAGGAAAAGTGGACAACAGAGGTTGAGATGGTTGGATGGCATCACCGACTCAATGAACATGAGCTTGAGAAAACTTGGGAGATAGTGAAAGACAGGGAAGCCTGGTGTGCTGCAGTCCATGGAGTCACAAAGAGTTGGACATGACTGAGCAACTGAACAACAACAACTCTAACCAATTACTTTTCTGTCTTCCTAAAGCTTTAAAGGAAAATCATTTATGAAATATTATAATAGCATGAATATCAGCTCTAGGTTATTATCTAGATTCTGATTTATGTCCTGCACAAGTGCTAAGAAGGAGGCAGGATCAGCCATCTCTAGGCGAAGTTAAAACTCATAATCCCCTTGCATATGAATGAACAATACCCAGAAAGAAAAACTCAAAATAGAGCTTACCAAATTTTTCCAGGAATTTTATTCTTATGACCAATAGGTTAAACAATGTGGATAATACACATGGTATCTGTGCTTAAGGAATTTACAGTTCTGAAGACAAATGAAGGCAATGAATAGAAATGCCATGTTTGGGACTTAGATTGAACAGAAAGAGGGCTAAGCATTCTCACATCCATTGTCCCAGATAGCCGGGATTCACAGTATCAATTGCTTGACAGTGTTAAGTAGTCCTACATGAGAGTGGTGCCAGATGAGTAGGGATGGTAATAGAAGGAAGAGGGCAAGTGCTACTCCCCTCCAGCTTTGTATTGCCATGTATTTCTGTAATTCAACCGAAGCCAGGTAATCAGGATTTCCTAACCAAAACATAACTAAGATTGTGCAGGCCAAGCAAAATATCAATGCATCCGAGAGCTGGAATCAATTTTAGGCAATATATTCTTCAATGGTATCAGCATCAATTTTGCATAATCAATTTTTCATATTAATGTAACAAAATATCATAGATATCAGTGATTATTCTCATATTTGTATGACTATTATAACAGGAAAAAAAAAAAAAAACATCCCCATGGTAACAAATATGGAGTAAAATCTGACTCACAGGGATCTTCAGGAAAAATTATATATACTAAGTTAAATGTACTTGGAATTGATGTGTGTAGAATTGAGGGTAGAGGAATTGCCAGACAAGCAATTCTAATTTTTTTCATATGCCATAGAGAATGAGAATTATATATATTGTTTAAACTTGGTTTTAGAAAACAATATTATATGTATGCTATCTGCCTAAGATTGATGTCTGTGCTAATGGGTTCCCAGAATGTGAGACTCTTCTTTGCTTTCAAGAATGACTCTCACCAGCTTTCTATGGAATCACACTATACCTTATCACTGAATTTTCTGTTAATTTTGGATTTGAAGACTAACCAGCCCATAAGTCAATCCTGTCAGTAGATACTCTGAGATATGAAGTTGAAACCCTCTCAGAGAGGATGTTTCTTTCCATATGAGAGGAGTCAGTCTTCAGTGAGAAGAAAATTTAAATGATTCACAGAGAATCATAGGTAAAAAGTGTAGAAAGTAGTGACATTATTCAGGTTCCTGAGGCCCAGTTAAATTTATACATTTTAAACTTTAATTTATGCCTTCTATTTTTGTTGTTGTTCAGTCACTCAGTTGTCTGACTCTTTGTGACCCCATGGACTGCAGCACACCAGGCTTCCCTGTCCTTTATCATCTCCCATAGCTTGTTCAAACTCATGTCCATTGAGTTGGTGATGCCATCCAACCATCTCATCTTCTGTCATCACCTTCTTCTCCTGTCTTCAATCTTCCCAAGCATTAGGACCTTTTCCAATGAGTTAGCTCTTCACACCAAGTGGCCAAAGTATTGCAGCTTCAGTTTAAGCATCAGTGCTTCCAATGAATATTCAGGACTGATTTCCTTTAGGATTGACTGGTTGGATCTCCTTGCAATACAAGGGACTCTCAAGAGTCTTCTCGAACACCACAGTTCAAAACATCAATTCTTTGGTGCTCAGCCTTCTTTACAGTCCAACTCTCATATCCGTACATGACTACTGGAAAAACCATAGCTTTGACTATATAGACCTTTGTTATTTAAAACTTTTAAATTAAAATTTTAAAAATATTTAAATAATCAAAAATTATTTAAAATAAGAAAGGACCATATTGAAAATAGAATTAAAATTGTATTTTTAATTGTCAAATACTCCCTTATACTTCCAATAGCTATTTTAAGTTTGTCTAAAATATTTAGAGTCAGATTTCTTTCAGTTATTATCAAGAATATATATCAATGAATTATTTCACTTATTATCAAGAATATACATCAATGTTTGTCTTGTCAAACATTGCATATATATTTTTTTTTCCTTGTCAGATGAAGACATATACTTCCTCCAATGTAATAAAGAATTAATATTAATGGAAAGACTTGAAAAAAGAAAACTAAAAATAGCTTGAGAAGCAGGGAGAAAGACTAAGAGGGAGAGGATGATATTAGTGTCAGAGTCCCACAGATTCATGCTCTACAATTGTCTTCAATAAGTGTCACCTTTGCTACTTGAATCTCCTGAGAAGAGGGTGGTCTTTATCCTCAGAGGCATTAATGAAAAGCACCATCTTAAGTCTTCTCCTATTATCTTCCTTGTAGTCAAAACGAAGCCAACCACAATGGCTTGAAAAGCAGTATTGCTTAGCTACTTCACTACAAAATGAGATCTGCAGGACCCTATTTGAGTTGATTGCACATGACATCAGAAGCACTTCATTAAAGGGAGCAACATTCTTTGCTCTGGGATTCTCTATATTCATAGGAAGTATCGAGTGTGCATGCAAGCTCAATTGTTTCATTCATGTCCAACTCTTTGCTACACTATGGATTGTGGCTTACCAGGCTTCTCTATCCATAAGATTCTCCAGGCAAGAATACTGGAGTAGGTTGTCATGACCTCCATCAGGGGATCTTCCTGACCTGGGGATTGAACCTGAGTCTCTTTTATTGCAGGCAGATTCTTTACTGCTGAGTCATTGGGGAAGCCCAGGAAATATATAGAGAAAAGTTCAAAGTTTACTCAAGATAACAATTCTATGGTTATTAAAAGGATAAGAGAATATTATGATAAACTTTATGTAATGAAATCAACAAATTAAATAAAATGGAAAAATTGCATACCAAAGTATACTCAAAAAGATATCTATGATCTGGAAAACAATATTTCTACTAAAGCAATTTAATTTTTATTTAGTAATCTGTAAGAAATAATTTTCCATGAGTTTCTCCAATATTTGTACATTTTTTGAGCAGAAATGCTGACTGCCCCTTGTTTCAGATTTCTTCAAGAATGTTTGTATAGCAAACAGTTTTGGAAGATTGAGGCAGTGCCCCCCGCTCCCCACCACCCGCCTTTAGAGGATAGAGAAGCATTGTTTACAGCCTTGGAAGTTAGTGTCTCTCTCTAGAGCAAAGGGCCGGCTTGATTGCTCTTCAGGATAATAAAGGTAATACCTCCCTTAGAGCACAGACCAGACATATTTATAGGCCACTGAAGTAATAAGTAGGTTCCCTAAACTCAAGTTACCTCTCAAATAACACAACCCACTGTATATGCAGATATCCATGTGGGCCTAGTAACTCCACATCCATGGGACTTGTATGCAAGGGGAAAAGATATAAATGTGTTAATGACTAGTATGCTTGTTGTGTTGTGAATAATAAAGCTGTCTTGTGTCTTTCTCCAGCATTTATGAAACTGTGACAGGCTAGCTTGTTAGCCTGCAAGTTGACTAAAATCTCAGGCCCTTCATAGTTCTTAACAACACCTCCCTATGAATAAAACTTCAATACCTGTGAATTCTAGCAAATACACATGGAAGAAATTACACCAATTACTCCAGAAATTCAAAAAGGAGAAAATATCTCCACACTCATTTTAAGATCAGCATTATCTTTACACAAAAATCATAAAAAGATAATACAAAAATTTGAACTCACATAGAAATAGAAAACTCAAACAGAAAAACTCACATAGGTCAGTATTTCTAATGCAAATACATAACAATATTTTAAACAACATTTTAGCAGATTTAATATACTTTTACTTTACTTTTTTGTCACTCAGTCGTGTCCGACTCTTTGTGACCCCATAGACTGTAGCCTACCAGGCTCCTCCATTCATGGGACTTTCCAGGCACGAATACTGGAGTGGGTTGCCATTTCTTCTCCAGGAGATCTTCCCAACCCAGGGATTGAACCCGAGTCTCCCGCAATGTAGGCAGATGCTTTACCATCTGAGCCAATAACTGTATATCAAATACATCATATCTAAGTATATTTTATATCAGGAAAGGAAGGTTTAACTCTTGCAGGTCAGTCAATGAAATTGATCAGTTTAAAAAACTGAAAAAGAATACACACACACACACACACACATATATAAGATTATTTCTGTAGACACAGAAAAAAGCATATAAAAATCCAGGATTTCTTCCTGATAAAAATGTTTAGCACACTCAGAACACAAGTGACTTCCTCAGTATGACAAAGAGTGTATTTAATAGCCTATAATTAATATCATACTTAATGGAAAAACATGTTCCATAAAAGACCAAATTGGTAAACTAAATCTTATTAAAATTATAAAGTTTGACTCTCTGAAAAGTATATGAAGAAAGTAAAAATATAAGGCAAAGATAGGAAGAAAATATCTGCAAGTCACATATCTAAAACTATGCCTTCTATCTAGACTATATAAGGCATTATCAAAAATCCAAAATAAGAAAAGAAATGAGTAAAAATTAGAGAAGACACTATCCCAAATTAGAAATATGGATGACAAATTAGTAAGTATGTTAAATAGGTACTCAACATCATTATTTATAAGGGAAAGACAAAACCACAGTGAGATAATACTGCACCAATTAGAAGGACTAAAATAAAAATGAATGACTATATGAAATATTCACAAAGATCTATCACATTACTGTTAGGGATATGAAATAGTATAACTGTTTTGGAAAGCAGCATGACAATACTATGGAGAGGGAACAAAATGAAAGTTATATAAAAAGTGAAGTTAGCTCAACTATACTACCTTTTAAAATATCTAGTCCTTATATTGTTTACATGTGTGCTGTATTGTGGCTAGTAACGTTCACCTTTGAAAAATATCAGAATCTAGTGAGAAATTTTACATGACTCAAATTTACACAGGTGAATAACATAACCTAAAGATGGATTATTATTATATTTATGATTACTTTATCTTTTTGGAAAGTGCAATATCCTTTCAATAATGTGGCTGTTATTCAATAGCATTTCAATCATATGGTTGTATTTCTTTCTCCTTTCTTCAACTTTTATACTCTTAATAGTAGGTATAGAGCCTCAAATTAACTAAATTCTACTATTGATGCTATCATTAAATCAAAAGATTCAATCAGTCCATTAACTCCACTGCAGAAAAAAAATCAGTGCAAAAAAGTTAGCCATTATGAAGCATGGGATTGGGAAATTTAGGGTAGTAAATTAAAGGTATCAAAGGCCATGACTACTATAGAGAAGAAAAAAGATCACAGATCTCCAAGGGTACGTTTATGTCTTATATTGATGGCCCCACTGATTAGTAAAGCAGCTTCTCTTTTTTGTAAAGTGACATGAGGAGGTGAGAAATCTATTACAGTTCCTGACTGAGAGAATGCATGAAAAAGTGGGGTGGGAGGTAGATGGCCCTCTAGGCTGAGCAGCTGGAGTTTTTCAGGTGGAGTAATTGGAGCTTTGTTTTCTCTAGATACTCTCAGGACAAAGGTATTGGCAGGAGTTGAACTCTACTGGAGTAAAGCGATGGGATGGCCACATCTATTACTGCTGTGGTCAGGGAAACCTCCCTGACTGCACATTCGCAGGAACGCAGGAAGTCTCCTTGGCAGTTAAAACAGGGAGGGGACGCCACCACCACCCCATAAAAAGTGCTGTCATACCTCCCATTAATCTCTGTGCTGGAATCCGTTTTGACAAAAAGATGGGCATGCATGTGGAGAGCCTTTGAGCAGGCCAAGTGGGAAAATAATTAAGATAATTGGCCAAAGGAGAACAAAGAACCAAGAGAACTGCCCCTTTATAAATAATTTAGCTGTCTGTTTGCTGTACTCCTCTTCTCTAGAGAGGACCCCCCCCCCTTTTTTTATTTTTTTTAAAGTGTGTATTCCTGTCTGGCTTCTCTCTTAAATAAATAAACTGCTTTTCTGTGTGCTCTCCAACCTCTGCTCTGCTAATAACAATCAAGTTTGCAATTGCTTTTATAGTTTTTGCTTCTTTGAAACTTTCTTTCTCTCAAAGAGCCAGGACAACTTTGCTTCCAGCCTCTAGCTCCTGGTGGATTAACAGCTAGGGTTCCTGATTTTCATCCCAGCTACTCAGGTCCCATTCCTGGTCAGGGAACTGAAATCCTGCTTGAGGACTACTCCCTTCTGTCTCTCTAAGGGCAGAAGGAAGAACCCAAGTCACTAGAACCAGCTTTGTGTGTTAAAGCAGAACTGTCTTTTTTAGTAATCACTTTGTTTAACATTTATTTAGCACCTGTTTTATTCCAAGGACAGTGCTAAGTGTTCAAAGAGTATTTATTGGAACTCTTCCTGACTGGAATTTGTGACTCTATTGTATTTTATGTATGTATTCTTATAGCCCCAGGCTTCCGCAGTGGCTCAGCAGTAAAGATCTGCCTGCAATGCTGGAGACACAGGAGATGTGGGCTCGATCCTTGGGTTGGGAAGATCCCCTGGAGGAGGGCAAGACAACCCACTCCAGTATTCTTGCCTGGAGAATTCCATGGACAGAGGAACCTGGCAGGCTACAGTCCATAGTGTTGCGAAGAGATGGACACTATTGAAGCGACTGAGAATACATGCACACATTCTTATAGCTGCAGTGATTTGTGGCAGATTTTATTTTATAAAGAATTGTAATGTAACACGGCTATACTTTCCCATGTAGCACATAGTTAGATACACTGAATGTATACAGAATTTGGGTATCTTAAAGTGGAGAGATGCACCTTTTGTAAGGACTCAAATTAGTGCAAAATCCCTCACACTGAGTTGGGACCTGCAGGTAACACACGACTGCAGGGCACTTTAGAGGTATTTATTGGAGAAAAATCTCACAGTGAAGAAAACTAATATTGGCCAAATGCCTGCTGTTTTATACTGAACTTTTAAGAACAAGTTCTGTGACACCCTCCCTTTATCACTGCTATCTTTTGAAAAAAAAAAAAAAAATTAACTATCCTAACTTCAGTAAAAGGTGTCAAAGGATAAAAATCTGGTATAAGAACCTAGAGGGCTTTTCTGTGAAGAGCTTTCAGCCCATTACATACATGATCTAATGAATCCCTGCAATGGTTATAAGAAACAGCTATGGATAAGTATTGTTATTCTTTTAGTGCTTTGCAGGGGAAATAAAATCATCAAATAGAATTTTCAAGCCCCTCACTCAAAGAACTCAGTATTGTACTTGTCTGGTTGGCTTTGGATTGCTCCCCAGATGTCAGAAAAGATGAACCATAATCTCCCACAGGAATGTTTGATGTGATTCACATAGGGCAAAACAGATTGCAGAAATGTATAAGCTCTTTGTAGGAAAAAAAAAAAATAGAAGCTATATTCAACAAGAGATGGAAGGAAGTGAATGCTATTGAGTGATAATCACCACAAGTTGAGAGAATTGCAAAGGCTTTGCCTCAAAATTCTGAACAGAATAAATTTTGATCACACACAAGGAAAAAGTAATTCTTAGGAGCTAAAGAGAGACTTGAAAGAAATAAGATCCAGAAAAATATAAGATCCAGAAAAATAAAATAGATAGACCCATCCCCAATTGTGTGTTTAAACTATATTAGTGGAGCAGATGGTTTCTGGGCTTTTTGAATTCTAGCATAAAATAATCTAGTTCATATGAAGAAAAATTTATCATTTTATTTGTATTAAGATAAGATAGAGAAAAGGAGTACAATGATGACCACTTCTAATCGACTGTGTAATTGATATGGAGTTTCTGGACTGGCTTCAGAATGAATTCTATCTAAGAAGGAATATCACAATGTCTTCCTCTCAGCCAGCTTCCCTGGTGGCTCAGATAGTAAAGAATCTGCCTGTAATGCAGGAGATCTGGGTTCAGTTCCTGGGTCAGGAAGATTCCCTGGAGAAGGGAATGGCAACCCACTCCGGTATTCTTGCTTAGAGAATTCCACGGACTGAGAGAGCCTAGCGGGCTATAGTCCATGGGGTCGCAAAGAGTCAGACAAGATTGTGTGATTAACACTTTCACTTCCTCTCAATATTGACACATATGTCTTCAACACACACAGATTAATATTGCACTAAAATTTATTCAATGTTTTGAGCAAATTCTATGTGCTAGTAATTGTTTGACATTATTATGCATATGTCCATATTCTATTCCCATATTAGCATAGAAACTCATTTTTTTAAACCATTTTGAAATTCCATCAAAACAGTTAACTAAATTAACTAAATTAACTGTAGTTTGACTAAAGTTTATTGATGTAAGCAACATATAATGGCTGTTCGAACACTATTGTTGTTTAGTTGCTAAGTCATGTCTGACTCTTTTGTAACCCCATGGACTGTAGCCTGTCAGGCTCCTCTGTCCATGGGATTTCCCAGGAAAGAATAATAGAGTGGGTTGCCATTTCCTTTTCTGGGGAATCTTTTCTATCCAGAGATTGAATATATGTCACCTTCATTGGCAGGTGTATTCTTTACCAGTGAGCCACTATATAATTAGGCAATTTAGATTTTGAAATATCCCGGTGTGGTGTTCACACTTTTTATCATTTTTTGCATGTTGAATATTTTTTCTTTACTCATATTTGCTATAGTCATTTCTCCTCTTGCCTTAAATAAATTTCGGAAAATCCATGTTATTGGTTTTCTTTCTTTTTTCCTGACTCTATCAATACTAGTACAAATGGTAAGGGAGCAAAGAAAATTGTGACTATTATTTACTCCACAGCAAGGAATTCACAGCTTACTCTTTCTTAGGAAGCTTTACTAGTGGAGAAATATTCACTTCAGGGCCAAAGAAAAATTTTGCTGCTCACAGTGGGGGTGTTTAGACCTAAATTTATGCCCAAGTAAATTTGTATTTCAACTGTTTTCATCTTTCTACTGATCAACAACAGCTGCTGGAAAATTCGTTATCAATTATTTCCCTCCTCCAATTATCCACACAGGACTTAAGTGGGTGAGGATTTCCTCTGTCAGTATCATTTACTGCCAATGGAAAGAAATGACCATACATGATTTGTGATTGAACTAGACATTAAAACTTCTGGTTTCAAATAGACTTTATGTTATGTTTTGAGTTTGGTTTTTGATCCTTAGTACATTCATCCTAAAACTGTGTATCTATGTCCAATGCCAGAAATCTATCCTATCATGCATCTACTTTCAGATTCATTTCTCAAAGAAATATTTTCATTTGGTTATTCAGTAGATATCTATTGAACATACACCACATTAAGGATCCTGTGTACAGCATTGGACATCCCTTAGTGAGTCAAAATTTCACCTTTTATTGAAAATTGAGTCTTTTTTTTTGTTTGTTTGTTTGAAACTATGGTTTATAAATGCTTTCTCATTTGATGAAAGATGGAGTTTTTGATACTTATTCAATGTCATGACTTCTATATGCTGCTTTCAATGTAGGTAAAATCAAGCTGCTTTTATTCTGTACCATGACTGATGTATTACCTCCATCATTCACCAAAAAAAAAAAAAAGTCATTTTTAAGAAGGAAATGATGTTAAAGTAGTTAAGAAATTCAAGCTGTTTTGAAAATGCATTTTAATTAATGGATCACCTGGCTTCAGAGAGTTTAGCATGCACAGATACTCACAGGTATGCATATTCATCATGTCAATGTATGGCAAAAACCACTACAATATTGTAAAGTAATTAGCCTCCAACTAATAAAAAAAAATGGGGGAACGAAAAAACACTTTCTCTAAACCATAAAAAGTTGTACATTACTTCTTATGAAATATTTCTTTAAAAATGAGCAACTGGACAGTTAAACATGCACTTACAATAATGAAAATATTAATTTTGCTTGTCATGTAACGTTCAACATTTTATTTGTATATCTTTAAGCCAATATAAATTATATCAATGCATATTTTAGTCTGAGTCATATAATCTTTAGCTTGTTTCAATTAAATATCTCAAAGATTTAATTTTTAGTAGTTATTAAATAAGTTACATATATCGTAAATAGGAATAATTCTTCCTGGGCTCATGCAAGCCAAGTGCTAGATTTTCAAGTAACCTGAAATTAAAATGCCTATGTTCGATAGGAGAAAAAAAAAACATAGAATCTGAATGCATGGACAATCAAGTAGAGAAAAGGAGAAAGAAAGAAAGAAAGAAATGAAATAAAAGAGAAAGAAAGAAAAAAAGGAAAGGAAGGAAGCAAGAAAGAAAGTGATAGGAATACTCCCCTAAATACTTTATACAAACTACTTTATCTCAATAAATTTCTACAAAGTAGATACTGTTACCACATTTTTAAAAATGAGAAAACAAATGCAGCGTAAGTTTCTGTAAGCACCCTAGATCATAGTCTGAGAATGATAGAAAAATAATCTGAACCCATACAACCCCATGCCAAAGTATTATCACAGATGGAAAGTATAAGATATAGTAGCATTATCAGAGTCCCTCAATTAGTAAACATGTTTTAGATAACGTTTTGGCATCCTCTCCTTACTAAGGTGACCTTCCAAATGGAAAATACTTGGCTGTTGAATCAGGTGAGCCTGATTTTTTCTCCTTAAGTGGGCACATCAGAACTCATTTAACTTATTTAAAGTTATTTAACCTGTGGCTTTTAACTAAGTACTAAAATAAGAAGTTTCAGCAAATAATTTGATTAAGTAAATATAGTTAGAGTCAAATAGAATTATTTTCGAATATTTTCTTTCATCACTTTCACCTTGGACAAGTCATTAGCCATTCACTCTGACTAGATAATATGAGAATAATCTTATAATTTTATTAGGCTGCTATAACTATTAGATAAAACTGTAAATGATGTAATGTAGCAAAGTGTGCAAACTCAAAATAGTGTGCTTAAATCAGAGATAGTGTTTAATAAATAAATAATGTGCAATTATTGATTAAAATTTCCTTGAGACTCTACATTCTTTCCAATAATTAGAATACTTCTACATATCTCACAGCTGAAGTGATGTAAAATTTAGAAATGGAGTGTGCTTAGGTATCTAGAGATAGAACAGTGCCTGCCACATATTTGGTGCTCAGAATATATAGTTGCCTTCCTTCATGTGTATCTTATTAATACTTTAAGTGATTTACAACTGGTAAGTAATATTCCTATATTACCTAATGTGCCAGTTTGCTGCATATTTTTCTATGCCTTTCTTCGACAAAGCTCTATTGCATGATTTATTATTTAAAGGATCTATTATGTTGTCTCACTAGTAAGTTGAGAGCAAACTTAAAAATTTCCTAAAATAAATACATAACTGAAAAGTGTCATCAAAACCAGGGATCAGGAAACTTTTCTCTGAAGAGCTTAATAGTAAATATTTTAAGTCATATCATCACTATTACAACTAAGAGATTTGGCCATTGCAACATGTATGCCTCTATAAAGGAATATATATATATATAAAATATGTAGAGTCTTGCTACAATTAAACTTCATTTACAAAATTAGACAGTGGGGTGTATTAGGCACACAGATCACAGTTTCTCACCCTTTGACCAAAATCAATGGAATAGTCAAATTATGAAATAAGAATTTGCTAGTTTATTCAAGAAAAAAAATAAAAGACAACAAAACAAAAACAAAACAAAAAATCCAAAACAGAAATTACCATTATAAATGTTATTGATTATGAACTCTTCATGCATGGCAAAGTGGGGTTTCTTGGTATTTTATGTTTTTGTAGAGTAAATGGTAAATAATTATGTATTAATACCTTTCATCATAAGGGAATATCTACAGAGTGCTTAAGGTCTAAATAATGAAACATACTTTGATTCCACCTAAAATAAATTTTGTCATAAACATTAGAAACGCAATAATTTTTCTGTAGACATTAAAGAGAAGATATACTTGATATAAATAATTCTAATCTTCCTAAATAACCACTGAGTGGGGGGTATAGAAACATATTAAAAGAACAGATAATAAATGTTTACTTGGTTGATAGAAATGGGACAGGGTATAAAATGCTAAGCCATTTCTGAGGAAGGAAAGCAGTGACAGTTCCAGAGGTCTGCTATGATAGCTGGAAAAGTGTTGGAAAAAAATTGTCATGTGAAGCAGAGAGACAAAGCACAAATATAAATGAAAGTCAGAGTTTCATGTCTAGAAGTTAAGAGCAATTAGAATAAATATTATGAATCATAGGCTTATAGGACAAGAGGTTTAATACTAGAAAAGAAAACATTTAAACTCAGTGTCTACAGTGTATTAAGGTACTTGAGTAATGAAACACTTTCCCTTTTTCCTTGGTTATTTGACTTATTTTTAATCAGAAAATGAAATATTATCCCACTACCATGAAAAAATACACTTAAAGTTCAGATATAGTTTCATTATGCATTTTTACTCAACCAATAAAAATACTTTGAATATCCTAGAGAATAAGGGCTTCACCAGCATTTTGGATGATATAATGAAGTCAAGGTTAGAAAGGAAGCAGATCTTTATTTAAATTATAACAAAGGAATAGAAGAAGATAGACAAAAGTAGGCTGAATGATCAATGGGCTCCAATGTAATTTGTTATGGCTATTTATAGTGACATTGTTTCTGGTTTGCAAAGTCAGTTCTAGTAGACAAAAAGACTAGCATTCAATAAGCCAATTTCTCTATCTACCTTATGAATACTTAAATATATTCTTAGGTATCTATGGAATAAAAAGCAAAAAAAAATAAAAATAAATAAAAGTTGGAAAGGGCTTCATAACACCACTGGATATTTTGTAACCACAACTGGATATAACAATTTTTTTAATATTATTAAAGTATACCATTTTAACAGCTCTGGGGTATAAAAATCTGAAATAAAGGAAATTCATCTAGACAGACTCGAACAAATAGTAACATGAACTATAAATGTAGCATTGAAGGGTTCATACAAGAAAGCAGAAGATTTGAATTTACTTCAAAACATGAACTGAACATATTTGTAGTACAGAAAGTTGTCACTAGAAATGATTTATAAAATATTGATGAATAGCTGATTCCTTACTTGAAGATACTCTCTCTAGAAATATGTAGGTAGATTTTATTTCAGATACTAAGTGATTTAGGTCATTTTCCCATAAGATATACTGGCCTTAAATGAGTAACTCTGGATTGTTTTTCTAAAAGATGTATGAGCTTTATCATACTATTGAATAACAACAACAACAAGTGCAAAAAAATCAATGGAAAAATAGGCTGAAAACTGAAATAAACCTTCCTCCAAAGAAGACATGTAGATGACCAACAGGCACATTAAAAGATGGTCAACATTGATAATTATTAGAGAAAGGCAAATCAAAAATACAATCCAGTACCACTTCACTCCAGTCATAATGACCATCATTTAAAAGTTCACAAATAGCAAATGCTGAAGAAGTGTGGAGAAAAGGGAATCCTCTTGAACTGTTGGTGGGGATGTAAATTGATGTACCCACTATGAAAAACACTATGGAATCTCCTTAAAAAACTAACTGTAGAGTTGCCATGTTTTCCTGCTCTTGGGCATATATCTGGAGAAAGCTATAATTTGAAAAGATACATGTATCTCACTCTTCACTACAGCACTATTTCTAATAGCCAAGACATGGAAACAACCTACATGTTCATTGACAGATAGACGGGTAAAGAAGATGCACCACATATGTGAGATGGACTACTACTCAACCATAAAGAATGATGAGATAATGTCATATGCAGCCATATGAACACAACTAGAGATTTTCATACTAAATGAACCTACTCAGACAAAGATAAATATTATATGATACCACTTCCATGTGGAATCTAAAATATGACACAAATGAACTTGGCTACAAAATAGAAACCTACTCACAGACATAGAAAAGGGACTTGTGGTTTCCAAGGGGGAGAAGAGTTGGGAAAGGGATAGATTAGGAGTTTGGGATTAGTAGATGTACACTATTATATACAGGATGGATCAACAAAAAAGAATAGCACAGGAAACTATATTTAGTAACCTCTGATAAACCATGCATGCTAAGTTGCTTCAGTCATGTCTGACTCTGTGCAATCCTATGGACTTCACCCTGCCAGGCTCCTCTGTCCATGGGATTATCCAGGCAAGAATACTGGAGAGGGCTGCCATGACTTCCTCCAGGGTGATGAGTCATAATGGAAAAGAATATGAAAAATAATAAAGCTGAATTACTTTACTGTGGAATAGAAATTAATACAACATTGTAAATCAACAATTTAAATAAAATGAATTTTAAAAAAGAGTATGAGTTTTAAATTACATAGCTTTATGGAACAGTAAAATGTTCCCATAAAAATAAGAACACAAGGAACAATTAATATAGCTAAGTCTATTATATTCAAATTTGTCATTAGTATCATAAAACATGGGAATATAGGCCTTCCCTTATGGCTCAGCTGGTAAAGAAATATTTATGAGATAAGTAAAAATCATTACTATTTGAGAATAGCATGATTCAATAACAAGAAAACACAAGACAGCTGATTAAAATAAGCTTATAAAAATTGTTTTAAATTATCAAAATAATTAGTAGGTAAATACAAACTTTTAAAAATGTGGGAAAAGAAAAAAATCGAACACATTTAAAGAATCTTTTTTATTAAATATCTTAATTTTTTTTTCTTTATATCAGTGCGTAATTTCAACTTAATTCTAGTTAACAGTAATATGGGGAATGGGGGGACATTTTAAATTCTATAAAATAATTTGAAAGTATATAACATTTATCTAGAAGACAAATAAGGAATATATTTTTTCGAAAGCTAAGAAAATAAATGAAGTCTTCCATAAAACAAAATGCTCAATTTTAAATGGATAACGAGCAAGGATCTACCCTATGAAAGTGAAAGTCGCTCAGTCATGGCTGACTCTGCAACCCGGTAGACTGATGCTGCAGTGGGTAGCCTTTCCCTTCTCCAGGGGATCTTCCCAACCCAGGCATTGAACCCAGATCTCCCACATTGCAGGCAAATTCTTTACTAGCTGAGCCACAAGGGAAGCCCTACTGTACAGCACAGGGAAACTCTGATCAACGTCACCTGGCAACCGGGTGGGAGGCAATGTTGAGGGAGAAGGGATATATGTACCTGTATGTCTGAATCCCTTTGTTGTCACTGAAAGTTATCACATGTTGTTAATCAGCTACGCTCTGATACAAAATAAAAAGTTTATTAAAATAAGAAAAACAGAAAATAAGAATTAAAACCAGAGAAAGTAAATCTGTATCTGTCACACAGCAAGGAAAGTCTCATTACAAATAGATTTAAACACTGTTTTATGCATTCCTTGTAAAATATGACCTAAAATCTAAAAGGAACTATTTTAAGAAATTGATATTGGTTGTAGTGTTGGTATTGCTGTTATGACAATAGCTGTATGGAAATTGTTAGGTAATTAGTGAGACATGAGTGCCCCTCAGCCCCCACACATATCATGGATGGTTCATCTTTCTCTTCCTCCTCCAACACTGGTAATCAGAACAGGCCCAAAGATCTTCTGTTTTTGTGATCAAGGACTGGTAAGTTTCCAGCCCTCACAGGACCAAACAAGATAAAACCTGCCAGTACATTTTGATGCAGGTGTACCAAGACCTAAAAGGTGACTCAAAGAAAATTGGGTTTCATTATGCTACATTTGTTATAAATTAGCATTAGAGTTTTTGCCCCTCTGTGAGTTTCACACAGGTGCTCAAGACAAGTTATATAACTGTCAATCAACTTGTCAGTCAAATGACACAGGACACCAGGAGGGACTTTCCATCACTCTGAGAAATCAACCCATTTCCCATCGTAGGAATGCTTTTGGTTTGTAGACAGCCTACTCTCATCATTTCTCAAGAGTGAGGCTTTTGATTTCCAGACAACCTGCTTCCCTTCTCCCTCTCTGGAGAGGGAACTTTGATTTGCTTAATAAAACACTTGCTACTTAAAACTGCTCTATGTGTCTTTTGATTGAATGCTTTCCTTTGGGAGGAAAGGACCAAGGAAATTGCTGTTTTGGCATTAACAATTGTAGAATGAAGCAAATATCCAATTTATACGATATTCTAACATCCCCAATGTCCCTTGAAAACATTTCTCTAAGAAATGAGATATGGAAGAAATGATTTAAATAAAAATTCCATACTGACCTCTAGAAATAATAACTAAATTAGAAGCACAATGAAAAATTAGCCAAGAGAGGATTAAGAAATAAATGAGAAATACTCAGAATTCCATACGTTGAAAAAATACATTGAAATAATGGAAGATAAGACGCGAGTTTCCCCCTCCAAACAAAAAAGAGAAGAGAGAATGTGGGATATATAATTTTCAAACACATAAAGCTGACCATTCTGAAGAATTTTAAGATGAAAGTTGCCAAGATGGGGACAAAGATGAAATCATATTAGTATATACATTGTGTGTATTCTGTGTTTCATGATCTGGCAAAGTAGAAATATGCTGTTAAATAAGTGAGGGAAGGTTCATTGGTTGTATAAGCATTTACAGAATGCTATAAAGAATGATGAGAATACTATAAGATGAGATTTAAAGAATACTATAAACACTGGAGGGCTTCCCTGGTAGTTCAGCTGGTAAAGAATCTGCCTGCAATGCAGGAGACCTGGATTTGATCTCTTATTGGGAAGATCCGCTGGAGGAGGGCATGGCAATCCACTCCAGTATTCTTTGCTTGGAGAATCCCCATAGACAGAGAAGCCTGGCGGGCTATGGTCCATGGAGTCGCAAAGAGTAGGACATGACTAAAAGACTAGGCCCAGCACAGCATAGCACATAAACACTGGAAGACCTCATGGTAAAAGATCCAACAATAAGAGAGAGTGACAAGCATTTTTTAAAATTTTATCTATTTATTTATTTCTGGCTGCACTGGGTCTTTGGTGTTGAGGACAGGGTTTCTCTAGTTGCAACTTTGTATTGTGGTGGCTTCTCTTGCTGTGGAGCATGGGCTGTAGGACAAGCAGGCTTTGGGAGTTGCAACATTTGGCTCAATAGTTGTGACTCACTGGACTCTAGAGTGGGGGCTTTGAAGTTGTGGCATACAGGCTTAGTTGCCCTGCGCATGTGGAATCTTCCAGGCCCAGGGATTGAACTGGTGTTCCCTGCATTGCAAGATGTATTCTTAACTATTGGACCATGAGGGAAGTCCAGGAGTACTTTGTAAATATTATAAGTTCACAGATAATTACAAGAACAAATATAAAAGCTTCTTAAATAACAAAAGACTTTTTAACATAAAAAGGCCAAGTTATCATATGAATAAACAAAATAACAAAAAACTACACACCCATTTTAACATAACATTAATATGAGAGTTGAAAGCAAAAATATATGACTCTTTTATAAATATAAATGGAATAATTCAACTATTATACTAATTTTTCACAATAAGAATGTAATCATTGTGAATATTTATTCATAAAATTAGAAAGCTATAAATTTTATAAAATGAATTTACAAAAACATGTGAGACAACCAGAAATTCTGGGCTTTTTTGTATACCACTTAGTGTAACAGATCAAGTGCACAAACGGTAAGGAAATAGAAACTAAACAGCATCATCAAAGAGTATATTTAGTCAATATTAATGTTTACATTTAAATAATAAATCGCTTTCTTTTCAAGCTCACAAAACATTCACAAAAGTTGATCATATATTATTCTATATTGATCATATATTATACTAAGATAAACATTAGTAAGTTATATCAGTTACAAATAACACAATAAACCCTCTCTGCTCACCATTTCATTTTTAAATATGAAATTATTTTTTTAAAAAGACAAAGGTCTTTACATAAGTAAACTGAAATATCTTCTATCAAACAACACTTGAATGAGAGAAGAAACAAACTCAAAGCTCGGAATTTCTAGTAATGACAGGGTATGTTCACTCAAAAGCTTGTAAATAGTACGAGCTTTCATAGCAGCTTTATTTGTTGTAACCCCAAACTAGAAATAGTTCAAATAATAATAGGTAAATGGATAAACATATTAATATTTTGACTAATCTGTCTACCAATTAGAGGAAAGTATTTTATAATGGTCCACTACATTGTCTATTTGCTGTATATACTAAATTCATTTTGAATAGAAATTTAAAATTATTACCTCTTATTGTTTTATCAATGTGTGAACAAAATATTTTCTTTATGAAGGGCATATTATCAGATTTTAAGACTTTTGAACAATGCCTCTGCCTCCTAGCTGAAATATTAACGACGGATTCTGATAGTTGATCTACTTGTAAGTTTCTTTTCACAGCAATTGTATTTCATATTTTCTGTGTCTTCTTTTTGTGTGTTTATCTTCATTTATTGTTTGTTTTTGAGGGTGGTGATTTGGTCCTTTACTTTCTTTCTCATTTTAGTTGTTTGCCTCTACTAAGCCTGAAGATGTAAACTGAAAGGCAATCAATCTAATTACCATACTCTATAATAATCTATATGGGAAAAGAATCTGACAACAAATAGATATTTGTTATATACATGAAACTGAATCACCTTGCTGTATACCTGAAACTAATTGCCAGCTTTAGAGAGATCTGCTCTAACATGATTGAATTCAGTTTTCCCACATTCCAGGCAGACTCTTTATCACGTGACCCACCAGGGAAGCCCCTTTTCGAACATACCAACTCATGTTCACCACTGCCTTTTAGACTTTTTCTTGCTATTTGCACTGTCTTTAAATGTGAATCTTTTAAATAGTTATCTGTGAGTTTTTGAAGCCTTCATATCCTGAGAACTGATACGTTTCTATCATGACTCGGATACCACATTATTTATTATTGTAGCTTTAAACAGTTGTAAAGCTTCCCTGGGCCTCCATGGTGGCTCAGATGGTAAAAAATCCATCTACAATGCTGGAGACCTGGGTTGGATCTCTGGGTTAGGAAGACCCCCTGGAGAAGGAAATGGCTACTCACTCCAGTATTCTGGCCTGGAGAATTCCATGGACTGTAAAGTCCATGAAGTTGCAAACAGCCAGTCATGACTGAGCAGCTTCCACAATCTTAAACAGTTGTAACTTGAAATAATTTGTCTTCCAATGTTTTTAAATAGCGAAAATGCATTGTTTCAGACCTACTCATTTTATTTCCTTACAAATTTAAAAATTAACTTATAAATTTCAACAGAATCTCGCGTTTTTTGAAATTAGAGGAAAGCTATAGGTCAATTTGAGAAGAATTTGGCATCTTAAAACTATCAAGGATTCTTCTAATTCTTAAGGACAGTACACATCTCCAGTTGTTTATGTGCAATTGACCTTCCAACAACAATGTGAGAGTTAGGAGATGCAGATGTTCTGATCCTTGGCACAGTCAAAAATCATATAAAACTTTACAGTTGACCCTACAGGGAGGCTTTTTTTTCCAAAACACAAATTCTACTTCTCCACAACTTCCATTTACATTTACCCAAGACAAAAGCTAATTTGCATGCACCATGAAACAAAAAGAATAAATAAGAACCTTTGATTATATATTTGATTAACTACAGTATTGCTAGCTACTTCCAAAATCCCAATATTTTTTAAGAAATCTGGATTTTTACATAATTATATGTTAATTATATATGAATATTACTCATATCAAGTCTGATGTGCTGCAGTTCATGAGGTCACAGAGAGTAGGACATGACTTTGTGACTGAACAACAACAATCAGTTCAATATTTGTAAATCTTTTTGCATGTTTTCTGGCCATTTTGCTTTTCTATTCTTAAAATTTCAAAGCAAATAATGTATTTATGAAATTAGAATCTCTTGTAATACTCTCTTCCCAAGAGGAAGGATATATGGCCCTAGGAATCAATGAGTGGAAATAGGCTTTGCCATCATTTTCAGTGACTCATTGGCAGATTTTGCTTCCTCTCACAAAATCTTGGCTCTTAGAGATGGAAGTTCTAAACCTAAAAACAGATATATACTTGCCAGGCAACACAGAATAGTTCTTGCTAGAACTACATGTTACCTGTTACACTGGCTCCCAGTTCAGCAACTTAAAACCTCACATGGTTCAACTGTTTTAAGTGTGAGTAAATCAGAGTTGGGTGGCAAATGGAGTCCTGGCCCCAGTCAAGCAGACAGTGAGTTCAGAGTTTGTGGGTCTACTCAGTGATCATTCCTTCAGTCTCTGAATATATAATTGAGACTGATATACTTGATAGCTGGACTAACCCCCATACCAATTTAAGAATTATCTCAATAGAAAAAAATCTATTTTAGTGAGAAAACTGAGAGGAAATATTTGAAACTATCTTCCTCTGGTCAAGATAGTAAATCAAAATTAATACTTCATTGAGGTGGAGGTAGTATAGACTACTACTAAATTTAAAGTTCTAAAAAATGTAGGAGTGGTAGATGCTATCTATCTCCTTTTAATTTGTTTTTTCATCCTTTGAGAGGAACACATGTGTCCCTGAGAATGGCAACAGATTACCAGATGTTCAATAAAGTTGGAACCCCAATCCCGGATGAGGTTGTAGGACTGCTGCTAGAGCAGTTAAATATGGTACAAGGTGCAAGGTATGTAACTATTGATTTGGCAAAGACATTAATTTCTACCCAATTAGAAAACAGAATCAGAAACAGATCTCATTAAGACAAAATGAATGTACACAACATTGTCCCAGTTTTGTTTTGTTTTTTCCAACTTTCCCGTTTTGCTGAAATCTAGTCCTAAGAGAATTGAATAATCTGTATTTTCTTCAGAGCATCATAATGATCCATTATATCAACAATATTATGGCAGTCAGACAGGATAATCAAGGAGTAACCAGTGCATTGGGAATTCTTGGCACAATACATACCCTACAAATGTTGGGAAATGAACTGTACAAAGATTTGGAGGTCTGTCACTTAAGTAAAATTTTTCATGGTAAGTTGAAGTTCTAGTGGCAAGTTGAAGCTCTAGACAAAATTTCCTTGATCAGAAATCCACCCAAGAATCAGGATAACCCAGTGCCTATTAAGGAATAATTGTGGGGATACTAGATACTAAACAGTAAAATCATAGACAGACAAATGCAAGACAATCACTAAAATAAAGAGGAAAGAAAATCAGAAATAGACTATCTACCCTGAAAAGGTAATGCAACTAGAATGAAAACACTCATGCTTGGTAAGGAAGAGGACTATGAGTTTCTGCCCACAATAATGTCCACAGTCTATGGGGAGATAGAGTTACATATACACACAAACATTTTCTCAATGTGATGGAATGAAAGAGTTAGTTTTACTGAGAGTCACATTTTCCATGGCTTAGCAATTTCATTCAGTCTTTCATTATTATTAGTAGCTGGATGCAAAATGTCTTTGATAGAGGAGCTGGTAAAATTATGAACTTGCTCTTGTTACATTATAACACAACCTGTGTATGACTTTAAATGTAGATAGTAATCCAAGTGTCCTCCAGGATACATGATTATTTGGTAGGGAGTGGTGAGGAGAAAGAGAACATAAAATTTAGAATAATGAATATATTTATCAATCAAATCTTTCATTAAAATATTAGGAAAATGATAAAACAGCTATCTCTATTTTTAAAAAAATACTCGATCACTATCTCATTTTTCTTTTTCACTCATGATCTTTCACAGTAAACAAAACTAAGATGTCCATTTTACTAATAATGTATTTTTAAAAATTTAACTGTGTGCAATTTTTATCCACAATTAATCAAATTCAGTTTTTAACTATGTGAAATTATGCATTTTTTATCCCATGTAGTCTCTCATTCAACTTGATGGACTTGCATGACTTAAATTAGTGCTAAAATCTATGTCAACTATTTTTTTTTCTTGAAATAAATATAGCATTTCTGAATTGATCAATTTGATTCATAAAGCATTTTATCATGTGCTAAAACAATGATTGATAATATTGATTCTGGATATTTTTCCAACCTTATTTTGGAATTACATGTGATATAATTATGTGATCACTTCTTTTTGGCTGAATATTTTGGCCAAATTTGATCTGTATTTGCTTTGTCTTCCATATTTCCTTTTAGTTTAGAAAAAATAATAATTCTAGACATCTCTGGCAGTTCTTTCTTAAACATGTATTTACCCTCTAGAACAATACTTACATACTGCTTCTTCAGATCAGTTGCATCCTACTTTTTTGCGACCCCATGGACTGCTGCACACCAGGCTTCGCAGGCCATCACCAACTTCCGAAGCTTGCTCAAACTCATGTCCATCGAGTTGGTGATGCCATCCAACCATCTCATCCTCTGTCGTCCCCTTCTCCTGCCTTCATACTCTCTCAGCATCAGGGTTTTTCCCAATGAGTTGGCTCTTCGCGTCAGGTGGCCAAAGTATTGGAGCTTCAGCATTAGTCCTTCCAATTAATATTCAGGGTTGATTTCTTTCAGGATTGACTGGTTTGATTTCTTGCAGTCCAAGGGACTCTGAAGAGTCGTCTTCAACACCGCACTTCAAAAGCAGCAATTCTTCGGAGCTCAACTTTCATTATAGTCCAACTCTTGCATATCTATACATGACTCAGTTCAGTTCAGTTTAGTGGCTCAGTCGTGTCCCACCCTTTGCGATCCCATGAATCCCAGCACGCCAGGCCTCCCTGTCCATCACCAACTCCGGGAGCTTACTCAAACTCGTGTCCATTGAGTCGGTGATGCCATCCAGCCGTCTCATCCTCTGTCATCCCCTTCTCCTCCTGCCCCCAATCCCTCCCAGCATCAGGGTCTTTTCCAATGAGTCAACGCCGCATCAGGTGGCCAAAGTATTGGAGTTTCAGCTTCAGCATCAGTCCTTCCAATGAACACCCAGGACTGATCTTTAGGATGGACTGGTTGGATCTCCTTGCTGTCCAAGAGTCTTCTCCAACACTACAGTTCAAACGCATCAATTTTTTGGCACTCAGCTTTCTTCACAGTCCAACTCTCACATCCATTCATGACCACTGGAAAAACCAAAACCTTGACTAGACAGAACTTTGTTGGCAATGTAATGTCTCTGCTTTTTAATATGCTATCTAGGTTGATCATAACTTTCCTTCCAAGGAGTAAGCATCTTTTAATTTCATGGCTGCAATCTGCAGTGATTTTGGAGCCCAGAAAAATAAAGTCTGACACTTTTTCCACTGTCTCCCCATCTATTTCCCATGAAGCGATGGGCCAGATGCTATGATCTTAAGTTTTCTGAATGTTGAGCTTTAAGCCAACTTTTTCACTCTCCTCTTTCACTTTCATCAAGAGGCTTTTTAGTTCCTCTTCACTTTCTGCCATAAGGGTGGTGTCATCTGCATATCTGAGGTTACTGATATTTCTCCTGGCAATCTTGATTCCACCTTGTGCTTCATCCAGCCCAGCATTTCTCACAATGTACTCTGCATATAAGTTAAACAAGCAGGGTGACAATATACAGCCTTGATGTACTCCTTTTCCTATTTGGAATGGGTCTGTTGGTCCATGTCCAGTTCTAACTGTTGCTTCCTGACCTGCATATAGGTTTCTCAAAAGGCAGATCAGGTGGCTGGTATTCCCACCTCTTTCAGAATTTTCCACAGTTTGTTGTGATCCACACAGTCAAAGGCTTTGGCATAGTCAATTGGCTACTGGATACTAAAAGTACAAAATACAAGTTGTAAATTCACAGTTTGAATCTTGATATTATCAGCATTCTCAGATTACACATAAAATGTGTTTTATTATAAGGTTATAAATATTCATAAGGAATAGTTAAAAGTGTCATTCTTATCTCAGAAAATTTGCTTTTAAGTTTCCATTTAAAAGCAGTTTTAGCATAAAAATTCTATGGTGTAAAAATAAATATTTTGATGGGAAAACATCTACTATTTGAAAACACTGAGAAAAAGAAGTATCTATTTTATATTATACATTTTTTTTTTCAGATTTGAAGAGTAAGAATAATAGTTTGTGCTTTTCTATTCATATCTGTTGAGCCAAATTTATTGTTTTAACCCAGTATAGAAGAAATAAAACATATAGATTAATAAGGGAAAATGTTAGATTCTCTCATGATTTAAACATCTTATTTTGGGCTTGTATTAAATACAAATATATTGATAAAGTTCAATCAATGAGAATCACATTACAAAGAGAAGGAATGAAAACTTACTGGTAATATAAAGTTGATTGGATCTGGTGAGCAGGAAGTAGCAACTACTGTAGACACATAATAAAACTTAAGTGAGACAAGAAATGGTAAATAAAGCCCATGGAAAAAATCAAGCGCCTAC
This sequence comes from Cervus canadensis, assembly GCF_019320065.1. Taxonomy (NCBI): domain Eukaryota; kingdom Metazoa; phylum Chordata; class Mammalia; order Artiodactyla; family Cervidae; genus Cervus; species Cervus canadensis. The sequence goes on from NC_057396.1 coordinate 9,913,259, forward strand.
TACCTTGTTGGTATGTAGCATATTTAGGAATCTTTGGAAGGTAAAAGACAAGTTGCTGTATATTGTCCCTCCTATCACTAAGAAATAATTTCAATGTCTATTGGGCCTCTTCAGATTCTTGAGAAAATACCATCTCATTTGGCATACTATTCTGACCTCTCCACTGACTGGCAGTGCTACAGAGTTGATGTGGCCTGAAAGGAGGACTTGGAGGGTTAATCCCTGAACAAGCTTGGAAATAGGACATTGAAGGTTAATCTTGGCCCTGCCCACTAAAACAAATGTCTGAAGATCTTCACTAACTATGTATTGAGGGAAAAAAAAAAGTGATTTGCTACACGGAGGAATAGAAGCTGATACTAGGTGCCAGAGGTACCATGGGATGTGTAGATTTCCTGTAGCAATAAAATAAAACAAGGAAGAGCAGTGACCATTGAAGTCACCACAGGATTAAATTTATAATAATCCATTATCAGTCTGCTTTGGCCAAATACAGAAGTTGAAAGAAAGTAGGACCTGCATCTTTCTAATCCTTGATAGTGTGATGTTTCTGCAATCTGTTGAGGATTATTATATTCAGCTAGTTTACTATTTAATATGTACAGGCTATTTTATTATCGTGGCCTCTTCTGCCATTTTTATTCTCACTACGTGGATTCCCATAGAGATCTTGGAAGCTGATGAGCATGTCTATTAGAATTAAGCATTCTGATACCGGGGAGGAGTAGATAGGAGCTCAGGGTGGGAGTTTAATTAAGTATGCACTGGTCCATTATGGGATAAACCTGAACCCAATTCCACTGATAATTTGACCTTCATAAACTCTAATCTGAAAGGGGTCTTCAGGAGTTAGTCTAAAAGTTCATATCTGATATGATATGTTTTCTTTCTTTAAATATAGAGTTTGTTGAAAGCTATTTCTATAGCTACAGCTATATACATATGCTCGTGCACACTTATACATAATCCCTCTGCTTGTATTTTTCAATCAGAACTGAAGGAAAAAATAAATAAATATTAATTTTTTTTCAGACTTTATAATAAGCTAAAGGGCTTCCCTTGTTGCTCAGTTGGTAAAGACTCTGCCTGCAATGCAGGAGACCTGGGTTCGATTGCTAGGTTGGGAAGATCCCCTGGAGAAGGAAATGGCAACCCACTCCATTATTCTTGCCTGGAGAATTCAATGGACAGAGGAACCTGGCAGGCTACATTCCATGGGGTTGCAGAGTTGGACACGACTTAGCAACTAAACCACCACCACCGTAGTAAACTAAACTGTTTAAAAAATTAAAATATTCTCTGTTTTTATTAAACTTTAAATAAAATATAACATATGGAAATATATATAAATAAAAAGGTACAGTTAGATAAAACTGGTAATATATCTTTGCAATGGTCAGATTATGAAATAGAAAATAATTGACATTGTTTAATCTGCCTTGCCACTTGATAGTGGCTACACTAAGTGTTAGCTATTACCCTTATCCAGTGTCATAATCAATTTTCCTGTTTAAACTTCAATTGAATGAACTCATACAGAATATATTCTTTGATACCTGGATTCTCTTTTTATTTGTGGGATTCTCCAGTGTTGCTCTATGTAGTTAAGCAGTTTGATTTAGTTTGCTTATTTTCATTTATTCCACTGTGTCAGTATGTCATAATTTGTGCAAGTATTCTATTGTTAATGAATACTTTTTCCAGATTTGACTATTTTAAATTATGCTTCAGTGATACTTTCTCATGTTTTTTGATCGACATATTTCATCAACATTGTATGCATTTCAGTCCCATATATGCCAAAAGTAAAGCTGGTGAGTTATAGTTTATTTGTATTTTCAGCTTTAGCAAACACTAGAAAACATTTTCCAAAATGATTGCTATAAATTATACAACAACAAGTATATAGAATTCTCATATCTTTACTCGTACTATATACTTTACTCATCAGGATTTGATACTGTCTGTCTTTCTCATTTTAGCCATTCTTCTGGCTGTGTAAGATAATTCTTTGTGATTTTAACTTACCTTTATCTGAGAACTAATGATATTAACAAAGTTAGTAAAATTAAAGATTCCTTAATATAACTATTTCCTATTCAGATAGCCTTTTTTACGAAATGTTCAAGGTCCATTTCTCTTTTTAAAATTGGACTATCTGCTGTTTACTTATTTTTAGGAGTTCTTTGTGTTTCTGGATATAGATCTTTTGATAGTATCAGAGAATATTGGTCTAGGTTCTAACAACAACAACAAAAAAACGCATTTTTATATATGATTAGTGCATTCCTGTCCTCTTAAAGAAACATTTCCCTATGCTAATTTCATAAAGATGTTTTTCAATTTTCTTTCAAAAAAATTTAAATTTTTCATATTTAGATTTAAAATCCAACTGGAATTGATTTATATTCCTTTCTGAATCTGTCTTGGGAGATTATACACCTATTTTAAAAATTATATTTGATGACCTCCATAAAAAGCTGTAATTTTAAGTAAAAGTTAAATATTCTTATATTTAGCCTACTTTTATTTCTCTAGCATTTACATAGTAAACCCTTTATTCTACCAACACTTAGTGACCATCTATAATTCAAAAGTATTGTGTGGGAAATGGGATAGAATGATAGAAAATAAAAAATTTTGTTTTATAATTTTTTCTGTTTCCTTTCTTTTTTAAATTACCTTTCATTTTTGACAACAAATAAGTGAATTTTCTAAACATCTTCTTAAATAAGGAAAAATATCAGTCAAGTAATATCTATACTAAGATTATAGCAACATATACAAGAAACCAGTGAGGTAGGAGATGATTTATGTCAAAATAATGATTTTCTGCAGTCCATAGGGTCACAAAGAGTGGGACACAACTTAATAACCGAACAAAATATCATGTAAAAATTGGGACCCTGATCCCATCATCCATAATCATTTTGTTATTTACCTGCCAAGCATAACTAATCCACAGGTCTCGATGTGTTTAGGTCATTTAGTCAGGAACACCTCAAATTCATACTATATGTCTCCATAGCACCTAAAATTCTTTATGACATTTATAGAAATTATAAAGGTTCGTTCTGTAATTCTTAATTTGGAGTCCATTTTCCCTTTACTAGACTTTATGTTTCATGAAAATAGAAGAAATGTGGGCTATCTATTAATGGAAACTGGAAGAATAGACAAGAGAGCCTGGTGGGCTGCGATCCATAGGTCCTAACGAGTCAGACAGGAATGAAGCCACAGGACATATGCACTCACGGAGGAATAGAAGGAATAAAAAGACAAAAGAAATATAGAGAAAAAGGATGAGAAGAAAAAACAAATTTATAAGGGTGTTGTGTCCATAATCCCTTATAAAAACTTTCAAAAACTTTGAGTCGTTGTCAATGTTTTGAAACATTTCCACGCAGCTATTACCCCTTCCTGGAGGAAATCTTATGCCCCTTGTATCAGAATGTCTGACCCCATTTTTTGATGTTTAACAGATGACAGATTTTAAGCCTCATTTCTCTCTCTTCTCCTTGTACCTCACACCTGAGAACTCTCTAGTAAGAAAGTCTGGGTGGTCCTCCTTTGGCGCTAGCTGCTGCTGCTGCTGCTAAGTCGCTTCACTCGTGTCCGACTCTGTGCGACCCCATAGACAGCAGCCCACCAGGCACCCCATTGCCTGTTCTCCAGGCAAGAACACTGGAGTGGGTTGCCATTTCCTTCTCCAATGCATGAAAGGAAAAGTGAAAGTGAAGTCGCTCAGTCGTGTCCTGACTCTTAGCGACCCCATGGACCGCAGCCTACCAGGCTCCTTCCTCCATGGGATTTTCCAGGCAAGAGTACTGGAGTAGGTTGTCCTTGCCTCCTCCTTGGCCCTAGAGGGAGAGTCAACCACCTAAATTCCTGTTTATGCCACCTGGGTCCCAACCCCGACCACAATAAAAATCTCAAACTGTTTCCTTTCTCAAGACTTTTCAGACTTATTTTGGAGGACTGCCTTGTCCTCCACAAAGAATTAATTCTCCCCAGGAAACCTCAATTATGTAAGCAGTAAACTTTCATATCCTCTTGGAGTGTACTATGTTTCAGCTTTGACATCTGAAACTGAAATTTTGGGTGGGATTCTCTCCTATTTATGTAGAGTGCAAACTATACCATCTCCCTGCATAGTCTATGGATACTTAGATTAAAATTTGTTAATTTATATATCAAAATATGTAAGAAAAATGACACAAGTCAGATAGCTTGAGGTATTTGTACTGAAATAAAAATAAATCCAAAGCCATTTCACTCTCAAAGCCTGGCTTTCTGCACATTTTGTGAACCATTTTTTTTTTTCCTTACAAAGAATTTATTATTTTTTTTTTAATTTGTAAACAAATTTATGTCAATACTCTTATATTCATGTAAAATTCACATTTGATTATACATATATAACTTTAATTTTAAAAGTATACAATTACATATAGAGAAATTTTTAAATTTGGCCAAGACATAGAGAAGTTAATTTGTGCATTATCATTTATATCATCTGCTGTTGAAATGATGGCACATTATTCCTCACATATTTGTTTAAAGAACTCAACTTCTTTAATAAAAAAAAGACAACCTCTTTAACAAGTGGTGCTGGGAAAACTGGTCAACCACTTGCAAAAGAATGAAACTAGAACACTTTCTAACACCATACACAAAAATAAACTCAAAATGGATTAAAGATCTAAATGTAAGACCAGAAACTATAAAACTCCTAGAGGAGAACATAGGCAAAACACTCTCCGACATAAATCACAGCAAGATCCTCTATGACCCACCTCCCAGAATATTGGAAATAAAAGCAAAACTAAACAAATGGGACCTAATGAAACTTAAAAGCTTTTGCACAACAAAGGAAACTATAAGTAAGGTGAAAGACAGCCCTCAGATTGGGAGAAAATAATAGCAAATGAAGCAACAGACAAAGGATTAATCTCAAAAATATACAAGCAACTCCTGCAGCTCAATTCCAGAAAAAATAAATGACCCAATCAAAAAATGGGCCAAAGAACTAAACAGACATTTCTCCAAAGAAGACATACAGATGGCTAACAAACACATGAAAAGATGCTCAACATCACTCATTCTCAGAGAAATGCAAATCAAAACCACAATGAAGGGACCATTACACACCAGTCAGGATGGCTTTGCTATCACAAAAGTGACAAGCAATAAATGACTTGGAGAGGCTGTTGGAGAAGGGAACCTCTTGCACGTGTTGGTGGGAATGCAAACTAGTTACAGCCACTATGGAGAACAGTGTGGAGATTTCTTAAAAAACTGGAAATAGAACTGCCATATGACCCAGCAATCCCACTTCTGGGCATACACACTGAGGAAACCAGATCTGAAAGAGACACGTGCACCCCAATGTTCATCACAGCACTGTTTATAATAGCCAGACATGGAAGCAACCTAGATGCCCATCAGCAGATGAATGGATAAGGAAGCTGTGGTACATATACACCATGGAATTTTACTCAGCCGCCAAAAAGAATTCATTTGAACCAGTCCTAATGAGATGGATGAAACTGGAGCCCCTTATACAGAGTGAAGTAAGCCAAAAAGATAAAGAACATTACAGCATACTAACACATATATATGGAATTTAGAAAGATGGTAACGATAACCCTATATGCAAACAGAAAAAGAGACACAGAAGTACAGAACAGACTTTTGAGCCCTGTGGGAGAAGGTGAGGGTGGGATGTTTCGAAAGAACAGCATGTATATTATCTATGGTGAAACAGATCACCAGCCCAGGTGGGATGCATGAGACAAGTGCTTGGGCCTGGTGCACTGGGAAGACCCAGAGGAATCGGGTGGAGAGGGAGATGGGAGGGGGGATCGGGATGGGGAATAAGTGTAAATCTATGGCTGATTCATATCAATGTATGACAAAACCCACTGAAATGTTGTGAAGTAATTAGCCTCCAACTAATAAAAAAATTAAAAAAAAAAATTGTTTATTCTTTCCAGTTTTCTCCCAGCATTTCTTGGTAAGTCTCTGAGTACTTCATGTGGATTCTTATGAAAGAGTTTACAATAACCAATGGTTGCAAAAGGCTGTTCTAATTTCCAAAAGTTATTAATGAGGAAAAAAACAACACCAACAACAAAAAAAACACAGATCAATAACAGAGTAAGCAAGTAAATAATAACAGCAATAACTCTTTTCCATCTGGAGTTTGGACAGAGACTGAGTTTATATATTTTCTTTCTATGTGGAGAAGTAATGTTTCCTTGTTGAAAATCTTTAAACATATTAAGAAAAACACATGTTCAACCATCTTTGATCTATAGATACATTTTCTTTTGTCATATTTCAGTAGCAAGTCTCACTAAAATGTGACTTAAGGACTGAGTGCTCATTAAGAAAATAACATGACTGAGTTGTCTATTTTCTCAGATTAACCATTAAGTTAAAGATTTACCATTCTGGGACTTCCCCAGCTGAGGCTAGCCAAACTTATAGTTTCTACTAAGGCTTCCTTTTAAAGGACTCAGTTCAGTTCTCAGTTGCCTAGTCATGTCTGACTTTTTGCGACTCCATGGACTGCTGCACGCCAGGCCTCCCTGTCCATCACCAACTCCCGGAATTTACTCAAACTCATGTCCACTGAGTCAGTGATGCCATCCAACCATCTCATTTTCTGTCATCCCCTTCTCCTCCCACCTTTGATCTTTCCCAGGATCAGGGTCTTTTCAGTTGAGTCAGTTCTTCCCATCAGGTGGCCAAAGCATTGGAGCTTCGACTTGAGCATCAGTCCTTCTAAATATTCTGAACTGAGTTCCTTTAGGATGGACTGGTTGGATCTCCTGGCAGGCCAAGGTACTGTCAAGAGTGTTCTCCAACACCACAGCTCAAAAGCATCAATTCTTTGGCACTCAGCTTTATTTATAGTCCAACTCTCATATCTATGCATGACTACTGGAAAAACAATAGCTTTGACTAGATGGACCTTTGTTGGCAAAGTAATATTTCTGCTTTTTAATATGCTGTCTAGGTTGGCCATAACTTTTCTTCCAAGGAACAAGCGTCTTTTAATTTCATGGCTGCAGTTACCATCTGCAGTGATTTTTGAGACCTCCCCTCCCCCGCAAAAAAATAAAGCCTGTCAGTGTTTCCACTATTTCCCCATCTATTTGCCATGAAGTGATGGGACTAGATGCCATGGTCTTAGTTTTCTGAATGTTGGGTTTTAAGCCAACTTTTTCACTTTCCTCTTTCACTGTCATCAAGAGTCTCTTTAGTTCTTCACTTTCTGCCATAAAGGTGGTTTCATCTGTGTACCTGAGGTTGTTGATATTTCTCCCAGCAATCTTGATTCCAGCTTGTGCATCATCCAGCCCAGCATTTCTCATGATGTACTCTGCAAACAAGTTAAATAAGCAGGGTGAAAATATACAGCCTTGACGTACTCCTTTCCTGATTGGGAACCAGTCTGTTGTTCCATGTCCAGTTCTAACTGTTGCTTCCTGACCTGTATACAGATTTCTCAGGAGGCAGGTCAGGTGGTCTGGTATTCCCATCTCTTTAAGAATTTTCCAGAGTTTGTTGTGGTCCACACAGTCAAAGGCTTTGTCATAGTCAATAAAGCAGAAATAGATGTTTTTTGGAAACTGTCTTGATTTTTCGACGATCCACTCTAAAGGACTAGTTATGTATTAACCTACAAACCCAGCTGCCTATTTTCTGAGGTCCACATCACAACAAACAGTGTTTAATTAGTTTTCATGTTAAGGTCTTTTACATTAGCAGTAAAGTTATTTTTTTTTTCTTATAATTCATTTGTGATCATTAATATTCATATGAAAGTTCTGGTGAGTAAAAAAAAAATAGCTAACATATATAGTGGCTTCCTATTTAACAAACAGTGTTTTGAGTGCCAGGATGCATTCCGTGACTTAATTATTATAATCATCCTGAGTATGCTACTTATTCAGCATGTGACATTGGACAAGCTATTAACTTCACTGTGTTTCAATTTTCTTATCCAAAAAAAGGAAGATAAAATTACCAACCACCTAGGATCATTGAGCCATTTTATTTTTCATTTATTCTCTGGCCAAAAATAAAACTCTGTTACTAATGAAATGATTACACTAGCCCTTGATTATCATAAGCTCATCCAGCTACTTAGTATGTTTCACCAAAGGTAAAATGTGAACTGTATTTTTATCAAGGAAAAATCAAACTTACTACAGGTTGGTTCTACAATAGAAAAACTTCAATCACATATAAAAATAGCATTTTATACAAATGGTTTAAATATCAGATTTTTTGAACTCATTATAGAAATCTATATAAAACTACTCCACCATGATTATTAAATTTTTTATTTCATTCTGTGAATAAGAGGAATTCATTTTCTAGTCATCATTTGAATTGATAATGACATACAATGACATAAAAATGTAGACTATATTCGCTGAGCCTCTATTTTGAAAAGTATTTTACATTTCCTTCAGTCTATTTTAAAAAGATTATCTACATAAAATAGAGCCACTGTGTCTGCTTACTAAAGGAATATGATTTTATTAATCTTTCAGAGTCAAGTTAAATACCAGAGATACATTTTTTCTCATCTAGGTTATTTACTCCTCTGATCTATATAGTTTTAGAGTTTTTTTCCCATTCTAAATTTGAGAAAATCATTCTGAAAAAGAAAAGCATCAGTTGTTTTGATCATTTTTTCATTTTATCCATAATTTTTGTCATTTAGCTCATATTTTTCCAGATTTTGAAATAATGCCTCTGTTTATATAGAAGAATATTCCCTTGAAATCATGAATTTGAACTTACTTATTTGGCTTTGTTTTTCAATGTAAATAATTACAAAATATTTTATTTTTAATTTTGCCTCTTAGACCTTCAAACTGATGTGGTGAATTTGAGGTTTTCCAACTTTTTTTGCACCTATAATACTTTTACCATGAAGTAACCTTATTACTGCTTTGTTAATTTTCTTAATTAAAAGTTCTGTCAGTGTGAAATGTGGCTTGGGACTCATCTATGTACAATGTATGCTGATTTAAAAATAGCAAAAAGAACTATCTTTCAAAGTCTGATAAATATTGAGCATTTCTATTACTACATAATAGAATTAAAATCTTGGCAATAAATGTAGATTTTAAAGAGACAGTTATAGTATCTACTTTCCATCTTTAGGAAACTGAATGTATCCTCCCACATCTGATAAGAGGTCTTGCTCATCTATCCCTCCAGTTCCTCCCTCTGGATATTTCTTGATTAAAATCCACTGAATAGCTGATTTGTAAGAGAACCCTCCTCTCCTGTTACCCTTAATACTTGCAAATCATTGAAGATGCAAACAGCAGTGCTCCTGGATAAAATAACTTAAGGGATCACTGTCTAAATTACGCATATCCTTGTTCTCAGCTCATTCTTTGTGTCACAAATACTCACTAAGCACCTACAAGGTTTCTGGAGTTTTGTAAAAGCCTCTCAGAACATAGGATAAGGACCATTAAAATCTTCCTGGAAAGATTTAAAGAAAAAGGCTGTTTGACTCAATTTAAAACATAAAGATTACCAGGAGTTTTCCTCCCCACACCAATATCACACATCTACAACTGGAAGAGTTGGTTGGTACATGAAGAAGTACACCAGATATATCACAGATCAATTTCTGACAGCATTAAATCCTGTAGAGACATGAAGTGGAAGAAATCCTATTGCAAGTAGGGTTTTATTGGCATGGCTTAAATTTCAAAAGGGTTTATTTAGTCAAGACATAAAGATAATATATTCAAAACAATTAAGAATAGCTTATATGGTATGTTTCTGTCAGGCGAGTGTATGCTCCTCAGTTCTTGTCTCATCACAACAATGATTTGGAGCGACGGACATTAAAGCCCTTGGCACATCACAGCTCTCGGGTCTTGGACAAACCATGCTATTGGAGGTTCCCAAGCAGAAAAAGGAGTCCCTCCTTTTGAAACCATGCCATATGATCTTCTTGAAAGTCCTTACTCTTAGCTTTAAGAGTCTCACCTTTAGTATATGAAGGAGTTTCTGGCAAATTAGTCTGTGGAACTAAGGTGGCAATCCCTATTAGGTCACGGTTCTGTAATGCTGCTCTCTTAGCTGCTTTATCAGCTGCTTGGTTTCCTCATGCCACTTCTGTGCTCCCTTTATGGTGTCCTTTACAGTGGGAGAGTGAAACATCAGTGGGCAGGTGGACTGCCTCCAAGAGTCTAAGAATTTGATCACCATATTTGATTGGGAACCTTCGGGTGGTCAAGTAGCCCCTTTCTTTCCAAATAGCCGCATGTGCATGTAGCACCAGAAAGGCATACTTGGAGTCAGTGTAAATGGCTATTCTTTTTCCTTTTCCCAGCTCTAAAGTTAGAATCAGAGCTATGAGCTCAGCTAATTGGGCTGAAGTACCTGGAGAAGGAAATGGCAACTCACTCCAGTATTCTTGCCTGGAAAATCCTATGGACAGAGAAGCCTGCAGTTCATGGGGTCGCAAAGAGTTGGACACGACCAAGAGACTTCACTTTTCACTTTCACTGGGTGGCAGAGGCTTAGGCTCTATGGTCTCAAAATTGGAGACTACTGCATATCCGGCTCTTCTTTTTCCATCTAAGACAAAGCTGCTTCCATCAGTGTACCAGATTTCCTCAGGATTGGTCAGAGGATCTTCTGACAATCCCTCTAGGGGTTTTGTCCAGTGGTCCAAGGTTTCTAGACAAGAGTGAAAGGGGAGAGAGCCCTCAGTGTAGGCGGGTGGGTGGCTGGGTTAAGAACCTCACAAGGGGAATAGAGTGAGGTCTGGATTTTCCATCAGCATTACTTGATATTTGAGGATTCTTTGCTCAGACATCCATAAATAGCCTTTCCCATTTAGGAGTTTTTTTACCTGGTGGCTGGTAAAAATAGTTAATTTGCCCCCAAAGGAGAGTTTTAAAGCATCTTCTATCATGATTGCAATAGCTGCAAGATTTCGAAGGCAGGGGGCCAGCCTTGGGCAGTTGAATCAAGTCTCTTGGGTAAGTAAGCTACAGGCTGGGGCTCAGATCCTAAACTTTGAGTTAACATTCCCAAAGCCATTCCCTCTCTTTCATGGACATAAAGTTGGAGTGCTTTTCCTGTAGCACCCAAAATGGTACAGGTTTGGGAGGAGAAGGCTGCAGAGTAGATCAAGACAGGTAGCCCCTGTGTCAACCAAGAAATTCTCGGACCTACCTGCCACATCCAGTTGTACCCTTGGCTCCAGCCCCGTGATGGTTGTCTGTGACAGGCGGGCTGGCCGGAGTGGGCTGCTTCAGTCCTCTTGAATCATTGTGAAGGAAGGCTTGGTGCTTGACCTTGAGGCTCTTAGGTCCCAAGGGCACAGTGCCGCCCAATGTCCCAGATGATGGCATTTGTGGCAAGCCATTTAATAGGAGGCTTGTCAGTTTGGACACTTTTTGGCCCAATGCCCCACCTGTCTACAGATTAGGCATTTGCCTCCTGCCTTGTCCTTCAAGGAATTGGGGTGTGCCATAGGGCTTCTCTGGAGGGCAGCCAACATCTGGGCATGCCTGAAGAAGCACAAGCTGGAATCAAGATTGCTGGGAGAAATATCAATAACCTCAGATATGCAGATGACACCACCCTTATGGCAGAAAGTGAAGAAGAACTAAACAGCCTCTTGAAAGTAAAAGAGGAGAGTGAAAAAATTGACTTAAAGCTCAGCATTCAGAAAACTAAGATCATGGCATCTGGCCCCATCACTTCATGGCAAATACATGGGGAAAAAGTGGAAACAGTGTCAGACTTTATTTTTTTGGGCTCCAAAATCACTGCAGATGGTGATTGCAGCCATGAAATTAAAAGACACTTACTCCTTGGAAGGGAAGTTATGACCAACCTAGATAGCATATTAAAAAGCAGAGACATTATATTGCCAGCAAAGGTCTGTCTAGTCAAGGCTATGGTTTTTCCAGTGGTCATGTATGGATGTGAGAGTTGGACTGTGAAGAAAGCTGAGTGCTGAAGAATTGATGCTTTTGAACTGTGGTGTTGGAGAAGACTCTTGAGAGTCCCTTGGACAGCAAGGAGATACAATCAGTCCATCCTAAAGGAGATCAGTCCTGGGTATTCTTTGGAAGGACTGATGCTGAAACTGAAACTTCAATACTTTGGCCACCTGATGCAAAGAGTTAGCTCATTGGAAAAGACCCTGATGCTGGGAGGAATTGGGGGCAGGAGGAGAAGGGGATGACAGAGGATGAGATGGCTGGATGGCATCAGTTTGAGTAAACTCTGGGAGTTGGTGATGGACTGGGAGGCCTGGCATGCTGCGATTCATGGGGTCGCAAAGAGTCAGACACGACTGAGAAACTGAACTGAACTGAACTGAATCTTAACTCATTGCTGGTTTGCCCACCATTGATGGGAATAGGTACCATGATGTAAGCTCATCCTACCTAGTACTGTTGCAACCTGAGAGTCAGGCGTCCCTGAATCAGGGTGCAGATCCCTAGGCAGGCTGAGGTGTGATAGCCTCCTAGAGCTCGAATCCCCAGGCAGGTCGAGACGTGATGGCCTCCCGAGAATTGGGTAACTGGGCAGGTCGAGGCGTGATGACCTCCTGGCACCCTTGGGACTAGCAGATCCCTGAGCAGTTTTTTTTTTTTTTTTTTTTAATTTATTTATTTATTTTTTTATTAGTTGGAGGCTAATTACTTCACAACATTTCAGTGGGTTTTGTCATACATTGATATGAATCAGCCATAGATTTACACGTATTCCCCATCCCGATCCCCCCTCCCACCTCCCTCTCCACCCGACTCCTCTGGGTCTTCCCAGTGCACCAGGCCCGAGCACTTGTCTCATGCATCCCACCTGGGCTGGTGACCTGTTTCACCATAGATAGTATACATGCTGTTCTTTTGAAATATCCCTCCCTCACATTCTCCCACAGAGTTCAAAAGTCTGTTTTGTATTTCTGTGAAGTAAGCCAGAAAGATAAAGAACATTACAGCATACTGACACATATATATGGAATTTAGAAAGATGGTAACGATAACCCTATATGCAAAACAGAAAAAGAGACACAGAAATCCCTGAGCAGTTTGAAGCGTGACAACTTTTTGAGGGCCAGATCCCTAGGCAGGTCAAGGCGTGATGACCTCCTGGGATGCCTGGACTGGAGTTGGGCATCCCCAAGTTCTCCAGTGTGACCAGTGCTAGGTAGGATTAAGGGGTTGGATATTATACAGTATTTCCCTCCCAAGGCCAGCTATTTTCTGGTTGTCCCTCCAGAAGATTGTAGAGGCAACACTGTGGGCCCAGATGGGGCTGAGGAAAGGAGCATGAAACAGGAGGGAAGGAGGCAGAGCACAACCTTTGAAAGAATGACACAGCACAAGGGCATAAGGTAAACCGATTAAAAGTCAATTGGGTCCAACATGACAAGTCAAATTCAAGTAAACCTTAATCCCCAATCTATAAGCCAAAAGACACATCCAGATGTGGCAGGACAGCTCTAAGGCACTGTCAAAAGAGGGAGGAGTGGATGGTTCCCCAATGTCTGGGATGATGCTCCCACTCATTAGCATATGAATTCACTAGCAAAACCTACCCAGACCACGTTGCCCTAGGCAATGGCCCACACCCTGAAGATTCCCTCTGAATCCTAACAAATCCACCTCTTACCTATGACTTTGTCTGTCACTGAATTTTTGCAGTAAAACCTCAGAGCCTGAGCTTTATTATGTCCTGAATCCAGACATTCTGGGATTTGGCTGGGCTTGAGTCCCAGGAGAGAGCTGAAGGACAGGAGGAAAAAGCAGTGGGAAAAACGTGCCAGGGAACCCCCTTCATAGCCTGCCGGAAAATCTGCTAAATGCCTGACCTGTGCTCACAGTTTTCATTGGCCTGATTCTTGGCACAGACAAGAGTAGGGACAGAAGAACCCCCACCGGCTTGGGTAACAGCTACTGGGGCCCAGCAGATAGTGCCTTTGGGACATACTGAAGAGTAGTCTCTCCAGAGTCCCTCAGTTGCGCCCACTGCCGACCATCTACTCGTGGGGGGTTCAAGGAAACAAGAAACAAGAGATTGTAAAGGAATTAAGATTTTGTTAGGCATGTCCCTCCAGCCATAAGAGCAAGGATCTCCTACCTTAGCTGGAGGTCTTCTGGAATCTGAGACTGAGCCATGTGGGCTGGGTTTGTTTTTCACTGTCCCGGTTTCCAGCATGAAGGGCCTTCCCCTGCGCTGGGTTTTCCTCGTGTTTGGCTTCCACCGCAGGAGCTTCACTGAGTTGGGCTCCTGCTGTGCTTGGCCTCTTCCGCGCAGACGTTGTTTCAGCCAGGTTAAACCCGAGTCACGGCACCACAGATGTCAGGTGAGTGTATGCGCCTCGGTTCTTGTTTCGTCACAACAATGATTTGGAGCGACGGACAGTAAAGCCCTCGGCATGTCACAGCTCTCGGCTCTTGGACAAACCATGTCATAGCTCTTAGACAAATCAGTGTTACAGCTCTATTTTATTTAGAAGATAGCAGGAGAATTCATCCTCAAAGAAGAGAAGAGTGGAGGAGCTCGCCAGTGTGCAGAGCACAGGGGGGAGGGGAGGAGAGAGAGAGAGAGAGAGAGAGAGTGTACACATGTTGGGGAGAGAGAGACAGAGCCCTTTGGCTCCTCTTTTTATATGTTTTTTTTTTCTTCCTCCTGGGCCTGCCCCATGCAAATTGGACTTAGGCAGGAGTGCTGTTACTACCTGAAGTCCTCACTCCAGTCCTTGGACCTTCCTTTGACCTTCCTCTGTTCTATTTTCACGGGCTTTTCCCTTCTTTGTATTTTAGCCACCACCATTTGGACTCCTTTTTCCTATTCTAACTACCTAACATTTCATAGATAATTTTTGCAAATGCATTTCAAAAAAGGGTGCAAACAAGTGAGAACTTTCAAATACATCAGACTTAAGACTCACTCACTTGCATCTTTTCTTTCTTATTCCCTTTCATTTTCATTTTTTAGTCATTCAGTGCTATGAGTAGAAACTCATACAACACTGAAAGAAGGTTTATATGAAGGTCTTTTCAGTTATTGGAAATATATGTATAATGCTACAGCAATATAATAATCATTCTAGCCAATACTTATAAATTACTCACTATATGATGGTCCCTTGTCTAATTGATTTTGTATATATATATTACTTTATTTAATTTTTATTAAATATGACAAGGTATGAGATATTGGTAAGAACTAGTGTTAAATCCATATTAAATTGATAAAAATAAAGCAAAGAAAAAAGTAAACTGCCAACTCTAAATTCTACTTTCTTGGCATGTAAAAAGCTATGATAACATGAAGAAGGAAATTATTTTTGACAATGTATCTAGAATATTGTTTCACAAAAGTGGTGGCATTCAAAATAAAGTGCAGAATATTTAAACTTCATAATTTTTATTATTCAGACATTTACTTATGTTGTCTCATTTGTGTGTGTCACACACTGTGTAGGCAAGATATTAGTGAGTTGGATGATTAAAGTCAATTAACCATGATTAACCATCCAACTCACAAGATATTAGTGAGATAGATGGTTAAAATTACATTAAGATAAGAGCAGATAGTCAATATTAACAAATAAATAAAATAAAATTTTATCTAAGTGTTTTTCTGATATAAAGAGAATGGGTGTTAGTCACCTATCCTAGTCATAGCCTCTATTCTTAATCCTTAAGACAAGCTTGCCCAAACGGTCTTTCAGGGAAATACTCTAAAGAAAAATGATTATTAAGGTTTGGACAGCAAAGGAGAACAAACCAGTCAATCCTAAAGGAAATCAACCCTGAATATTCATTGGAAGGACTGATGTTGAAGTTGAAACTCCAATAGTTTGGGCACCTGATGTGAAGAGCTGACTCATTTGAAAAGACCCTGATGCTGGTAAAGATTGAGGGCAGGAGGAGAAGTGGGCAATAGAGGATAAAGTAGTTGGATGCCATCACTGACCCAAAGTACATGAGTTCGAGCAAACTCTGGGAGATTGTGAAGGACAGGGAAGCCTGGCATGCTGCAGTCCATGTGGTCACAAAGAGTCAGACACGACTGAGAGACTGAACAACAACAACAAAATTTCTAGTACCTACTGTTATGTAATCTTTCCTATTTATCAACTTGGTTGGTGCGCTCCTTAACCACAAGATTAATCTAGCTGAAGACAGTAATCTCAGTGAGTTTAAGCAGCCTGTTATGTGCCTATTTTCTCCTAGATCTTTACCCATATTCTTTCTCTTAATCTAACTGAAACAATAGTTATTTCTCCTAATTTGAATCTGGGCTTTAGTGTTAGGGTACTGACTTGTCCACACACTAATAGCACATATCTCAACATTAATATTCTGGCTTCCAACTGATTGATATTCATTTTCAGTTCAAGCAAGAAAAATGAGTGCTGCTTTTTTAGTCCCTCTGCTGCTGCTGCTAAGACGCTTCAGTCGTGTCCGACTCTGTGCGGCCCCATGGACAGGCAGCCCACCAGGCGTCCCCGTCCCTGGGATTCTCCAGGTAAGAACACTGGAGTGGGTTGCCATTTTCTTCTCCAATGCATGAAAGTGAAAAGCGAAAGTGAAGTCACTCAGTCGGGCCCGACTCTTTGCAACCCCATGGCACCCCACTCCAGTACTCTTGCCTGGAAAATCCAGTGGACGGAGGAGCCTGGTGAGCTGCAGTCCATGGGGTCGCTACCAGTCAGGCACGACTGAGCGACTTCACTTTCACTTTTCACTTTCCGGCATTGGAGAAGGAAATGGCAACCCACTCCGGTGTTCTTGCCTGGAGAATCCCAGGGACGGGGGAACCTGGTGGGCTGCCGTCTATGGGGTCACACCGAGTCAGACACGACTGAAGTGACTTAGCAGCAGGAGCAGGACTGCAGCCTACCAGGCTCCTCCATCCATGGGAATTTCCAGGCAAGAGTACTGGAGTGGGTTGCCATTGCCTTCTCCATTTTGGTCCCTCAAATCCCAATAGATCATGTGAATAATAAATTATAAAAATGCGTGTTACTGAGTATGTATGCCTATACTTATATTTTTATATACACACACATATACAAAGAGAGAGCTAGATAAATAGATACATTTTATGAGTAGTATCAAGTCAGTGGATGGATGGAGATAAGATGACCTTTATCTTAATAAATACAGTGTTCACCAAGGTGAATTTCTGTCAAGATGCTCACAGAGTTTAACAAAAGTCCTTATTTTAGAGCTGAAACCAAATTGCTTGTTCCCATTAAGAAAGACCTTTATGGCCTTTCTACATTTCTTTCCACAAAACTAAAAGCAGACTAAGTATGGGTGACAGCACTTGGTAAAAGTGATTGTACTGACATTTTAGATCTGTCAAGTCTTTCTGTAACTACTGCACTATAGGTAGCCTAATGAGACACAGTGCGTGGTAACACAGTGAGAAAAACCCTTTAGAACTCTTGTTACAGTCATTTGAAGGGGGTTGCAGCTCTGAAGGCCATCATTTCCTGCTGAGAAGTAGAATCTTTTGGTAGCTGCTGAATTGCAGCGTAATGTCTTGCAAGCAATTCCCTTTCAGTCATAACAATGCAAAGATTTAAATATATCAAGTTTATGTTGATGATGGGTACAAGCTTGGCATCCTTGTAAATGGAATTCCCCCAGGATGGTGCTCTCTGAAAATTCAAAGATTTACTTAAATAGCTTCTTACTCCTCTGCATAGAAAATTAAATTTGTGGTGAATAAACTTAGACAATTTTTTAAATTATTTAGTCTTTTAATGCTATGTAGAGCCTTGCATTTTTCTGTCACAGTAAAATACAACAATTGAGAATGGCACTAATGTTTGGACATTTCCTCTGAAAGATAACTGCAAAAAGATTTCTGTTCAGAAGAACTGAATATAAAGGTATCAAATTTTGAGAAACTCTAGGTAAATAAAAGTTATATATGCCCTTTCAATGAGTATTTATTGATAATCAGCTTTATGTAACATAACATGGTAAGAACTATGATTGAGCCACGATTATTGTACCCAAACAGCTTAAACTGTAGAGAAGTAAGAGCTTTCCTGGTGGCTCAGCTGGTAAAGAACCCGCCTGCAATGTAGGAGATATAAGAGATGTAGGTTTGATCCCTGGGTAGGGAAGATCCCCTGGAGAAAGAAACAGTATCCCACTCCAGTATTCTTGCTTGGAGAATTCCTTAGACAGAGGAGCCTGGTGGGCTACAATAGTCCATGGTGTCTCAAAGAGTTGAACACAACTGAGCACACACATGCATACATGCCCACATAAAGAAGTAAAACATAATATTAAATAATTATAAAATAAGGCAGAATAAAATATATGAAAATTTACATGCATTATTTGTTATTTGGTCTTCCCCTTACTTTTCAAAAAAATATTTAAGAAAGTATATTATATATGACTGTATATATATATGGATATGATTGAATGTGACATTTCTTTGTAGAATTCCTATGACTAAAATAAATAAGAAATGTGATGGTATAAACAATTCATTTTATCTTACAGAAAGACAGTTTCTTAATATTTATATACAAAAGAAAATATCCATGTAATCATGCAAGAAACTATAACAGATATTGGTTATTGGGGTGAACAGTATCTTCTACATCTTTACAGGTAAGAAAAGATTTATTATTTTTTGTTCATTATCTTCAAAAGAATCAATACATGTCTTTAAATTGTAACAAGTCTTATTAACTAATTCATAGAACATAGATGTATTTTTCTAGTGAAACTTGTGCATGTTAAGAAATTGGAATAGTGGTAAAAGAATGCTATATACACATTTTCCATAGCAAAAAGTAAATAAATCATGTCTGCAATTGAAAAATTAAAACATTGATGTAGATTTGATTTCCACATTAGGAAATATTTTAAAACAAGGTATAGTTTCCTCCCCCAACCCCAGGATGGTAATTATTGAAAAGTACAGTTATAAAATAGACTGAATTTTTTATTATAAAATTCATGTTGCTTGCAACACTAAGTCACTTCAGTTATGGTCTGACTCTTTGTAACCCAATGGACTGTAGCCCACCAGGGTTCTCTGTCCATGGGATTCTCCAGGAAAGAACACTGAAGTGGTTTGCCATGCCCTCCTCCAGGGGATCTTCCTGACCCAGGATCTGAACCCATGTCTCCTTCATCTCCTGATTTGCAGGTGGGTTCTTTACCACTAGTGACAACTGAAAAGCTCCTAAGCTTTATGCTACTATTTAGCTTTTTAAAACCTGGTACATGTGATACTTCAATCAAATATATTTAACACCACTGGCTATCTGATTCTTCTGATCAAATTATATCTGGATTTCTTTTATTCTGGGATTATTCTTTCTATATATCATCTTTTTGATTTAAAAACAAACTCACCAGAAATAGGGAAGAAGGGTGTTATTTTATTTTCAATATGCACAGGCCAAAATTTGTTGTCTTGTTCTTTTTAGAATTTCAAAAGACTGACTAATCAATTTTCCTTTCAACTAGATTTACCATTTCAGACATTAAGTATTATACAAATATTGATTATGATGAAAGCATAATCATAAATATAAGGAAACTTAAAAGGAGGCACAGAGAAGTTGAGAAATTTGCCCAACATCACATAGATAGTAAAAAAAAAAAAAAAGATGAAAGCTGACTCAAACCTAATATATGTACCAATAGCCTTGTTCTACACTGTGCCTTTTGTCCATTGATAATTTATTTCTATTGCCAATCAGTCAAATTTCTTAAAAGAATGTTTACTGTTTATGTAGAATTATCCTAGATATATGTTCTCATAAATGTAAAATTTATAATAAACTTTATGCTTATAGTGCAATATCAATTGGATTTATGAAGACTAGAACTAATGCAATATTCTATTTCAAAGTAGAAAACAAAATGCACACACATAGAATAACATCCACTTTCTCCTTAAGTTTATTGCAGCTGTTATTATCCTATTTTATAATTGATACCTACTCTTGAGAACAGAGATTTTGCCTCTAAGCCTGGTTAATGTCAAAATATAATAAATGATGGAAGAATGAAGGAATGGAATGAACTATATATAACCTCATAATCAAACTTGCCTAATCATGCTTTTGCCATTTATTAACTGCATATCATTGTCTATTGTTGTGCTAAATAAATTATATACATTATATACTACCCTCTCAACAACACTGCAAATCATACATAACTACTAACATGTTGCACAGAAAAAAAAGCAAGAACTCTGAGACATATAACTGGGCCACAGCCACACAGTGATTAAATGGCAGAGATGTAATTTAAATCTAGCTTCATCCATTACTGCACTTTAGAGTTGCTTTGCAGGGAATACTTCTCTCTGAATGCCCTTTACAAAGAAACCCATATATTGAATATGAACTTCATCTGGGTTATCTCAGGACAAGTTTAATTTCACTATTGGTTTTATTTCAATTCAATTGATAGAGGAGCAATTAACATACCATATTATCTCTTTTCATATATTAATTTTCATCCAATAGAACAGACACTGGTTCAAAGGGAAAATGTTACATTTTCTTCTTCAGTTAAGCATCATCATAATGATGGTTTCATATCAGAATAAGATAAGCAGAGCCTTTGTGCACATTCAGCATTCCAAAATAACCTCTTGAATTTGGTTAGATTTTAACTGAATCCTAGTAGTTCCATGTGTTTGCTAAGAACAGTTCAGAGAGACCATCCTGAAATATATAACCATTCTGGAAACCTGATGCTTATTTTCAGAATTTCTTTAAGATCATCTCATTAGAGATAACCTACTAGTGATGTTTGAGATTCAAGCTTTACTCTACTCCCATCAGGATAGATGGCTAGGTCCACTAAATTGTGAAAGGGATTAAGATATACTCTTTGTTGTTCCTTTTGACATGTTTCAGTCAAATAAATGGAAAGCAACTTGCAAGAGAAAACTTTCACCCACAGTGACGTATTGAGGATCCACACACTGTGAAGCTGCTTGATTTTTTTTTTCTTTTTTTTCTTTAACCCACACTCTTTCCTAAGAAAAATTCCCTTCCTTTACTCCTTCCTTGTGAAAGAAACCACAGTGCTGAGTTGAACCTTCCTTTGAGGACTCTCAGAACTAGTTTATATTTATTGCTCAGTAAAATGTTGTGGAAAGAATCAAAACTTCTTATTTGAAATACAAAAGGGGCTAAAAGCTGGGGTTCTTCTGCTTGAACATTTCCTAATCTCACTATATTTGAAGTCATTCTTATCTGGAATGGATTGCTTTTGGTTTGAGAACTTAGAACTTTCAAAAGAGTCCTTTGATTTTACACGTTGAATTGCAAATGCATTTTTCTTTGAGAATAGAAAGATACTCACCCAAAGAATTTAGATTCAGTTGTGCCAGTATGTTACATTCATTTTCTTTCTGTGCTCACTAAATATCCACATTTCATCAGAATAATCAGAATGTCCTACTCTGCTATATTGGTATTCAATTTAGTTGCTTCCAATGATAATCACTGTAGTAATTTTTTTTTTTCACTTTCTAAAGATGTTTTCTTGACATTTGCTGAGATATGCTTCAGTGGTTTCAAAGTTTTCCAATATGATAATCTTTAGGCTTTTATCTGCTTTAGAAATGAATGTACTCTGAAATTTCTTCATGAGACAAACTCTTTTATATATTGTTTTATAATAAAACTTCAGAATTATTTTCCCCTTTAATCTTTGTATTTATGATAAGACATTACGATCTTTATTATTCGTTTAACTCATTTCCCTCTGGGGCAAATGTGTTCTTTAGCATTTTGACATACTTCAACTGAATAAATGTTTATTTAAGTCATATTCACATTTAATACTTCAAAATGATTCACAGTTAAGCATGCCATAGTATTAGCTATTATACAAATTGTAATAAAAACAGCAAGGTATTTGGAGTCAGGCTACTTTTGTTCAAGGATTGGCAAATCCAGGACAAGCTGTAACTGGTAAGGAATCTCAAAGATAGACAAATTCAAATCTCAAACCCATAACCTACTCACAGTATGAACTTGGATGAACTGTAATTGTAGTTCTTTTATCTGTTAATGGAGACAATAGTACATAATATTCAGAGTAAGAATTAAAATAAGTGTTCTGTGTTTTCTAGGGTGCTTAAAAGGATAAGAGGTTGGCAGAGGATAAGATGGAAAAGACCCTGGTGCTGGGAAAGATTGAAGGCAGGAGGAGAAGGGGACGACAGGGCACGAGATGGTTGGATGGCATCACTGAATCAATGAATATGAGTTTGAGCAAGCTCTGGGAGATCGGGAAGGACAGGGAATCCTGGCATGCCACAGCCCACGGGATGGTAGAGTCAGACACAACTGAGTGACTGAACAACAACAAAAACATATGATTTCACTGCAAGTCAATATTAAATTCTAAAATATCAATCATCAGCATTTATATAAAGTTGCATATTAAAATCAGAATCCACAGAATTTGCTTTTCTGGATTGTGTAATATCATTCTTAAACACCTACAGCTACATATTATATATACTTCCATTATTATAACTATAACATATCTGACATATATATTTAGATATTCCTGACATTATAACATTTCGTTTCATCAAGCACATAGACAACTACCCTTCATTTTTTTCTTCTTCTAAGTTATCAAACATCTTGTATTTAGCGATTATATTAAGCTGTGTTATTTAATCTTTTGATACCATACTTAAAATCTCTTAGAAACTTTTAACAGCTGAGTTCAACTGTTGAGGAAAACAAAGTTTTCAGAGGCAAATTGATTTAATTTAGTTAATGGCAATTAACTTAACACTTTGGTAAATATAAAATACCTAAATTCAAGTTTGAATATTTTAAATGTTTGAGTAAGAAAACGTGCTACTCATTCAAAGAAGCAGGTGGGTAGGGATGCTTAAGACTAGAAATAGTCAACTTAATAGAAAGCAATACTAATTTAACTTGAATGAAAATCATAACGTTGCTCAAGATAGCCCTAAAAACAAATCCTCTAATAGTGTTAATAATTGATGTATGAAGAGTTAGTTCAGATCTTTTTAGAATCTAATCATTAAACACATTTCAATTCAGTTCAGTGCAGTCACTCAGTCCCGTCCGACTCTTTGTGACCCCATAAATCGCAGCACGCCAGGCCTCCCTGTCCATCACCGACTCCTGGAGTTTACTCATAAACTCATGTCCATCGAGTCAGTGATGCCATCCAGGCATCTCATCCTCTGTCGTCCCCTTCTCCTCCTGCCCCCAGTCCCTCCCAGCATCAGGGTCTTTTCCAATGAGTTAACTCTTCGCCAAATGAGGTGGCCAAAGTATTGGAGTTTCAGCTTCATCATCAGTCCTTCCAATGAACACCCAGGACTGATCTCGTTTAGAATGGACTGGTTGGATCTCCTTGCAGTCCAAGGGACTCTCAAGAGTCTTCTCCAACACCAAAGTTCAAAAGCATCAATTCTTCAGCGCTCAGCTTTCTTCACCAGTCCAACTCTCACATCCATACATGACCACTGGAAAAACCATAGCCTTGACTAGACAGACATTTGTTGGCAATGTAATGTCTCTGCTTTTTAATATGCTATCTAGGTTGGTCATAAGTTTCCTTCCAAGGGGTAAGTGTCTTTTAATTTCATGGCTGCAATCACCATCTCCAGTGATTTTGGAGCCCCAAAAAAATAAAGTCTGACACTGTTTCCACTTTTTCCCCATCTATTTGCCATGGAGTGATGGGACCAGATGCCATGATCTTAGTTTTCTGAATGTTGAGCTTTAAAGCCAACTTTTTCACTCTCCTCTTTCACTTTCATTGAGAGACTTTTTAGTTCCTCTTCACTTTCTGCCATAAGGGTGGTGTCATCTGCATATCTGAAGTTATTGATATTTCTCCTGGCAATCTTGATTCCAGCTTGTGCTTCTTCCAGCCCAGTGTTTCTCATGATGTACTCTGCATATAAGTTAAATAAGCAGGGTGAAAATATACAGCCTTGACATACTCATTTTCCTATTTGGAACCAGTCTGTTGTTCCATGTCCAGTTCTAACCTGCTTCCTGACCTGCATATAGGTTTCTCAAAAGGCAGGTCAGGTGGTCTGATATTCCCATCTCTTTCAGAATTTTCCACAGTTTATTGTGATCCACACAGTCAAAGGCTTTGGCATAGTCAATAAAGCAGATGTTTTTGTGGAACTCTCTTGCTTTTACGATGATCCAGCGGATGTTGGCAATTGGATCTCTGGTTCCTCTGCATTTTCTAAAACCAGCTTGAATGTCTGGAAGTTCATGGTTCACATATTGCTGAAGCCTGGCTTGGAGAATTTTGAGCATCACTTTACTAGTGTGTGAGATGAGTGCAATTTTGCAGTAGTTCGAGCATTCTCTGGCATTGCCTTTTTTGGGATTGGAATGAAAACTGAACTTTTCCAGTCCTGTGGCCACAGCTGAGTTTCCAAATTTGCTGGCATATTGAGTGCAGCACTTTCACAGCATCATCTTTCAGGATTTGAAATAGCTCAACTGGAATTCCATCACCTCCACTAGCTTTGTTCATAGTGATCCTTTCTAAGGCCCACTTGACTTCACATTCCAGGATGTCTGGCTCTAGGTGAGTGATCACATCATCATGATTATCTGGGTCGTGAAGATTTTTTTGTACAGTTCTTCTATGTATTGCCACCTCTTAGTAATGTCTTCTGCTTCTGTTAGGTCCATACCATTTCTGTCCTTTATTGAACCCATCTTTGCATGAAATGTTCCCTTGATATCTCTAATTTTTCTTGGTGGCTCAGACAGTAAAGCATCTGCCTACAATGAGGGAGACCCAGGTTCAATCCCTGGGTTGGGAAAATCTCCTGGAGAAGGGAATGGCTATCTACTCCAGTATTCTTGCCCCCTCCCCCCAAAAAAAGGGGCTCAAAGAAATAAATACATTTAATGATGGGTAAATTAATTTAAAAAAAATAAAATAAATTTAAATATTCTAAAAATAACTGTATTTTCTGAGCTTGATCAATTGTATTTAAAAATGTGTATTTTAAATATATATTGATTTATATGTGTAACAATATTGAGGAAATTATTAGTAATAAGCAGAGAGGAAATACCATGAATATGCATTGTAGAAAGTACAATTTTAATTGCTCTGAAAGATAGGTTTAATGAAATGATTATTCCAGATTCTACAAGATAATGTTTAAACTAGTCATTGGACTAATATTTATATAGGAAGAAAACTTGGGCCATCAGTATAATTACTATAAACTTTTAAAAGAAGAGATTAATATAAACCTGAATATATAGCTAGGTTTATCATATTCAAGAAGCAAATGAGACTGAGCTTAGACTAAATGAGCCCATCAAAATAAGAAAAATTTTGAGAGATAACTGCTTCCAAAATAGACAGATCAAAGGAAGAAAGGCCAATTCAAATCTGACATCAATATTCAAGAGGGAATCAAATTTAAGCAAGAAAGATAGCGATGAAACATTTGAACAGCTGTGGAAAAACTATAAAAGATAAGATGTAGAAGCATGTTATATTATACTGCAAACATCCAAATATGCCCTAGTTATAAGAAATGGCACTAGAATAAGTTATTTTGAAAATATCATGAACTTGATAAGCTATCTAGGATATCACAGGCAGGCTTCTATAGATGTCAACAATCAATAACAAAAGGAAACATCCAAATATTGAAAAACTGTGAGTAAAGGTGAGTATTCAAAATTTTAGGACACCTTTAGTACAACTAGCTCGAGAATTTGAAAGTATTATGTTACATGATGTCATACCCCTTTGTAATATTCTAGCCTTCAGACCAAAATTAGAATATTATTTCCTATAGTTACAACTTCCAGTCCCATTTTCTACTCCACCACCCCTCTCTCCAGCCAGTTATTAAAGAGTAATATTTGTAATGTTTAGCTAGGCAGATATGTAATTAATTTTACGACACATCAGGGTTATTACAGTACATGTCACTGCTATGGTGCCAAAATTAACACCATCATGACCATCAAAGTCTTCACATTGATACAAAGGCAGAAGGGAAATTCTTGAAGAATGCCATGACTACTTCTGGCCTCTTTTTCCTGTGAAGGGTACACTTCTACTGTCTGAAGAGATACAGAATAACACAGATACAGAGGTCTATTTGTTTGTTAACATTTGTTTCTTTTTAGGGCCATTTATTCATCTATTGGAAGTTCATCCTTGTCTTTTGACCTCTTCTTGGTTATTAAAAATGCTCTCCCCTCTCATGACCTTGCTGAACACACCAACCTAATGTTTCCATATCTATAGCCTCCGTATGACCAGAAGGGTGATATTTATAGTGTAGATACTATGATTTAAGACATCATATCTAGATAACAAACAAACATATATGACCAAGTAATTTTTTATAGCATGCCAGTCAGTATACAATCCTTCCTTTGATCCTAAGCTTTGTTACTTCTTGTTTTGAACATTATTTTCAAGCACTAAGTTCTAGCTCTTAGTGTTCTTTCTTTCCCCTTACCTGTATCTTCTCTTCTCATTGAAGCATTCCTCTATGGGACGGCACAGAATAGATATTACTATCTCCATGAAGTCTTCTTGAAAATACACACATGCAGAGACATTTTGGCAAAAGTAGATATTTATTTGTTGAAAAAGTGAGTATTTTCTTTCTACATTTGAAAATTCAATTTGAGCTTTAAGAACAAAAGGATCACGAATTTCACATATTACTTAATGTGTAATGAATTTTGATTAATATTTAGGAAAAAAGCAAATAACCTTTTGTATAGTTAAAAGAATGTCTATTTCCAGCAAAATAATTTAAATGTCTTAGATTAGAGCCAATATTTTCATCCTCTCTATACCTCTGACATCTATAATAGCTTAGACTTTCAAAGACAGTTGATTTGATTAAGTGGAATTTGCTGTCTGTCATTTCCTTATATATCATTTACTGTACACCCACATGATACTTAGGCTTCCACCGGAAGCTTATCTTATTTAAATATTTTTCATCATATAAACACACTTTGTAGAAAGTGATGAAACTTCTTTTAAGAAGATTAGAATTGTATAATAGAGTTTGTAGTTTTTTGGGTTTTTTTTAAATTGCTTAGCACAAGGAAAAAGATTAATATGAAGGTTATTTTGAGCATTCACATTTTAAAATGAAACCACTTACTGCTTAAAAAAATAAATTGTGCTTAATAAAATAAAATTACAGAGCTTTAACTGAACAGAGAAACAAACGTAACAGCAACAAAACCCAGTTAACTCAGAGGGTTTAAAAATATGATTCATGAGAAATTATAGGCCAGTAAAATATTACACAACTTCTCAGTGACTGACATTCATTGCATTTCCTCCTGTATCTGTTTTCTATCATGTATCAGTAGAGTTCAATGTCAGTAATGATACAAATAATTCAAGCAGTGGCTTTCAAAGTCTTATCACATCTTGGAATACCTGATATCCCCACTCACTTTTCTTGAATATGAGATGATTTATCAAATTACTATTGATTATTTTTTAAGGGACAAAGCCTTAGAGAGAATATGAATTGGTATTTTTATTTGAAAATGTATTTAATCAAAGATGCAATTAACATAAATATTCTGTCAATAATATTGATTTCATATTTACTTCATTGGCATATTAAATTCATTCTAATGAAATAAAATTCATATTTTAAAGGAAAACAAGAAAAATGTAAACATAAAACATTTCCTCTGTCCTTTGGTCTTATTCCCACCCCTTTGCTGTGCATTGCACATCTGCCTTATGCATTAATGAAACCTCCCCAGTGATAGAAATAATTGCTTAATCATAAAGACCAATATTTCTGGGTGCCACCCATATAACTCCTTAGAAGATGATATTCCTCTCTCAATTTTACAAGGGGTCATAATTACCCACCACTAACTTTGTACATGCAGATATCTTAGTGAACTTTGCATACAATGCAAGTATATTGGAACAGACTGGGTCAGATGACCTGGGGATATGCAAGGCCACAGTTGATTGAAGCCCTTAGCTTAAATACGTAATCATGACCTTATTAATGTTATAGCTATGTTACCTGTATTCTGCCTATTTTATAAGATCATTATTTACTATATTATCAAATGTGTGACTGAGCCCCCAGTAAAAGTAATGGTACTAGGGAACTTCAAATGACTGATCAAACATATAGTCAATAATAAAGCTCTAGATATGGGAAATAGTAAGAAGAGGGAACAATTTCCTGGACATAATAGATTAGTAGATAGGTGTCCCAGAGGCATTTGCCCACGTTTAGCAGGGTCTAGTCCAATAATAGTACACTTGAATGGCCTGCCAACAAAATCATCACCTGAGCTGGAGATGAGATTTTCTAGCACCAAGGGACAAGTTGGTCACAAAACCATGGTTGAGATTAAGACTGAAACTAAGGGGACAGTAAAATAAATAATGTTGCCCTCCACTCAGGTCTATAGGCTCTGACCTACAAAATACCCTAAAAGGAATTCAGGGCAAATATCAGTATGAGGCACTTAGTGCTCTGGGAAAACTGGAAGAACTGGTGCTCATAGTTAGATATTTTTAGGAGAAACTTTATGACCTTGTTTCTTGAATCTTCTCATACTTAGGAAAGCACTAAAATCATTAATCAAGAGATATTGTCCTTGAGAGTAGCCATAATCTTCTACCAAGGAGTTTGCTTGATTGTATGTTCTTGTTTCCCAAAATCACATGTATACTGGTCTAAACACCTTAGCACTTTGGAAGAGTTCTCAGAGCTTCCTGGAAAACTGTCTCCTGGGTTATAATCCTCAGTTCAGTTCAGTTCAGTTCAGTTAGGTCACTCAGTCATGTCCAACTCTTTGTGACCCCATGGATTGCAGCATGCCACGCCTCCCTGTCCATCATCAACTCCCAGAGTTACTCAAACTCATGTCCATTGAGTTGGTGATGCTATCCAACCATCATCCTCTGTCATCCCTTTCTCTTCCTGACTTCAATCTTTCCCAACACCAGGGTCTTTACAAATGAGTCAGTTCTTCACACCATGTGGCCAAAGCATTGGAGTTTCAGGTTCAGCATCAGTCCTCACAATGAACATTCAGGACTGATTTCCTTTAGGATGGACTGGTTGGGTCTCCTTGCAGTCCAAGGGACTCTCAAGAGTCTTCTCCAACACCACAGTTCAGAAGCATCAATTCTTCAATGCTCAGCTTTCTTTATAGTCCAACTCTCATATCCATACATGACTACTGGAAAAACCATATCTTTGAATCAGTTCAGTTCAGTTCAGTTCAGTTGCTCAGTTGTGTCCGACTCTGAGACCCCATGAACCGCAGCACACCAGCCTCTCTGTCCATCACCACTGCCGGAGTCCACCCAAACCCATGATCATTGAGTCGGTGATGTCATCCAATCATCTCATCCTCTGTCGTCCCCTTCTCCTCCTGCCCGCAATCTTTCCCAACAATACAATCTTTTCAAATGAGTCAGCTCTTCGCATCAGGTCACCAAAGTATTGGAGTTTCAGCTTCAACATCAGTCCTTCCAATGAACACCCAGGGCTGATCTCCTTTAGGATGGACTGGTTGGATCTCCTTGCAGTCCACGGGAATCTCCAGAGTCTTCTGCAGCAACACAGTTCAAGAGCATCAATTCTTCAGTACTCAGCTTTCTTTAGAGACCAACGCTCACATCCATACTTGACCACTAGAAAAGCATTGCCTTGACTAGATGGACCTTTGTTGACAAAGTGATGTCTCTGTTTTTTAATATGCTGTCTAGCTTGGTCATAACTTTCCTTCCAAGGAGTAAGTGTCTTTTAATTTCATGGCTGCAATCACCATCTGCAGTGATTTTGGAGCCCAGAAAAATAAAGTCTGACACTGTTTCCACTTTTTCCCCATCTATTTGCCATGAAGCGATGGGACCAGATGCCATGATCTTAGTTTTCTGAATGTTGAGCTTTAGGCCAACTTTTTCACTCTCCTCTTTCATTTTCATCAAGAGGCTCTTTAGTTCTTCTTCACTTTCTGCCATAAGGGTAGTATTATCTGCATATCTGAGGTTATTGATATTTCTCCCAGTGATCTTGATTCCAGCTTGTGCTTCATCCAGCCCAGCATCTCTCATGATGTACTCTGCATATAAGTTAATAAACAGGGTGAGAATATACAGCCTCGATGTCTTCCTTTTCCTATTTGGAACCAGTCTGTTGTTCCATGTCCAGTTCTAACTGTTGCTTCCTGAGTTGCATACAGGTTTCTCAAGAGGCAGGTCAAATAGTCTGGTATCCCCATCTCCTTCAGAATTTTCCACAGTTTTCTAGACTGACTTCTGTTGGCAAAGTAATGTCTCTGCTTTTGAATATGCTATCTAGGTTGGTCATAACTTTTCTTCCATGGAGCAATTGTCTTTTAATTTCATGACTGAAGCCACTACCTGCAGTGATTTTGGAATCCAAAAAGATAAAGTCTGACACTATTTCTACTGTTTCCCCATCTATTTGCCATGAAGTGATGGGACCGGATGCCATGTGACTAATTTTCTGAATATTGAGCTTTATGCCAACTTTTCACTCTCCTCTTTACCTTTCATAAAGAAGCTTTTTAGTTCCTCTTCACTTTCTGCCATAAAAGGTGGTGTCATCTGTGTATGTGAGGTTATTGACATATCTCCTGGCAATCTCAGTTCCAGCTTGTGTTTCCTCCAGCCCAGTGTTTCTCATGATGTACTCTGCATATAAGTTAAATAATCAGGGTGAAAATATACAGCCTTGACATACTCCTTTTCCTATTTGGAACCAGTCTGTGTTTCCATGTCCAGTTCTAACTGTTGCTTTCTGACCTGCATACAGATTTCTCAAGAGGCAGGTCAGGTGGTATGGTATTCCTATCTCCTGAAGAACTTTCCAGTTTGTGGTGATCCACATAGTCAAAGGCTTTCACATAGTTAATAAAGCAGAAGTAGGTGTTTTTCTGGAACTCTCTTGCTTTTTCAATGATCCACCAGATGTTGGCAATTTGATCTCTGTTTCCTCTGCCTTTTCTAAAACCAGCTTGAACATCTGGAAGTTCATGGTTCATGTATTGTTGAAGCCTGGCTTGGAGAATTTTGAGCATTACTTTACTAGCATGTGAGATGAGTGAAATTATGTGGTAGTTTGAGCATTCTTTGGCATTGCCTTTCTTTTGGGATTAGAGTGAAAACTGACCTTTTCCCGTCCTATGGCCACTACTGAGTTTTCCACATTTGCTGGCATATTGAGTACACCACTTTCATAGCATCATCTTTTAGAATTTGAAATAGTTCAACTGGAATTCCATCACCTCCACTAGCTTTGTTTATAGTGAATCTTCCTAAGGCCCACTTGACTTCACATTCTATGATGTCTGCCTCTAGACAAGTGATCATACCATCAGGATTATGTAGGTCGTGAAGATTTTTTTTTGTATAGTTCTTCTGTGTATTCTTGCCACCTCTTAGTAATGTCTTCTGCTTCTGTTAGGTCCATACCATTTCTGTCCTTTATTGTACCCATTTTTGCATGAAATGTTCCCTTGGTATCTCTAATTTTCTTGAAGAGATCTCTAGTCTTTCCCATTCTCTATTTCTTTGCATTGATCACTGAGGAAGGCTTTCTTATCTCTCCTTGTTATTCTTTGGAACTCTGCATTCAATGGTGATATCTTTCATTTTCTCTTTTGCCTTTTGCTTCTCTTCTTTTCACAGCCATATGATCCTCAGAGTGGCTCATATAATCCTGAGTGGCTCAAATAAAATTCTCTATTTCTTTCTCAAGTTGACAATTAATTAATTTTTGTCAATGATTCTTTTGAGTTTGCTGTAACATAGAAGTCTAAAATTTTCCATAAAAATCACAAAAGTGTGAGCTTCTCTTTATATAATATCATACAAAAAGATTAAATTTTAATATTTTAATTAAAATTTTAATTAATTTTAATTTTTAATTAATTTAATTATTTAAAGATAATTATTTTTGCTATTTAAAATGTAAAGTTATATATGGATATATATTTGTGTTTGTGATTACCTTTCTTGGGAGATGACAAAATGCATGAAAACAATAAAGTTTTTCATAAAGAAGTAAGATAGCTATTTTAATAATAAAATTAAAAATGTTTTACTGACTTGGAAAATTACCCACAAAAATATCTGTAAATATAATAAACATAAATTTACCTTCTTAAGCCAGAAAAAGCAAAAGAGTTAATAGTAATAAGCATATCCTTGCTCTTAGTGTTGCTTAGTGCCAGATGGATATATGTAGAGAATTGAGGGGTAAAGAACTATAACAAAGAAGCTGAGAGTACAGTCTATCCAGTCAGTTTAAGAGTTCAAACCCTAGCTCTGAAATTTAATAATGGTGTACCAGTGACTGAATTACCTCTCACAACCTCAGTTTCCTCAAGTATGACATAAATATTTTAATAGGAAAAATGATTAAAAATAATATATGCAAAACAGGCCACTGAGTAGCATTCAGGAAGCACTCTACAAATGTTTATTATTATCACCATTCTTTCATAATAAACTTAGTTGGGATACAATTGTGAATTACCTGTGGTTTTAATGAAAAGAAGAGTTGAGAAAAGATGTTGTGAAAGGGGGCTCCTATTCTTAAGGTTGCTGCACTGCACCTTCTCTTGCTGTTACTAATTTAAGCCCCAAATAGAACTCCTTCCTTTTTTTTCTTTTTTTTTTAAACTTAGATACCTTTAATAGGTATTCAGCATAGCCAAGTCTGGCTCAATAGGGGTTTTTGGTATGATCTTCAACCCAAACTGAGTAAGATATAAGCAGTAGAACAAAAGACACTTGATTTTGGTACTAGAGTGAAATGTTATATAAAGCAGGTAGGACAGTGATTTATGTTATACTTTTCTACATGTCAAGAGAAGTCATATATTAAAACAAATTAGTTGTATCATGAGTTTACAACTTTGTCTCAAAAAGTACTGTATGAAAGAAAATGGAGTACTGTCAAAGAAAAGTTTTTGACAGTTCCATGTGAGTGAACAAGCGTTAATATCATCACAGTGTTAGGCTCATTATAGAGTTAATAAATATTTGATCTTTCTTATGACAAACAAGATAAAGATAATAAATCCTGGCATTTTCTTCTCTAATATCTATTATATTATCATTTTAAAATTTACTTGGAAATGGTCATATTATATTTTCAAATCTTAGATTTTGAGTTTCCTCAGTTCAAATATGTTGTACTTATGTGTTTTCAACTTTAATATATGGTGATAAAAATCTTAGAAGAGCCTCGTAAGTTAATGATAACCCACATTAAAAAAAAAGAGGTGGGGGGTGCTAAAGAATATTATATGGAATTATAATTCAGTCAGAAACAAAATTATAATTTGGTCAGAATAGTGATATATATATATTAGGTGTAGCTTATACTTTTATATATATTATAAATTGTAGACAGAGAGATAATGTAAGTTAAAGAACAGAAAAATAAGAATAGAAAAAACTGAAAAATCCCTCAGAGACCATTAGAACACACAAGTATAAGAGTATCTCTATAGTAGGGAGGCTTAAAAGGATTCTTGGGCTTCCCTTGTGGGGTTCTAGGACTTCCCTGAAAGATCAGTTGGTAAAGAATCCACCTGCAATGTGGATGACCTGGGTTCAATTCCTGGGTCAGGAAGATTCCCTGGAGAAGGGAAAGGCTACCCACTCCAATATTCTGGCCTGGAGAATTCCATGGACTATATAGTCCATGGGGTCACAAAGAATTGGACATGATTTAGCAAGTTTCTATTTCACTTCACTTAAAATGTACTCTTGCTTGGAAAATCCCATGGACAGAGGAGCCTGGTAGGCTACGTACAGACCATGGGGTTGCAAAGAGTCGGACACAACTGAGTGAGTTCACTTCACTCACTTCATATTTTATCCCTGGAGAAGGAAATGGCAATCCATTCCAGTATTCTTGCCTGGAGAATCCCATGGACAGAGGAGTCTGGCGGGCTGTGGTCCATGGGGTCGCAAAGAGTCGGACATGACTAAAGTGACTGAGCACACAAAGGGAAGAAAGAACATGTGAGGAAATAATGTCCAAAATTTCCATGCATTAATCTACTCAAACAAAAGGCTAATGAACTCTGTATGCAATAAATGCTATGAGTATTAGAACTAAACACATAAAATTTAACTGTTCTAAGACAGCATTTTGAAATATAAAATACAATATAAGTATTTTTTTGTTTGTAAATATTTTCTATGTGATTTAAAAGATAATTGTATCAAAGTAAGCAAAAATAACTTTAAGTGAGCATACAATGAATATAGATGAAATCTTAACAATAGCAGCATAAAGGCTAGAGATGAACACATACAGGAATAAAGTTGTATATTTTTGAAATTAAGTCAGTATTAAATTAAATATAAATGTAATAAAGTCTCAAATTAAAAAAAAACAGCAGAAGAAAAGAAATATATAATGGTTCAACTATAAGATGTTTTCAAGTGATTCATTTTATATTCAAAAATACAAATAGGTTGAAATTAAAATGACTGAAAAATGTATTAGAGGGAAACACTACTCACATGAGAGCTGGAATGGCTGCATGGGCATCTTACAGAATAGGTTTTAAAACATAAATTACTACTAGAGACAAAGACAGACATTATACACTATAAAATTTCATTCCTTCAAGAATATATAACAATTAAAATTGTATACTTGCAATGAAAACAGAGTTCCAAAATACATTAAACAAAATCTAGCAGGTGGGCTCAGTGGTAGAGAATCTGCCTGCCAATGCATGAGACGTGGATTCAATCCCTGGGTTGGAAAGACCCCCTGGAGAAGGAAATGACAGCCCACTCCAGTATTCTTGCCAGGGAAATTTCATGGACAGAGGAGCCTGGTGGGCAAAAGCTCATGGATTCTCAAGAGACATGGACATGACTTAGCAATTAAACAACAACAACAAACAGAAGTGAAGTGAGGAATAGACAAATTATGATGGTTGAAGATTTCAATATCCACTATCAATAATAGAATATGCAGAAAATCAGCAAAAGATAGAATAATTGAACAACATCATATAACAAATAGACATACATATTCTTCTCAAACATACTTGGAATATTCTTAAGACTAGAAAATATAAAAGCCCATAAAACAACCCTCAATAACTTTTACATGTTAAGGAACTGGGGCAGGGGGTGAAGAGCAAACTAGAACCAAAGTTAGACGGAAAGAGATAATAAGTATTAGAGAAGAGATACATGAAATAGAAAAAAATAATAATAAAATGCAAAATATCAAAATTTGCTTCCTTAAAATATCAATGAATTTGGCAACATTTCTCCATAACTAATTATGGAAAAGGAGAAAAGGCTCAAATATAAAAGTAGTAATAGAAGAAAAGGCATGATTACCACCATGCAAAGATAAGATGATAAAAAGGATGACAAGGGAATATTTTAAAAAATTAGGTAACCGAAATGAAATTGAAAAATACCTAAAAGCACCCAAGCTACAAAAATTTATCAGATAAGAAAGAGAAATCTAAATAGGCCTATAACAAGTAAAGAGATGGAGGTCATAATTTTCAAAAGTAAATGAGTAAACTAAAATATTAAAAAATAACTTAAAAAAAAAAAAAAACTGAATACTTATTTTTCAACAGGAAAAGACCAAGACCACTTTAATTCACTGAGTTCTACAAATTATTTAAAGAAAAGTCAACACAATTTTTTTTAAAACATTTCAAAAACATAGAAAAGGAAGAATCACTTCATTAAGTTTTTCCACATAACCCATTATATAACTCACTAGCTTAATATCAAAGCCAGAAAAAGACATCACAAGAAACAGACAATAAAAACAACCCCTCCCCCGAAAAAAGGCTACATACTAGCATCCTTTGTGAATATAGATGCAAAATATACTTAACAAATACTGGTGAAGAAATCCAGAAAGCTAGTATTAAAAGGATCTTACATCATGACCAAATGGGATTTATCCAGGAGTATAACGTGACTCAACTTGCAACATTCAAACAATGTACTTACCATGTTAGTTAAACTGAAGTATTAATATGATGAAATACATATGGGGAAGATATGATCTCCAATATACAGAAGAAAGCATGTCGCAAAAACCCAACACAGTATGCTTTAAAAAATACTCAAAAATAGGAGTAGAAGGAAACAGTCTCAATTTGAAAATGAACATCCATAAGAGAAACCACAGCTAACACCATACTTAACTATGAAAGCCTGAAATCTTTCCAAGATCTTGGATAAAAAGCAACGAGAAAGTTTTTCTTTCACCACTTTTAATTTTACCTTACACTGAAGGTTCTAGCTAGGGCAATTAGGTTAAAAAACAAAAAAAAGATAAATATTAGAATAGAAGAAACAAAATTATTTGGAGATGCAATAATTTTATATATTAAAAAATTAAGAGCTACAAAACATATTAGAGCAGGATACACAATTAATATATAGAAATTAATTTCATTTTCATACACGATCACTGGAAAATCTAAAAACAAAATTTAGGAATTAATTTTGATATATGTCGTTGTTGTTCAGTCACTCAGTCTTGTCTGACTCTCCATGATCCCATGGACTGCAGCATGCCAGGCCTCCCTGTCCCTCACCATCTCCTGGAGTTTGCCCAAGTTCATGTTCTTTGCATCGGCGATGCCATCCAGCCATCTCATACTCTGGTGAACTCTTCTCCTTCTCCCTATTATATTTCTATATGTAATAGCATCAAAAGTAACACCACACTTAGAAATCATCTTTAAAAAAGAATTGCAAGACTTACACTCTTAAATACAAGCAGATTGCAAATTAACTACAGAAAATTATAAAAATAAATGCAATCAACAGTATGGCACTGGCATAAAAACAAACACATAGATCAATGGGCCAGACTAGAGAGCCCAGACATAATCCTTCACATAAACGGCCTAATTTTTATGGAGAGTACCAAGAACATACAAAGGAGAAAAGATAGTCTTCAAAAAATGGGGTGGAGAAAACTAGATATCCATAAACGAAGAATGAAGCTGGACCCCTCTCTTTTACCACTGAGCTAAATCACGTCAGTCGTGTTCAACTGTGCAACACCATAAACAGTAGCCTGACAGGCTCCTTTTTCCACGGGATTCTGTAGGCAAGAATACTGGAGTGGGTTGCTATGCCCCCCTAAAGGGGATCTTCCGAACCCAGGGACTGAACCCAGTTCTCTTATGTCCCCTACATTGGCAAGCAGGTTCTTACCACTAGGAAACCACTAACAAAACGTAATTCAAAAAGTATCAAAGGCTTTGATGTAAAACCAAAAACAATAAACTTCCATCCATAAAGTTGCAAAGAGTCGGACAGGACTGAGCAACTAAATGAAACAAGCAAGTGTGTGTGAGGATGTGGAATTAAAAAGAAACTTTGTACACCATTGTCAGGAATATAAATGGATACTGCCAATATGGATATGCCAATATGGAAATGTTAAGACCTACCGTTTTACCCAGAAATTCCACTTCTGGAAAAGGGAAACGAAGAGATATAGGTCAAAAGCTACAGACATTCAGCTATAAGTAAAATAAATTCTCATGACCTAATGTACAGCATGGTAATTATATTTAATAATACAGTATTACATAGTTGAAAGTTGCTGAGAATAAATCTTACATATTATTACTACACACACACAGAATTAGCTCTGTGACATGAGAAGTATGTTCATTATATTGATATTGGTAATCATTCCACAATATATATGTATATTACTAAATTATATTGTGCCCTTTAAAAATATATAATTATATTAGTCAATTATTCCTCAAAAAGTTGGGAATAAAAAATTGCAAATATATCCTGTGGTCATAGATTAGAAGATCTATTATTGTTAAAATGATAATCCTCCACAAAATTTATCTATAGATTAAATCAAGCACTATCAAAATTCCAGTAGCCTTTCTTTTATAAAGGAATTGATAGCTGATCTTAAAATTTATATGGAATTGAGGTCACAGAGCATTGTCAAAATAATTTTGAAAAAGAACATAGTTGGAGCACTCATTTCCTCACTACAAGATGTACTGCGAAATACAGTAACCAAGACACTATTGAAAGGTTGTTGCTGAACGATGAGACGCCGGGATTCTTGGCCTCCGGTGGAGACGAATTCAATCCGGGGCCAGAGAAGAGGCTGGATCACTCAGAGCTTTTGTGTAATAAAGTTTTATTAAAGTATAAAGGAGATAGAGAAAACTTCTGACATAGGCATCAGAAAGGGGCAAAAGAGTACCCCCCTGCTAGTCTTCATCTGTATGTTATATAGTCACTCACAGTCTGTTAATGAAAAGAAAGGGATGTCTTAAAATTCAGAATGGCACCAGATAATTTATCTCAGGCCATAAAATGATTGACTTGAATCTTGTAGAAGGGCAGATTACCACACAAATAGTTTTGTTTACATAGATTAGGGGAACAATACCTGAGTATAACATACTGGTTTGTCAAGTAGTTTGAGCCATTTTGGTGGAACTTAGAGTCTGGGGTAAATGCATAGGACATTAACATAGCTTTAAGATAAACATTTCCATAAGAAAAATGTATTGGTTAACTCAAGGTTTGAGAATAGTTAGCTTCAGATGAAACCAGGTGTCATGGCAACACAGCATTTTAAGAGAAACCTCCTTTTAAATTTGTATAGAGAAGAAAAAAACAATATATATATATATATATATATATATATATATATATATATATTTATTTATATCACCAGTTTGTTTCCTCCTGCTGCTTAAGAGAGATAAAAATGTCTGACACTTGCAGCCTATTTCCTCCGTTTGGAGACCCCTGGCCTTCCTGCCTGTTACCCTCTCACTATTACTGACATAATGATAAACAGGTATCCTAAAGGAATACAACTGAGACCCCAGAAATAAATACATGTATTTATGATCATTTGATTTTGACAAGGGTGTAAAAACTATCCAGTGTGGCAAGAGTAGTATTTTCCACAAATGGTGCAGAAACACATGTATATCCAAGTGTTTATGCAAAAGAGTAAATTTGTATACCTACCTCACACAACATACAAAAATTAACTGGAAATAGAGTTTAAACAAATTCCTCTGTAAGAGCTAACAAGATCAAGATCTCAGTTGAAGGCAAAGATGGATCTCCAAGACTTTATGCAACTAAGATATAACACCAAAGTGAAAGTTGCTCAGTCATATCCAACTCTTATGCAAAACCCATGGACTGTAGCCCGCCAGTCTCTACTGCCCATGGAATTCTCCAGGCAAGCATACTGGAGTGGGTTGCAACTCCCTTCTCCAGGGAATCTTCCTGACCCAGGGATCAAACCCCAGTCTCCTGAATTGCTGGAAGATTCTTTACCATCTGAGCCATCAGGAAAACACATGTGACACCAAAAGTACAACAAGAAATCAAAAAGTAGATAAATTTGACTTTAAGTTAAAACTTCTGTGCATTGAAGAATACTATAAACTGAAAAGAAAACCCAAATAATGGGTGAAAATAATTGCAAATTATATTTCTGATAAAAATCTAGAATACAAAATCTATAACTCTTGCAACTCAATAATAAGAAGATGAATAGACCAATGTTAAAACAAGGAAATGGTATGAGTACACATTTCTTTAAAGGAAATATGCTAGTGATCCATAAGCATGTGGAAAGATGCTAATATCACTAATAATTAGGTAAATGCAAATCAAAACCAAAATGAGATACCACTCTGTACCAGCTAGGATGGACTACAATCAAAAAAATTGAAAGTAACAAGGAGGCACAAGGATGTAGAGAAAATGGAATCCTCCCATGTTTCTTCCTGGTAGCTCAGTTGGTAAAGAATCTGCCTGCAGTGCAGGAGACCTGGGTTTGAGCCCTGGATCAGGAAGATCCCCTGGAGAAGGAAATGACAGTCCACTCCAATATTCTTGCCTGGGAAATCCTGTGGATAGAGGAGCCTGACTGGCTACAGTCCGTGGGGTCACAAGAGTCAGACACGACTTAGTGACTAAACCACCACCACCCATGTTGCTAGTGATAATCAAAGAATACAATTTTTTTTACAAAATTCGATTCACAGTTGTCGTATGACCCAGCAATTCCAAACCTATGTAAATACAGACCTTAATGTATGTTCACACAAAAACTTGTACACACATGTTCATAACAACATTATTTGTAACAACCAAAAAGTGAAGAAACAGCTGATAAATAAATAAACTTGGTAAATACACGTTTATTTTAAACGTCAAATCCTCTTTGAAATAGTACTCAATAAGAGCAAGGACTATAGCATAATTAGATGTTGCAATATCAATGAGCATTGAAAATTTGTTAACTAAAAGAAGTCAGGAATGAAAGGCTGCATACTATGTGATTTTATTATATGAAAAGCTCAGATTAGGAAACCGCACGGAGAAAGAAAGTTGGTTACTGGTTGTCAGGGGATAAAGGAAAGGGGTATTGAGACTAAAAATGCTAATAGGTACAAGAGATTTTTTGGTGGGGAGGCAGGGTGTTTGCTATGAAGATGTCATGAAATTAGGTAGGTAAAATAGTTGCTTCCCTTGTGGCTGAGCGGTAAAGAATCCGATTGCAATGTAGGAGCCAGAGGAAATGCTGGTTTGAACCCTGGGTTAGAAAGGTCCCCTTGGAGGAGGAAATGGCAACCCACTACAGCATTTTTGCCTGGAGAATCCCATGGAGAGAAGAGCCTAGTCAGCAACAGTCCATGAGGTCACAAAGAGTCAGACACGACTGAAGTGACTTGACAGAAGATAGTTGCAAAACATAGTAAGTATGCTAAAATCCACTGCAGTGCACACTTGAAATGATATATAAAAAATCTGCAGTAAATAAAGCAGGTACATACACCTTTACATTCATTCAGTGACTCATTAGTTGCAGATATATAAAAATCGGCTAGCATAAAATGTTAAACACATTTGTAAGCTCCACTAATTTTAAAAGACTAGTAAGACTTTGAACTATAATATAGGGAAGTACTGAACAAACTAATCTTTATAAGATAATATGATTTATGACACTAGGTAAAAAAAGATTAAGAATTATTACAACTGTAATTCAAGCACACTCTTCTCTCTGTTGCCAGGCATTTAATTATGTACACATATATACGTGCATATGATTGTTTGTAAAATACTATGAACAAGTTGAATTCACCCCAGGAATGCAAGAGTTACTTAAGAAAACCCATAAATCTATCAGATTGAATAGATTAAGATTAAAATTTCTGAAGAAATATATAAAATGTCACATGATTTGTATAAAATAAAACATTGAATGCATAATTACAGACTGCTAAATATAGATATACATACATTATATAGCCTTAAAATTATATATAAATCAATCTATTTCCTTATTTATCTATCTTTCTAGAAAGAATGGGGATGCCCTTTAGGGAGATGTCAAATTTTGCAGGCAACTTGGAAGGTATGTTGGTATGGGAGGCTTGTGTACTTTATATCCTTTGCATGTTTTCAGCATTTCAAAATAATTTTAAATGCACAAAGCTGACATTTTATGAGCTCTGTTGCCCTAATTTTTCAAACTAATACTCTTATATGTGAATGCAAGATTCCAATCACAATACATAATTTTCTAAGCTACTTAGCATTTTTACACAAAGAATATTCAAATCATATAATTTAACAAATTATTGTGATTAAAAGGCATAATAATAAGCAACATTTTCATATTTATGAAAAAGAGACTTACCCACATGCCACTATAAATTTTCTTTTTGTTGTACATAAAATGATTATTTGTGTGTTGTATTGAAGGAATTATTATTCTACTAGCTAGAACCAGAGTTTCTCTTAAGAAGGATTTGCATTCAATTAAGAATACCTTCATACACTCCTTTTAAGAAGAAGATAAAGAACCAAAATAAAGTATGATGATGTGAGTTAGAAATAAAAGAGTGACAAAATTGGAGCACAAAAGAATATGAGTTGACCAAGGGGATGGGGATTAGAGAGAGAGAGAGGGAAAATGTTCAGAAACGTCTCTGGATACAGCATTAAAAGGCAGTGAGGAAAGTTAGAAAAGAGGACACAGAAGGGAAGAAGACAAGAGATAAATAAGAAGGGAGCCGGGGAGGGTGAAGGCAGCCCCACAACATGGCAGAAAGGCAACTGCCACAGAGGGTGATGGCCAGCAAGATCTTTGAAGTGGTAGATGAATAGGGACTCCTAAATTAGAGGAATTTAACACTCAATTACAAGTTATTTGCATTGCTTTGAAGTTCCTCTGACAGTAATGTTTGATAATCTTGGGACATCTTGGGTGGAGAATGTGAAAAATAATTAAAATGTACAGCAAAGAGGAGTGTAATCTGTTCAGTATTTACTCCTTTGCTGATAGCTATGCTGAGAGCTCACCACCCTATTTAGGGCACACGTGTTCAGGAGACCTAAGTAATGATTTGCATGTTATGAGCAAGCACAACTGACAGGTGGATTTCTTAGTCATGGACAAAAACACTCATACATACACACATGCACCTCTTCTAAATATGAGAAAATGTTGACTCAGGTAAGTTAGATAAATTAGATTGTATATGAAACCTGAGACAGAATGGTTCTAATTTCATTGTTTTGTACTATCTTTTTCTATTAAAAAAAAAAAATCCTAATTTAAAACTTAACATATGTTTGGGTACAAACCTCTATTTTTTGATTTCTTTCAGAGTCCTCAAAAGTGAATGAGGACAAAGAAGTTTTTATACCAACTTTTCAATTATCTCCTTTAATAGCATGTGTCCAAATTATGTAGAAATTTGAAGTTTCTGCTGAGTGGAGCTTTCTTTGGTATTATTTTTAAGCTGCAATTTCTCCATATCTAAAGAGAAATCTTAACATATTATCAGTGAACTCTGTTTAGAAGTGCTTCAAGAATGCTAAAGACAAACTATATATTTAAAAAAGTAGAAACTGGATTTCTCATTTCTGGAGGTGGAGCTGATTTTCAATATTTAGGCATTATTAATAATTTATTTTGTTTCAATTCTCTATAGAAGTGAGAATATTATACAACATTATTCATATTCAAGAAGGTAGATTTTCCCTAGAAATCTGTTGCAATGTTTCCATATTTACAATCAGTCTAGTACAAAGATATTTATAGTTCACTTGATTCTTTTTATTATTCTATTTTGTCATATATATACTTTAGAGAAATTTTGCATATATGAAGATAGC
Source organism: Cervus canadensis (assembly GCF_019320065.1). Classification (NCBI taxonomy): domain Eukaryota; kingdom Metazoa; phylum Chordata; class Mammalia; order Artiodactyla; family Cervidae; genus Cervus; species Cervus canadensis. Next base: position 9,956,581 of record NC_057396.1, read on the forward strand.
TTTTAAAATAGTGCATTCATATATCAGAATAAGACTGGTACCAAGGAGTAAGAGAAAAGAATAAAAATAAATGACTAGGTGGTGGGAATGTGGATGATTCTAACAAAACCTTCCACTGATTAATACTCTGTTTAGATACCAAGTGATACTTTTTATTTTTCTATATCTTGAAAAGTTGTACCCTACTCCAGGGAAAAGCAGATAACTCAAATAAAATATAATTATATGAATTATAGGCACATTGGAATGAGTTAAAAATTATCTCTTCTTTAAAAAAATGATCAAAATCATGAGTGAAACTTCATGAATGGGCACTTAGATACATTCTCTCTCAATAATTGAGGTAAAATTTACCAAAACAAAACATATTCAATCAGAACAAAATAGCTTCTCTATAAATGTAATATATGTCAAACAAGACTCCCCAGGACAATTAACACCCCAAACCACAAAGGTAGCCATTTAAAAAAAACATATTATTTTAAAGCTGAGAATATCATTGACTGAGATTCAGTGACCGTGGTAAATTGTTTATAGTAGACAAAAAAAGAACAGATGGTATGTATGTGGAGACACTGTTGATGAACAGCACACAGGTCCTAATAGTGAAAGCAGGTAATGCAAGCCGCGAAGTCTAATTACAATCAAGAATGATAGTGGGCATCTCACTGTAGTTTTGATTTGCTTCTTCTCTAATAATGAGTGATGTTGAGCATCTTTTCATGTGTTTGTTAGTCATCTGTATGTCTTCTTTGGAGAAATTTCTTCAGGTCCCTTTTCCACTTTTTGATTGGGTTGTTTGTTTTTCTGGTATTGATTTGTATGAGTTGCTTATATATTTTGGAAATTAATTATTTATCAGTTGTTTCCTTTGCTATTATTTTCTCCCATTCTGAGGGTTGTCTTTTCACCTTGTTTGTAGTTTTCTTTGTGTGCAAAAGCTTTTAAGTTTAAGTAGGTCCCACTTGTTTATTTATTTATTTTTCCATTACTCTAAGAGTTGGGTCATAGAAGATCTTGCTTTGATTTATGTCATCGAGTGTTCTGCCTATGTTCTCCTCTAAGAGGTTAATAGTTTCTGGTCTTACATTTAGATCTTTAATCCATTCTGAGTTTAACTTCATGTATGGTGTTAGGTAGTGATATAAATTCATTCTTTTACATGTAGCTGTCCAGTTTTCCCAACACCACTTACTGAAGAGGCTATCTTTGCCCCATTGCATATTCTTGCCTCCTTTGTGAAAAATAAGGTACCCATAGGTGCATGGGTTTATCTCTGAGTTCTCTAACTTGTTCCATTGATCTATATTTCTGTTTTTGTGACAGTACCATACTGTCTTGATGACTGTAGGTTTGTAGAATAGTCTGAAGTCAGGAAGGTTGATTCCTCCAGCTCCATTCTTTCTCAAGACTGCTTTGGCTATTTGGGGTCTTTTGTGTTTCCATATGAATTGTGAAATATTTGTTCTAGTTCTGTGAAAAATGCCATTGGTAATTTGATAGGGATTGCATTGAATCTGTAGATTGCTTTTGATAGTATAATCATTTTCACAGTATTGAGTCTTCCTACCCAGAAACATGGAATATCTCTCCATCTGTTTATGTTGTCTTTGATTTCTTTCATCCAGTCAGAATGCCATCATCAAAAACTCTACAAACAATAATTGTTGGAGAGGGTGTGGAGAAAAGGGAACACTCTTGCATTGCTGGTGGTAATGTAAACTGATACAGCCACTATGGAAGACAGTATGGAGACTCCTTAAAAAGGTAGGAATAAAACCAATGTATGACCCAGCAATCCCACTCCTAGGCATATATCCTGAGGAAACCAAAACTGAAAAAGACACATGTATCCCAATGTTCATTGCAGCGCTATTTACAGTAGCTAGAACATGGAAGCAGCTTAGATGTCCATCGACAGATGAATGGATAAAGAAGCTGTGGTACATATACAAAATGGAATACTATCAAAAGGCTATAAAAGGAACACAGCTATAAAAAGCAACACATTTGAATCAGCTCTAATGAGGTGTGCGAAGCTACAGCCTATTTGTACAGAGTGAAGTAAGTCAGAAAGATAAACATCATGTAGTGACACATATATATGGAATGAAGAGATGGCACTGATGAATTTATTTTCAGGGCAGCAATGGAGAAACAGACATAGAGGACAGACCTATGGACACAGTGGGAGGAGAGGAGGGAGACGGGGAGTTGTTTGGAGAAAGTAAAATAGAAACTTACAATACCATATGCAAAATAGATAGCCAATAGGAATTTGCTATATGACTCAGCAAACTCAAATAGGGGCTCTACAACAGGCTGAAGGGTGGGATGGGAAGGGAAATGGGAGGGAGGCCTGGGAGGGAGGGGACATGGGTGTACCTATGGCTGATTCTTGTTGATGTATGACGGAAAACAACAAAATTCTAAAAGCAATTATTCTTCAATTAAAAAGAAAGAATGATAGTGGACAACAGAGAAGGATTTTAAAGGTGATACATAGGAGTGACCTATAGGTAACATGATCAAAGTACCAGGGAATCCCAAATTCAGACAGAAGTATTGTGAAGCAGAGGTTAACATACTGTGTTTTGGGAATTACCACTGATAGTCTATAGATATTTTGAAGAGAAGGATCCTAGGACCAGAATTATATAGGACATTAAATTAGTTATCAAAAGAAATATTTAAGGAAGACAATCTTTAATTTAGTCCATCTAGGGTACTTAAAGAGCCTTAGTTCAGTTCAGTTCAGTCACTCAGTCGTGTCCGACTCTTTGTGACCCCATGAACCGCAGCACGCCAGGCCTCTCTGTCCATCACCAACTCCCAGAGCCTACCCAAACTCATGTCCATTGAGTCAGTGATGCCATCCAACCATCTTATCCTCTGTCGTCCCCTTCTCCTTCCCTCAATCTTCCCCAGCATCAGGGTCTTTTCCAGTGAGTCAGCTCTTCTCATCAGGTGGCAAAATTATCGGAGTTTCAGCTTCAACATCAGTCCTTCTGATGAACACCCAGGACTGATCTCCATTAAGATGGACTGTTTGGATCTCCTTGGTGTCCAAGGAAATCTCAAGAGTCTTCTCCAACACCACAGTTCAAAAACATCAATTCTTCGGTGCTCAGCTTTCTTTAGAGCTTAGTAATGTTGATATAGTGCAGTTAACTTGTAATCATAGCATTGAATCACAACCAGAAAGGTAGAAAGGGCAGAAGTATATATTGTTTAATAATCTCTTATCAGGATAGCTCATAATTTGAGTTATTGTTTAGTCGCTTAGTAGTGTCTCACTCTTTGTGACCCCATGGACTGCAGCCGGCCAGGTTCCTGACAATGGGATTTCCCAGGGAAGAATACTGGAGTGGCCTGCCATTTCCTTCTCCATTGGATCTTCTTGACCCAGAGATGAAACCCATATCTCATGCATTGGCAGAAGAGTTCTTTACCCATGCCCCACCAGGGAACCCCATAATTTGAGTACCCTGCTGTACTTAATTTTCAAAGAGAACCTATAGTTGAGTGGATGTCTCAAATTTAACAGTCTGGAAAATCATCTACACTACCTAAGCTGAGATCAAACCAATCAATCCTAAAGGAAATCAATATTGAGTATTTATTGGAAGGACTGATGTTGAAGTTGAAGCTCCAATACTTTGGCCACTTGATGTGAAGAGCTGACTCATTAGAGAAGACCCTGATGCTGGGAAAGATTGAAGACAGGAGAAGAAGGGAATAACAGAGGACGAGATGGTTGAACAGCATCACCAACTCAATGAACATGAATTTGAGCAAGCTTTGGGAGCTGGTGAAAGAACAGGAAGTCTGGTGTGCTACAGTCCATGGGGTTCACAAAGAATCAGACATAACTGAGCGACTGAACAACAATAGCAACCTGAGCTGTAAACTCTGAGAGAATAGCATATGTTTTGCTTATGTCTTTGGTGATACATAGATAGCACTTGGATTTTAATGGACACTCAAGCAATGTTTGTAGATGAAATTGTTTATGAAATAACAAAGCTGAGATTAACTCCAGACTGAAGAATATTGAATAGAATTTTTCTTTGTTTGTGATTTTTTTTTCCCCTGTAGGAAATAGTTTAGGTATTCTATTTTTATCTACCTGATCATGCTGACTGAATCAGAGCAATTACTAGTTAGTAATGCTTTTGACAAAAGCAGAACTGCCTATGACTCTATATTTTTTGAGGGGGGAGAAGAAGTGGAGGGGGGACAAATTCTCTTTTGGGTAAATAACCCATTGTTTCATTAAACACAGCACACATACATGAGAATACCAATGGGCAGATACAGTTATTAGAGGTTTTCTACTCACAACCTGCATTGGATGACATACAACTGAGATATAGAAAAGAAATTGGTCTTCATAATAAAATAAACATTTTTTTTTGTTTGCTCAAAAACCTTACTCTAGGAAGCACAAATTAATCCACAAAGTACAGCATTATATGAAGATAAAGTAATTAGAAATTTATCTTAAAATGTGAGCATGCCCTAAAGGTTTAAAATCTCCATCTGAACCCTGATTGTAAAAATGTAAATTTGAATTATGTTTAGAATTAAATAAACAGGGTAGGATTAGCAGGAGTTCAAGAAATGTTGAAGATTCCAACATTAAGAATATAATGCACCAGAGGAGGCCATGCCTGCCAGTTAGAATACAATGTTGTAGTACAAATTGGGGATATTTATTATGACAGAATGGAAAAATTATTAAATATAACAAGTGTTTTGTTGTTGTTGTTTTTAATCATAGATATATTTCTCTATGGAATGCTTGTACCAGACCAATACCAAAGCAAAATTTTGTCTAGGTAAGAGAGCATGTTTGGATGGAATTCTCTTGGGTGGATCATGCATGCTTACAAGTGTAATATGATGTGATCTTTGAAAATAGAGCCATCATATTAATGTGAAATAGTTGCATGTCTCACACTTTAGTTTGTAAGGATAGAGTTAATTCTAATCAAGAATCAGTATGAAACTTGGCTATTATACTTTATAATAAATCAAAATGAGAAGATAAAGACATAAATCTTCTGCAACAGTGTGATGTTCTATGAGTAAATAATACAAATTGAGATCAAGGGATATTTTTCAGGGAAGTGTAGTTTAGGAAAAATGTCTCTCAGTCACTGGCATATTTAGTAAAATATTATAATATGCTCAGTTCAGTTCAGTCGCTCAGTCGTGTCCGACTCTTTGCGACTCCATGAATTGCAGCACACCAGGCCTCCCTGTCCATCACAAACCCCCAGAGTCTACTCAAATTCATGCCCATAGAGTCAGTGATGCCATCCAGCCATCTCATCCTCTGTCGTCCCCTTCACCTCCTGTCCCCAGTCCCTCCCAGCTTCAGGGTCTTTTTCAATGAGTCAGCTGTTCGCATGAGGTGGCCAAAGTATTGGAGTTTCAGCTTCATCATCAGTCCTTCCAATGAACACCCAGGACTTATCTCCTTCAGGATGGACTGGTATAATATGCTAGCTTTTGTTATATTTAGCTTTAAAGTTTCTTTTCATTGTATTTTTATTCCACTAAAAGAAAAGGTGGGCAAATGCAAGAAGCTGTTGTGAACCTTAGATATCTTGACAGTGAAAAGCATCGTAACTAGAAGCCATAGTCATAGTAACAGTTACAGCAGCAGTGGCAGGAATGGGAGTGATTTTTCTCAATTTTTTTTTTTCTTTCTTTGCTTTTTGATATTGTAATAGATGATAGGTTATCAGCACCAGCTGTCTTCCTCTTCAGGTGAATGTCTTTACTTCATTTCATTAGAAGTTGCCAGGGAGGCAGAATAATGGAGTGTCTCTGGAATCTGACTGATAGAATTTTGAAATCCAGTCTCTATCGTCTAAGGTTTTTTTTCAAATTTGGTCCTTTCACTCAACTATTCTAACTTTTCCCAGCCATAAATGAAAGGATAAATAATACATCCTGATTTATAAGATCACCATGAGGACTACATTTTAAAATATATTTAAAGTATTTATATCCTGCCTTAATATATTACATATATTAAGTACAGAAAGCTCATTTTTATTAGTCTAATTTCTTATTGAGAAAAATAAAACTTAGAGAATTTAAATAACATTGTATATCACAAAACAAACAAATTTCAAAGTAAGACAGACCCCCCGAGTTCTCTTTGATTTGAATACACAAGTTGTTGTTTACTTAGTCTTTTATTTGTAGGCATCAGAGTTATATATTATTTTTAATTCATAGACTTCAGTTACTGTTTTTATAATCTGATTTAAGTAAATTTGTTTAATATTCCTAAAAGAAATTAAATAATTAAGAAAATATTACTGAACTCAGTATGGAGTGAGAACAATGTATTATACATTGAGGAGTTAGATTATGCCCAAGTTCACATGTGCACACACAGTAAATAATAAAAATTATAGAGTATGGCTCCTGTGTGAACTTAAATGGTTTGAAGCTAGGACAATTGCTGTTGTTCGGTCGCTAAGTCATGTCAGACTCTTTGCGACCCCGTGGATGGCAGCACACCAGGCTTCCCTGTCCTTCACTATCTCCTGGAGTTTGGTGAAATGCATGTCCATTGAGTTGGTGATGCCATCCAACAATCTTGCCTTCATCATCACCTTCGCCTCCTGCCTTCCAATCTGCCCCAGCATCAGGGTCTCTTCTAATGAGTTGGCTCTTCACATCAGGTGGCCAAAGTTTAAGCATCTGTCCTTCCAATGAATATTCAGGGTTGATTTCTTTAGGATTGACTGGTTTGATCTCCTTGCCATCCAAGGGACTTTCAAGAGTCTTCTCCAACACCACAGTTCAAAGCATCAATTCTTTGGTACTCAGCCTTCTTTATGACCCAATTCTCACATCCATATGTGACTACTGGAAAAATACTACATAGATTAGATTATATGGACCTTTGTTGGCAAAGTGATGTCTCCATTTGTTTTTTGTTTTTTTTTTCTGTTTATTTTGTTTTTTATTAGTTGGAGGCTAATTACTTCACAACATTTCAGTGGGTTTTGTCATACACTGATATGAATCAGCCATAGAGTTACACGTATTCCCCATCCCCCCTCCCACCTCCCTCTCCACCTGATTCCTCTGGGTCTTCCCAGTGCACCAGGCCGAGCACTTGTCTCATGCATCCCACCTGGGCTGGTGATCTGTTTCACCATAGATAATATACATGCTGTTCTTTCAAAACATCCCACCCTCACCTTCTCCCACAGAGTTCAAAAGTCTGTTCTGTATTTCTGTGTCTCTTTTTCTGTTTTGCATATAGGGTTATCGTTACCATCTTTCTAAGTTCCATATATATGTGTTAGTATGCTATAATGTTCTTTATCTTTCTGGCTTACTTCACTCTGTATAACAGGCTCCAGTTTCATCCATCTCATTAGAACTGATTCAAATGAATTCTTTTTAACGGCTGAGTAATATTCCATGGTGTATATGTACCACAGCTTCCTTATCCATTCATCTCCTGATGGGCATCTAGGTTGCTTCCATGTCCTGGCTATTATAAACAGTGCTGCAATGAACATTGGGGTGCACGTGTCTCTTTCAGATCTGGTTTCCTCAGTGTGTATGCCCAGAAGTGGGATTGCTGGGTCATATGGCAGTTCTATTTCCAGTTTTTTAAGAAATCTCCACACTGTTTTCCATAGTGGCTGTACTAGTTTGCATTCCCACCAAAAGTGTAAGAGGGTTCCCTTTTCTCCACACCCTCTCCAGCATTTATTGCTTGTAGACTTTTGGATAGCAGCCATCCTGACTGGCATGTAATGGTACCTCATTGCAGTTTTGATTTGCATTTCTCTAATAATGAGCGATGTTGAGCATCTTTTCATGTGTTTGTTAGCCATCTGTATGTCTTCTTTGGAGAAATGTCTGTTTAGTTCTTTGGCCCATTTTTTGATTGGGTCATTTATTTTTCTGGAATTTTTAATACGCTGTCTAGCTTTGCTTCCAAGGAGCAAGCATCTTTTAATTTCATGGCTGCAGTCACCATCTGCAATGATGTTAGAAAACAAAGAAAATAAAGTCTGTCAATGTTTCCATTTTCCCCCCATATATTTGCCATGAAATGATGGAATTGGATGTCACAATCTTAGTTTTTTGAATGTTGCAATTTTAAGCCAGCTTCTTCACTCTCAAATCATTCAAAGTGGACTATTTTGGGTATCTGGATGTGATGTTAATAATGTTCTATCTTATTAATTACACTTTCACCATGTAAATTACTTTTTTTTAGAAAAAAGTAAGTGACAAAGTTTTTTGAGTCTATTAAAATGTTTACAGAAAATGAATAATATGCTTAAGGTCACAGAGTAAGAAATTGAAAAATATTATTCTTGAACCTGGCACTTTTGACACATTGCTTAGCACTTTTTAACTAAGTTATCATCCTCAAAGGCAAATTATGGACTTTGCAGAAACCAGGAATATAACAGAAATGGATATTGCACAAAATGCAGTATTGTGGCACATTTAAAGTCCCCAGTAAATATGCAAATAACTTTCAATTAGGAAATTCTGAAAATGACTTCCATATAACTTCCCAGTTGTAATTTTACCACATCTTCTTTTTATGTGCACCCCAGATCATACCTGTACCTTTGAGAATTATCTACAATCTCTATGTGCTCAGGCAAGAGTATTCATGCATGTGTGTATGTATACTGACAGGTAATATGAGTGATCATTTAAATAAATTGGAAATTGTTCTCAATTCAAAAATATCAAATTAACTTCCTTGTCTAACCTAAAATGCTAGAAGATATACAAATTTGCCTATTATTGTCTCCACAATGACGTGTTTTTGTAAGCCAACATCATTAAAGCTTAGATTCTTTATGCTTTTCCACTTCACTATTCCTTACAGTATCACTGATTGCCCTTGTTAAAAAACATTATCTGCACAGATGCTTCAAGAGACCAATCACTTGTGGGAGATTTTGAACTCAGTAGTGAGGTTTAGAGATACGAAGAGAAGAAATGGTTGGTACATTATCTTATACCACTTTTTCTTTTCATTTTTTTCTTAAAATATTAGCTCTTTCTATCAGTACCTTTACTATTTTTCTCAAATTATTTTAAAAATAACTTCTTACACAGAAATTAAGCATTGGAAAAAAGGAGGAAGGCACAGCATTCCCAAAATGACTATGGATAATTTTACCAGTGTGACGATCAATGACAATCTTTTATGTTATTCTTAAATAATGATTTAAAAAGCAACAACAACAACAAAAAAAACCTGCCACATACCTACCACCCACCATGATAAAATCCAAGGTTAAGCATTAAAGTATGCTTCCATTTCTCTTTATATATTCATTCAATAGATATTTAAAATCATTTAATCTGTTGGTATTTTGAATGAAATATAAGTAAACACCAAGAAATAAAATGAACCTACTCTCAAAGAACTCAAAATTTGTGGAGGATAGAAGTAGCCACACAGATACAACAGAGTATATGTTAAGTGTGTGCTTTTTTGAGGTCAGTGAAGAGAGCTTGAGAATCACATTACAGGAAACTTAAATTTTGGCAAAGTTGGTGAGTCATTGTCAAGAAGAAACGTTACATCACTAGTAGAACTCTTGTTTTCCTTTCCAATTTAAGCAATAGATTTGATGCTAACTATTCATTTTGATGCAATTAGGATTGTATTATAAAATTTTTCTTCTCTTTTTAAGAGGCTATTTCCAAAGTCAGAGGGACTCATGTGAGTAAGGAATCTGGCTAATCCATTGTTTAAATGTACTGAATGTTTACACATATGTTCTTGAGTATAGAATCTTCTGCTTCTCCATCGTCTCTACTTTGTAATAGACATATCTGCAAAACCATGTAACCATTTTCAGTGTTAACTCATGCACCAGTCACTGTGCTACAAATTTTACCTGTATTTTTTACCTGTAATTTTTATATTCACAACACTCAATGTTTGCTATAATTCATTCCTAATTCAGATGAAGAAACTGAGGAACTGATAAGCTAAATAACTTTGCGAGTTTCACTGTAAGTATCTAGTCAAGTGAGGATCTAAACCAAATTAAGCTGATTTCAAAGCCTGTCATCTTAAAATACAGCATAGTATTTGCTTAACCATGGTAGTATCCAATTTCTCTTCATACTAACACAATAATGGCCAGTTTCTATCCTTTGTTCAGAAAATTCATTTGTCAGGAAGATTCCTCAGAAGAGGGCATGGCAACCCACTTCGGTATTCTTTCCTGGAGAATCCCCATGGACAGAGAAGCCTGGCGAGGTACAGTCCATAGGGTCACAAACAGTCAAACACAACTGAAGCAATTTAGCACATAAACCAAATAGATTTTAAAAGATTAGCACTGTCCATTTTGATGTTTTATCCTGGCTTAATGAGGTTTAGAAGACAAAGTATCTAGTAAACCTTCAATGAAGAAAAAATCAATAAATATAATTTCACAGTAATGGCATATCTTTTAAATTTGAATCTAATATTTATGTTTGTTCCCTGTAAGAAAAGTTATGACAAACCTAAAAGTGAAAGTTGCTCAGTTGTGTCCGACTCTTTGAAACCCCATGGACTATACAGTCCATGGAATTCTCCAGACCAGAACACTGGAGTTGTTCCCTTCTCCAGGGCATCTTCCCAACCCAGGGATCAAACCCAGGTCTCCCACATTGCAGGCAGATTCTTTACCAGCTGAGCCACAAGGGAAACCCATGACAAACCTAGAAAGTATACTAAAAAGCAGAGACATCACTTTGTCTACAAAGGTCTGTATAGTCAAAGCTATGGTTTTTCCAATAGTCATGTATGGATGTGAGAGTTGAACCATAAAGAAGGTTGAGTGCTGAAGAATTGATGCTTTTGAACTGTGGTGTTGAAGAAGACTTTTGACAAACCCTTGGGCTGCAAAGAGGCCCAACCAGTCAATCCTAAAGGAGATCAACCCTGAATATTCATTGGAAGGACTGAGGCTGAAGCTGAAACTCCAATACTTTGGCCACCTGATTTGAAGAACTGACTCATTGGAAAAGACCCTGATGCTGGGAAAGATTGAGGGCAGAAGTAGAAGTGGATGGCAGAGGATGAGATGGTTGGATGGCATCACTGACTCAATGGACATGAGTTTGAGAAAGCTCCAGGAGATGGTGAAGGACAGGGAAGCCTGGCATGCTGCAGTCCATGGGGTTGCTAAGGGTCATGACTAAGCAACTGAACAATATTTGTATGTCACTAATGAGTTGAGTTGGTGACGGACAGGGAGGCCTGGCATGCTGCAGTCCATGGGGTTGCAAAGACTTGGACGTGACTGAGCGACTGAACTGAACTGAACTGAATGAGTTGAAACCATTGTTTATATTTATTACATAGATAAACCTATAAAGCAATAACCTTAATGTAGTAATACAGTGTTATCTATCCAAAGTAATTTATTTCATAAGTTTATGCCATTTAAAAATATGATTTGCTTTACAAATTTGTATTGAAAAATTTGTTTAAACATAAAATCCTAAAAGTGAATTAATTTGTGAATGAAAACAATATAACTGAAAAAAATTAAAAATTTTTATAAAAGAAAATAATATAACTGGCTCACCAATAGCCAGTGTAAAATTTGCTATCACAGTTCTATTTCTGTTTAAAATTATTTGGTCTTAAATGTGATTGGACTACATTAAATCATTTCTGCTTTATCAGAGATTCATGTCTAATGCCCAATAATGTATTATTAAAGCATGGTCTTTTTGCTGCATTGAGGAGACAGAGATCAGACTCAGGGAGGATGTGTCACTTGAAATCTTGTGACAAGAGTGATGAAGAGAGGGGAAATACACAGAGACTCAAAAATCTGAAAAGATTGCCTCTGAGTCTATTGATAAATATTGAGGCATGCATGGGGTGAAACTCCATATGGCTGGGAAAGAATGATCAGGAGGAAGTTGTATGTTGAACAATATTCACACAGAATTTGGAGGCATTCAAATTCCTGTCAGCAAATGAAAAAAATTCTTACAAACACCAAGCTAGAATCATTGCAAGGCCTGTGCCTTAATAATATGACTAAACTAATCCTGAAATAAAGGTTACTCTGATCCTCAAAAAAAATTAAAAACAAGTCAGAAAAGGATCCAGATAATCTGCAAATAAATTAGCTAACTGCCAGAACAAAGCTCAATGCTCTTTAAGGCAAACAGAAAATAAACACATTCAAAATTGTTTAATACATGATGTGAAGCTTCTGATTAAAAAAAAAAAAAAATTACTGGACTAGTAAAAATAATCAAGAACATGTGGCCCACAACAAGGAGAAAAATCAGTAGCCAGAAGGAAATCCAGAGATGGTAAAATTAGGAGAATAGCTGTCAAGGTCTTTTTTTTTAAAATTAATTAATTAATTTATTAATTTTTAGCTGTCAAGGTCTTAAAGTAGCTATTACAGATATGACCACATAGATAAGAAAAACATGAATAGTATAAGGAAATAAATGAAAGACATTTTCAAATGTCTTAGTCAAAACTAAGCCAAACTGCAAGAGATGAGCATATATTGTCTGTACTAAGAAATTCACTGGCTGGCATTAATTGCAGATTAGATATTGCAGTACAAAATATCAGGGACCTTGAAGACATAGTATTAGAAGCTATAAATTGAAATAGAGAGATAAAAGACTGGAAAAAAGAACTGAGTTTCATTGCCTGTGAAATAGTATCAAGTGATCTAACTTTCATGAATCTGAGTCTCAAAATGAGAAATGAAAAAAGCAAAGAGAGAAAAAAATTTAAGATGTAAGGACTAAAGTTTTTTTCTGAATTTTGTAAGCTTCAAAGAGAGAAAGCCAGAGATATAATCATACTGAGACATTTTAACACATCTCCAGCAGTAACTGGTAGATCAAGATGAAATTCAAGGCTATGAAGCCTCTGCCAGACCTTCATAGGGTACTTGCTCTCGAGGAGTCAGTCATCATGTAAGAAGTTGAACTATTCTGATACTGCTGCCTAGAGATGCCAAATGTAGGCACTTGAAAAACTCAGATGAACTTTCAGTAGACAGTCACCATCAACTCATAGCTGTGTAAGTGAGTCATGTTAAATGCCAGCCCAGTGACACCCTCAGTTGATGGAAAGCCCAGCCAATATTTGGATATTATCCCATAAATGAACCCAGTCCAAGAACTGCTCAGCTATGCATTCCCCAAATTCTTGACTCACAAAATAAAATTATCATTTAGAGCCACTAAACTATGAGGTATTTTTAATCCAGAAATCAATCATTGGAATAGTAACTAAAGCATAATTAAAAATTGTCACACACACTGCATATACACAACACATACAACACACAAATGCATTTCCATAACTTCAACACTAAGAAGGCTTCTATAGTAAATTCTACTAATATTTTAGAAAGAAAAAGTGAAAATTTTCCAGTAACCACAATAAAGTGATCAATTTCTATAATATTCTATGATGTTAGCTTAACTTTGTTCTAAAACCTTTTTAGAGATATGACATGAGATTAAAAAAAAAAAAGAAGAAGAAGAATCCACCTTCACTTTTGATCCCAGTTGCAAAAATCCTAATCAGTATATTAATTAATTGGATTTCCAGAAATGGTCAGATGGTAGATAGAGCTGATAGATAAATTATATGTCATGAGCCAACTATTTTTTCCTCCAAGAAGATAACATTGTTTTGATATTTGAAAATCTTTTGGAGTAATTCAACATACTGTCAGAACAAAGAAGAAAAAACTAATTAATACATTAGATTCAGAAAAAAAATGCAATAAAATTCAGTGTCCAGTTCTGGCAAATTGCCTTAGCAAACTAATTTTCCTACACATCTGTTGGGAGTGTAATCAGGTATGACCACTGGGGAAATATACTTTGACATTGTCTGGCAACTTTGAACATATCCCTACCCATTGGCACCAGATTTTTACTGCTAGGTTTATACTTGGTATGGGCCTCCCTGGTGGTAAAGAGTCCACCTGCAATGCCAGAAACCTGAGCTCAATCCCTGGGACAGGAAGATCCCCTGGAGAAGGGAATGGCTAACCACTCCAGTACTCTGGAGAATTCCCTGGACAGAGGCGCCTGGCAGGCTATAGTTCATGGGGTTGCAAAGAGTTGGACATGACTGAGCAACTAACATTTTCACACTATTTTTATACTTGGTATACACTGCAGATGATGACTGCAGTCATGAAATTAAAATATGTTTGCTCTTTGAATGCTCCTTGAAAGAAAAGCTATGACAAAACTAGACAGCATATTAAAAGGCAGAGACATCACTTTGCTGACAAAAGTCCATATAGTCAAAGCTATGGTTTTCCAAATAATCATGTATCGATGTGAGACTGTAGTCCATGGAATTCTCCAGGCCAAAATACTGGAGTGGGTAGCCTTTCCCTTCTCCAAGGGATCTTCTCAACCCAGGGATTGAACCCAGGTCTTCTGAATTGCAGGCAGATTCTTTACCAGCTGAGCCACAAGGGAAGCCCTCATAAAGAAGGCTGAGTGCCAAGGAGTTGGTGCTTTTGAACTGACTCTTGAGAAGAGTCAGGAGAAGACTCTTGAGAAGAAGAGACCTGAGAGTCCCTTGGACTGCAAGGAGATCAAACCTATGAATCCTAAAGAAAGTCAATCCTGAATATTCATTGGAAGGACTGAAGAAGCTCCAATACTTTGACCACCTGATGCAAAAAATTGACTCATTAGAAAAGATCCTGATGCTGGTAGATTGAACGCAGGAAGAGAAGGGAATGACATAAGATGAGATGATTGCATGGCATCACTGACTCAATGGACATGAGTTTGAGAAAGCTCCTGGAGATGGTGAAAGACAGGAAAGCCCGGTGTGCTGCAGTCCTTGCAAAATGTTAGACATGACTGAGCAACTGAGCAACAACAGTACATGCACATAAGCAATAAAATATGAGTACTAAATTTTCTCTGCTGTAGCATTTGAAAGAATCCCAAATTGGAAGAAATCAAAGGTGCATCAACATTCAAATGAATAAATAAGTTATACTTTATTCATACAGTGAGATACTACATAACAGTAAACATGTATCAGTAAGAACAAGGATTAATATCATATGCAAAATCTTGAATGAACAAAAGTCAAACACAAAAGAATATACACCATATGGTGCTATTTTTAAACCTCCCAAAGCAATGAGCTAACTTATAATTTTAAAATTCAAGGTAGTGTTTGAATCATTCCCACAATGATTCACAGATGACATGTAGGGTGTTTTGTATACACTGGTAATGAACTATTTCTTGACCTGTATTTATGATTTCTCATGTGTGCTCCCATAGTAGCAAGTGGTGGCAGGCAGAATAAAGCCTTCTCAAAAGATGTCCCTGTCTAAATTCCTGAATCCTGTCAATATGTGTGCTACATGACAAACAGAAATTAAATTTTACAGATGCATTTAAGGCTGCTGATCAGCTGACGATGAGATAGAAAGATTATCCTGGATTATGGTCAGGTAGGTTCGGAGATGAAACCACACAGTGGAAGAGGGAAGCAGAAGAGGTAGAACCAGAGAGATGGCAGAATAAGGAGTCCTGACACCACATTGCTGGGTTTGAAAATGGAGGAGTGGGAACATGAAAAAGGAGCTGGGGGTTTCTAGGAACACCCTCTTTTAAAGAATTCAGGAGGAACAGAATCCTATTGACACTTTAATTTTATTAATAGCATACTAAAATCCATTTCTGACTTCTGACCTCAAGAATTTGAAATTTGAAAATGGTATCCCCCACCCAAATTTAAGTGTGATTTTAGAAAATTCTCTTATGATTAATTTCACATTTTAAATGAATTTCATTTGGCTCTATGCTTTCTTATTTTCTTGATAGGAACTTCATTAAAAGAAGGAAAGGTGCCCCAAATATACACTTTCCACAAGACCTCAAACACTTTAGTGGTTCAGCGAGTGTTTTTTGAATAGAAAAGATGAATTCATTAATACCTACATGACATTTTAAAATACTGCTTTGGTATTTTAATACTCTAAAAATCTGTTGGTGAGTAGGAAGTAATTTGTTTTATTTGGCCCTTTGTTTTGCTATTAATAATAATCATTTTATATTGAAAATATAATTTTAAAATATTGGTTAGTGGAAATAAAACCACCTCTTTCCAGCTAAGTAAGTATTGACCTAAATTACTTTTTACATGAAATTTATTTTTACTTTTGGAAAAATAAATACATTTATTCATAAAGGTAGTAGTCAAGATACTAAGATAAATGAAGATAGAGAAAACTACTGGAAATTACCTCAAAATAGAAAAAGCACACAATTTAAAACAGGGGAAAATAACACTTAGAGGCTTTAATTTGAGTTGCTTGAAAGTAATTTTTAAAGTATTTAACAGTTGGAAGACACACGTAAAGACTAACTAGAATAGAATCAATCCATAGAACTGAATCAAGACCTTGGAGGCTTTTATTGGACTGTTACTATATTAATTTCTATCTTTGAGCCAATTTGAACCAAATCTGATGTAAGAGAGGGGACTGAGATAAGACCAGTGGTTACTTACCAACTGATATAAACAAATTTCACTATTTATATAATTTGTATACCTGTGTCAGTGCATATGGGTTCAATAGCTAAATTGGGTTTGCTTTTTAGTAGTAAAATCCTGATATGATGGCATCCAAAATATTAACTTGTATATCCTCTAGAATCACATCATTTAAGGATTAATGAAATGCTGGGAATGAATGTATACTGTTAACAAGTTGGACTTCTTATACACACTTAAACAAATCTGTTCAAGTCAAGATGCAGTTTAGTACCATCTCAAGCCTATTGACAGCTTTGATGTGTATATTGATGGGGAAGTTTCTGTATTCAGTGTCTGAGTGCAATTTCTGAGAAACTGGTAACTCTTCCAGTATCTTTCAGTTTGGGGCCATCTTCTTTCCTTTGAAATTATACAAACTTCAGCCACCATTTTAGATAATGGAGTCTGAGCAAGTAATGGCAGCTGATCAATAATAGCTTTCTGTCCTTCATGTTACTCTGGGACTACAGACTAGATTGTTTTCCCTGGTGGCTCAGTGGTAAAGAAGCTACCTGCCAATGCAGCAGTTGTGGGTTCAATCCTTGGCCCAGGAATATCCCCCAGAGAAGGAAATGGCAACCCTCTCCAGTATTCTTGCCAGGCAAAGCCCACAGAGAGAGGATCAGTGGAGGGATACAGCCCATGGGGTCACAAAAGACTCGGACACGACTTAGTGACTAAACAACAACAGAGTAGACAGCAAACTAACCCCTCTTATTCAAATGATACCTTTATTAAAAACCTAACAACATCATGGCATAAAACAAAGAACATAGGTAGAAGGAATATTTGTGTGCATGTGCTAAGTCACTTCAGTCCTGTTCAAATCTTTGTAACTCTATGAACCATAGCCAACCAGGCTCCTCTGTTCTTGGGATTCTCCAGGCAAGAATACTGGAGCGGGTTGTCATGCCCTCCTCCAGAGGATCTTTCTGACCCAGAGATTGAACCTGCATTTCTTATGTCTACTGCATTGTCAGGCAGGTTCTTTACCACTAGGGCCACCTGGGAAGCCCCAAGAATACTGGTATTCATTCCCATCTCTTTTACTAAAACATTTTGAATTTGACATTTAAAATCTATGTCCTAAGTTATAAAATAGAAAAATTGAATAAGAAAAAAACTCCAAGACTTTTTCAATAAGAAAATCTTGTTATCTATACTGTTGTCATTATTATGTAAAAATTACTCTTTTACCCTAATTGCACAAGACTGCCATAAGTATTTTCAGATAAGTCAAATAAACAAATGTATATTTAAATTTCTCTATTTAGATAATCTTAAAATCTGCACTATTTTCATTTCACATTCTTTGCAATGATTTTCATCATCATAATTGTTTTCAATTGCTTTTAGTAAAATCATTATAGGCCACTATACTTTAAGATGAAACTTTGAAACACAGAGGAAAAGAAAGTTAAACAATGATAAAAGTTATATCCAAGGTACCACATTTGTGGTAACCCAGGACTTTTCAAATACATTTTTTCCTAAGGATACTAAGAATTCAAAATTTTGGCTTATCATATCACTGTTAAAGAAAAGTGATATTTCCCCAACTCATAATAGCTAGATATAACCAACAAAATAAATAGAACTCCAAATCATCCAGGCAACTTATAAGAGTTAGCTTTGATGTTAGAGAGACATTTCCTTTCCTCGTATTAACATCTCTTCTATGACTTCCCTGGTGGCTCAGACGGTAAAGTGTCTGCCTACAGTGTGGGAGACCTGGGTTCAATCCCTGGGTCAGGAAGATCTCCTGGAGAAGGAAATGGCAACCCACTCCAGTATTCTTGCCTGGAAAATCCCATGGACAGAGGAGCCTGGTAGGCTACAGTCACATAGGGTCGCAAAGAGTTGGATATGACTGAACAACTTCACTTTCATTTTCTAGATGAAATACATACATGCACTGGAGCTACCATACATCACAGGAATGAAAGTGATACCCTAAGATACCTGAGCAACAAGGGAAAGAAGACTAGCTCTTTAATTAATTTACAGAATATAAACACATCACTTTTGGATTTAATATGTGAGAGAGAATATAACTTGGCATTTTAATGTCAGTTTTAAATAGGTTTTATTTACCAAGCACCATGCTAAATTCATGGGTGTGGTATATCTGGAAGAAGTTACACATTGAGTGTGATTAATGCTATCATGGGAATAAACAAACTGGCAAGATTCACAGTAATGGTGGTAACTGGAAGTCACTCAGTAGTGTCCAACTCTTTGTGACCCCATGGACTATACATTCCATGGAATTCTTCAGGCCAGAATACTGGAGTGGGTAACCTTTCCCTTTTTCCAGGGGATCTTCCCAACCTAGGGATTGAACTCAGATCTCCCACATTACAGGCAGATTCTTTACCAGCTGAGCCACAAGGGAAGCCCAATGGTGGTAAATGTAGTATTTAGTATTACAGGCGGCAGCAGCCTCAGCAGGGATCATTTTATCTAGAGTACTTAAATAATGTCGACTTTCCCTGAAGCAAATCTGAGAAGTAAGGATTCTGTTACTTAAAAAAAAAAAAAAAAAAAAATTTAGCTTTTTAAATTTATCCTTTAAAATAAATATGATTTACTTCTAAAAAAAGATATTTAAACAGTCCCATTTGAAAATTTACTGCACTTTCCTTGTAGTTGAAATTGAATTCTTTATATGCGATTGTGATGGACCTCAGTTAGAGAAAAATAATTTGAAGACCAGTGACTTTTCTGCTTCTTCCTTGATACCGCAGTGGTAATCAATCTGCTTATTAATGCAGGGAATGCAGGATAGATCCCTGGGTCAGGAAGATCCTCTGGAGGAGGAAATGGCAACCCACTCCAGCATTCTTGCCTGAAGAATCCCTTGGAGATCCTGTTAGGCCGCAGTCCATGGTGTTGCAAAGAGTCAAAACGACTGAGCATGCATGCATGCATGACTTTCTAATACATTTTGGTATTTAAAAACTTGGCAGATTTACAGAACTGATTATGAATTGAGTCAATAAAACATGATTTATCATCTTATTCCTTTCTTAATTTTTTTTTTTCTATCTTCCTTTATAGTTAGGCTTTTGATTCTTAAGTCAAAAGGATTTGGGCAGGATTCCATGCTTTTCCTAAAATGGAATCTGCACCCCTTCTCCAGTTACACACTTCTCCTGTCTCCCTCTCTGCCCTCATTCTTTCATGAACACCCCAGGAGAGCCAATGGAAGAATCTATAAATACCTGAGAATCCTCCTTACCTCTCTGGCTCCCTGAGCTAACAAAGGTTCTCCCATTGTTAGAGAACCATTGACTGAAATCACGTCCCTTGCTAGGCAAAATAATAACCGACCATGCGTTACCTCACAACTGGAGGTCCTGCCCAATAGGGAACACCGACCTGGCCTGCTGCTGCCAACAAGCTGCCGTCAACCAGAACTCCAGATGGACCACAAGGAGGGAGGCTGCTCCAGCCTGTATGTCCCACCAACCTTCCAGAAACCCTCAGGCTGGAATCCATCTTGGCTGAGAGATGTGTTTGCCACCAGGAAGGACCCTAAGTCGGACCAAATATGGGCATAAGCAAGATGATTGGCCAGAGAAAACCTGGAAACTAACCTTATTATCATGAAACCCGAGACTATGAGCCACATGGCAGAATAGCTTTCCCGGTGCTCTCATACCTCACCCTGCTACTTTCCACTGGAGAGCCCTTTTCCAATAAAGTCTTTTGCTTTGTCAGTATGTTTGTCTCCTCACACAATTCATTTCAGAGTGTTAGACAGGAGTCCACTCTCAGGCCCTGGAATGGGGCCTCTTCCCAGAACTCCTTCAGCCTGTATTCAGCCAGTTCATTAACAATATTAGCTAAGTCTATGTCCACTTATACAGCGGGATTGGCTTCTCCCATAGATGCCACACGGAAGCCAGCGTTCACACCTTGACTTTTTTGGAGAAGTCTGATTTCCCTTAAATTCTAGCTACTGGTTTGTCCTGCAATTTCAGTTCTCTGATGGGTTCATGGGGTGTTTATTGTCTAGAGAATCTGATTTGATATTATCATTAATCTGGGAGCATTGATTTTTTTTTTTTTTTTTTTTTCAGCTTTCTACACCCTAGGCAGCAGGCATTTATTTAAATCATCTTTAAAGTGTTTTTGATTGCATCCTTCCAACTCATTCTTAACTAAAATGCAGTATCCGAGAAAGAGTTCCATGCTTTATTTCTATTTTTAGCTCAAAAATTTTTACTAGCTTGATTTCTTTTTTATATCTTTAGAAAGGAGACTATTTCCCCTAATCATGAACTTACATTACCACTTCATTACAGATTTCACTTTCATGTTCAACCACTCTTTATAAATAAAGTTGTTTGGTTTTGCACTTTCTGAATAATAGCTGAATACTTCACTATTATAAACCTTATTTTAAAAAACAAAATCACTTGGCTGGAGCCCTGTCTTCATGCCTACTCACTATTAGCAATTTTTCCTCCTAGACATAGTTCCCCACTGTCAGTTACCATTTTTGGATAAATCATCTCTCTTAATTCAAGCATTGTTTCATAACATAAATATATTTTGATATGTCTGACCCAACATATATGATTTCTTTGATATTGGTCTTGGCTCAGAGAATATGTTCATTTCTGCATACCTACTAATACTAAACTTATTTTTTCATCTAACGGTGAAGCCTATCTAAAATACCTATGTGCTTTAGTTTTATTCTCCAGGGTTGTATCAAAATACTATTGTAGCATACCTATGACACTTATGCATATTTTATGATTATGCTAGTAAGAGCTCCCTGAGTTAGGACTGGGCTTTTATACTTTCATGTGTCTTCAGGCCCTAATGTAAAAATTTGCAAACTAATTTTTTTTTTTTTTAGTTTATTTCACTAGGCCAAACCAAAAAATAGTTTATTTTATTGACTATGTCAAAGTCTTTGACTGTGTGGATCACAATAAACTCTGGAAAATTCTGAAAGATATTGGAATACAAGACCACCTGACCTACCTCTTGAGAAAACTGTATGCAGGTCAGGAAGCAACAGTTAGAACTGGACTTGGAACAACAGACTGGTTCCAAATAGGAAAAGGAGTACGTCAAGGCTGTATATTGTCACCCTGCTTATTTAACTTCATGAGAAGTACATCATGAGAAATGCTGGGCTGGAGGAAACACAGGCTGGAATCAAAATTGCTGGAAGAAATATCAATAACCTCAGATATGCATGTGACACCACCCTTATAGCAGAAAGCAAAGAAGAACTAAAGAAACTCTTGATGTTGAAAGTGAAGGAGGAGAGTAAAAAGTTGACTTAAAGCTCAATATTCAGAAAACTAAGATCATGGCATCTGGTCCCATCACTTCATGGCAAATAGATGGGGAAACAGAGGAAACAGTGACAGACTTCATTTTTCTGGGCTCAAAATCACAGCAGATGGTGATTGCAGCCATGAAATTAAAAGATGCTTACTCCTTGGAAGGAAAGTTAAGACCAACCTAGACAGCATATTAAAATGTAAGAGACATTACTTTGCCAACAAAGGTCTGACTAGTCAAGGCTATGGTTTTTCCAGTAGACACATATAGATGTGAGTTGAACCATAAAGTAAGTTGAGTGCTGAAGAATTAATGCTTTTGAACTGTGATGTTGGAGAAGACTCTTGAGAGTCCCTTGGACTGCAAGGAGATCCAACCAGTTCATCCTAAAGGAGATCAGTCCTGGGTGTTCATTGGAAGGACTGATGCTGAAGCTGAAACTCCAATACTCTGGCCACCTCATGCAAAGAGTTGGCTCATTGGAAAAGACCCTGATGCTGGGAAAGATTGAGGGCAATGTCTAGTCTTAAATTGTTAAAGCTACATATGTGGTATGCAGTGCAAGAATAGCTTCTTCAGATTTTTATTTCCTTTTTAATATTTTGAATTGTAAGTCACACTCCTCTCAGCCAGCAGTAGCAATTTTCTTTTCAAATTGAAAATCAAACTTACAAAACACATTAAGCTTCACTAGTGTCAAGTTTTCTTACCTTCAATATAAGAAACAAGACAGATATGCACAGTGGTAGATACAGTAGACAAGGTTCTGAGTATAGCAGCTTCTGATATCCATCCCTAAGTCACTCCATAATTGGAGTACATGTGTTACAGAGCAGGATGATTGGACATGAACCATTATATGTTCTATTATATGTTCTAGGGTCTCTTTGGCTTTTATATTTTGCTAGTCATATAGTCAATTTCCCAATCTCCAGTGCAGCTACACCTCATGAATTATACACTATTCAAAAAAAAAAAAAAAGACTATCAGTGAACAATATTAAAAAGAAATACACATCCTTGTTTGAATATATGGTATTATCGTGAATGCAGTACATTTCTATAAATTTCTTAAATTAGTATTGCAAGGAGGATTTGAAGTACAGTTTATTTAAAAATAATGTTTGAATATGATCTAAGATTTCAGAGCTTGAAATTGTGGTACACTGACAAATTGTATATACTTATCAGTAATTAAATAAGAAAGTTTGGACTTCTGTTTAAATACATATATATATATATATATATATATTTTAAAATAAAACCCAAAACTCAATGAATTATTATATTGTGTGTGTGTGTGTGTGTATGTATATGTATCTCCAATAACATGCTTGTGATTGAATCATAGTTTCTATTGGAAAGAAGCCTATTTTTTATGGAGTAGTTTGAAAACATATTTTATTCTTGTCTTCAGATGAAGACCATTGGCAAGTGAAAATAAAATAAAGGAAGACAGTTTAGTTAAGTTAGATAAAGACATTTCTCCTAGGGGAAAGCTAAATCCTACAAGAGAGAGTAAATATATATGAAGGTGAAATGAACTGAAAAGTCAGGATGCAGTAGATATAAAAATATGAAGAAATGCACCAAGTCTAAGTGTTCTCAAAATAGCCCTTAGAAAGTGGGGAAGACATTTTACTTATTATTAGATCACAGTGATGAAGAAAATAAATCTAACAGGGCAGAGGTATAGCGAAAGGACTGAAGAACCCTCAGAGGAGGCCAAATGCTGGGAACTTTTGATATGTGGATTGAGTCCATTCTAACAGCAGTTAAGGAGACACTCTATGAAGATGAAAAAGCTACTCTAGAATGTAAATGACACTGGATAGGCTTGAGATACAAATACTGGAAAGTCCAGTATAAAATATTCCAAAGAATTTCTGAAGAGTTTGAAGATGGCATAGATGGGACTGTATCTCGAGAAGAATAATTCTCAAAATTTATGTAATTGAAACTCCAATTAAAAATAAAGCAAAGAAGAGATAAAAAAGAAACTCTACAAAGGCTCATTGAAAAAGACCCTGATGCTGGTGAAGATTGAAGATAGGAGCAGAAGGGGATAATAGAGGATGAGGTGGTTAGATGCCATCACTGACTCAATGGACATGAGTTTGATCTAACTCCAGGAGATGGTGAAGGATAAGGAAGTCTGACATGCTGTAGTCCATGGGATCACAAAGAGTTTACATGACTGAGCGACTGAACAGCAACGACAACAAATGAAAAGGCAACTCAATAGGGAGCATGATTGGATTAGAAGCTTATTTTATGGGAAATGTAATCCACATGGAATCATCCAATACCATATGGATGGAATGCATTCAATAGAGATATTACACACACACACACACACACACACACACATATATATATATAATAAAACTTTAGAGACCTATAGAATCTATTCTTTTGCTAACTCACATTCTAGGAAGACTAATACAGTAAATTCAAGAGATTATATTAAGGAGGCAAATGTTTGGGTCAGAAAGTAAAGAATAATCAAAAGGTAAAATGAAGGTTCTTAATTCTAGCAAACACATTAACTGACATGTTCCAAGTGAATTTAGCTTAAAGTAGTTGATTAAGTTGATTATGATTTAACAGAGTCCAATTTAAGTGAAAAAGAATATAGCACTAGCATCTTACCTTAATATTGATGGAAAAAATGACAGAAATTTTATTTCAGGCCTAGAAATTCAAAGGAATTAATTGAAGGAAGTTAATGCCTTCAGGAACATGTGGTAGCAATTGGTCTTAATTGAGTATACACAAGCTTCAAAGACAGAAATTGTAGCTTCAGATTCCTTGAAACTAAGGTGTGGCCTCAGGTGCAAGCAAAATTTGTCCTAGAGACAGATTCCACTGGTTTATGTAATTCCATAGCAGAAAGTGAAACTGCAAAGCAGAAGCTAGTGTGGTATAAATATTTTAAATAATCAATCAAAAAATGTATGACACTGAATAAGCCCATATGTGAAATATGACTAGGGTGCTGACAACATAGGGTTAAAATGAAAAATAAAAATTGGAAAATTTTCTTTCAATAAATGAGTAAGAAGGGCACTGCAAATCAGATATGGTGACAGGCTAGGGTTGTCTACTCTTTAGTTGGGAGAGAAAACTTGTCTTTAAGTGACAGTCACTCACTGACACAAGAGTCAATGTCCCCCTCTACAATCTGGGGAAATCATGACAGTGTTTATCTTTTTGGGGGAGGCATGTTAACCAATTTTTCGAAAGTTCAAATGTAGTAAAAACTGGGCAAATAACATTGGCTTAATTGGTGAGACCAAACAAGAACGATACAGCTTCCTTCTTTTAGAAATCTTTGAGTTCCTGCCATATTCTTTGATAATAATAAGTAATGACTTCTTATAACTATGCCTTCCCTGGTGGCTCAGACAGCAAAGCATCTGCCTACAATGTGGGAGACCTGGGTTCAATCCCTTGGTCAGGAAGATCTCCTGGGGAAGAAAATAGCAATCCACTCCAGTATTCTTGCCTGGAAAATCCCATGGACGGAGGAGCCTGGTAGGCTACAGTCCTTGGAGTTGCAGACTCGGACACGACTGAGCGACTTCACTTCTTATAACTATACTTTCCACAGAGGAAAGGTGTAGGGACTGGGGATGGCCATTTAATTAATTTGTTAGGCATAGTGGTATGGACATCGGTGAGTTTCAGCAATTTTGAACTTTTAGGTAAAGCACAGCAGACTTAATGCTTTCAAGGAAAATAGCACATCTGTTAGACACCCTCTTGTTCTTCCTAATCATTAATATCTTTTATCAGTGAGAATAAACAATAAGAAACAGGAAGGGCATGAAGAAGCTCTTATTTAATAAAAGCAGAATATTTTTATTTGCCACTTTAATTTATTTACATTATTTTTCAGTTTGTGTCTCTCCATGTAATTAAAAATGGTAAAATTTATAACCATCTTAGGAATATCTCTATACTAATTTTATTGGAGTACCTTAATGTTGCTATTTAATTTCATTATAAAAACTCTATCATCATTTTATATAATGCATCAGGATATAATTTGGGATTGAATAAGGAATAGGTTCTCAGACTAATGTGAAAGTGGTAATAAATTTGACTTAATTAATGTTTACTATTCTGATCTAATTCAGAGTCAGGATTGATAGAAAGATATGGGTATATTTGAGAGACATTTGAGGGATAAAATCAAGAGAACTTGGAGTTGGATTTGGTGTGAACCATGAGGTAGAAGGTATCAAGGTGTCTCTTAGTTTTCTGACTTAAGAAAATGGATGGATGTGCGTTCCCTGGAAAAGAATGTGCTTTGGGACATAAGTATTAAGTTGAGTCCTGTTTATGCAAAATTTAACTGAAATCTCTGAAATATTGGATATAAAATTGGATATGACTTTGGGTGCTCAAAGACAAGTCCTGGGGTGGATATATTAAATTAAAAGTTTTACATCCAATAAGGGAGGATGTTTTAGAAGCAAAAAAACAAATATAAGTCCCTCCCCCAAAATAACTCTAAGTTAGTGTCAAGAAGGATAAAGGTTTAAAACTGAGAGAAGTTAGCTTTTCACCATTGAGAATGTTAGCTGTGGGTGTGTCATGTATGTCTTTTATTATGCTGAGGTAAGTTTCCTCTATTCTCACTTTCTAGAGAATTTTAGCCATGCACAGGTGTTGAAATATGTCAAAAGCTTTTCTGCATCAATTGAGATGATCATAAGATTTTTATTCTTTAGTTTGCTAGTGTGGTATATCCCATTCATTGATCTGCAGATACTGAAGAAGCCTTATATCCCTGAGATAAACCTCACCTGATCATGGGGGACAACCCTTTTAATGTGTAGTGGGATTCAGTTGGCTAGTATTTTTGTTGAATACTTTTGCATATATGTTCATCAGTGTTATTGGCCTGTAAGTTTCAAAAAGAAAATTGATATGTCTGTCTGGTTTTGGTATCAGGGTGAGGGTGGTCTCATAGAATGAGCTTGGGAATGCTCCTTATTCTGTGATTTTTTGAAATAATTTCAGAAGGATAGGTGTTAACTCTTCTCTAAATATTTGCTAGAATATGCCTGTGAAGCCATCCTGTCCTGGGCTTTTGTTTGTTGGGAGACTTTTAATCAAAGTTTCAATATCATTATGTGACTGATCAGTTCATGAGTTTTATTTCTTCCTAGTTCAGTCTTAAAAGGTTATACTTTAATAAGAATTTGTCCATTTCTTCTATGTTGTCCATTTTATTGCCATATAGTTGTTTGTAGTAGTCTCATGATTTTTTGCATTTCTGTAGTATCAGTCGTAACTTCTTTTTTATTTCTAACTTTATTGATTTTAGACCTCTACTTTTTCTTGATGAGTCTGGCCAAAGGTTTATCAATTTTATTTATCTTCTCAATGAACCAATTTCTAGTTTCATTGATCTTTGCCTTTGTTTTCATCTCTATTTCATTTATTTCTGCTCTGACATTTATGATTTGTTTCCTTCTACTAACTTTGGGTTTCCTTTGGTCTTCTTTCTCTAATTGCTTTAGATGTAAGATGAGATTGTTTATTTGAGATTTTTTCTTGTTCCCTTGGGTAAGATTGTATTGCTATAAACTTCCCTTTTAGAGCTGCTTTTGCTATACCTCACAGGTTTTGGACTGTCATGTTTGAACTGTCATTTTTCTCTAGATTTTTTTTTTTTTTAATTTCATCCTTGATTTCCCAGTGATCTGTTTAGTAACAGTGATCTGTTTAGTGGGCTGTTGAGTAACATATTGTTTAGCCTCCAAATGTTTGTTTTTTAAAGTTTTGTGTGTAAATAAAATCTATAAAGCTGGTGTACATATGTTACAATTATGTATATTTTCTTTGGTCCTTCATAAAAATATATTTGCCAATAAAAAGAAATTTGAAATAAAATATAATCCTATAGTGTTGTGGTCAGAAGAGATCCTTGGTATGATTTCAACTTTCTTAAATTTACTGAGGTTTGATTTGTGGTCCAAGATGTGATCTATCCTAGAGAATGTTCTATGTGTACTCGAAAATATTTTCTACTGCTTTAGGATGGAATGTTCTATAAATGTCAATTAAGTCTATCTGGTTAGAATATCAATTAAGGCCTATGTTTCCTTTTTGATTTCTGTCTGGATGATTTGTCCTTTGATAAGGCTGGGCTGTTAATGTCATCCACTATTATTGTGTTACTGTTGATTGCTCCTTTTATGGCTATTATTATTTGCCTTATAAATTGAAGTGCTCCTTTGTTAGGTGCATATATATTTACAATGGTAACTTTTTATTCTTGGATTAATCCTTTGATCATTATGTAGCTGTTGTCTCTTGCAATATTTTTTTTTTGAAGTCTATTTTGTCTGATATAAGTATTACTATTCCAGCTTTATTTGATTTCCATTTGCATGGAATGCCTTTTTCCATCCCCTCACTTTAGTTTGTGTGTGTCCTTAAATCTGAAGTGAGTTTCTTGTAGAGAGCATATATATGGGTCTTATTTTCTTTTTTTGTAATCCATTCAGTTACTCTATGTGTTTTGGTTGGAGCATTAAATCAGTTTTTACTTTTGGTAAATATAGATAGGAATGTTTTTATTGCAATTTTTCAAATTGTTTTGAATTTGTCTTGAAGGTATTTTTCCTCCCTTCCTCTTTTGTTTTCTTCTCTTGTGATTTGATGTCTATCAACGATATACCATGTTTTTGGATTGGAAAGCTCCGTACTGTCAACATAAATACACTACCCAAGGCAATATGCAGACTCAATGTAATCCCTATCAAATTACCAATGTCATTTTCCACAAAACTAGTACAAGAAATTCTAAATTTTATGTTGAAACACATAAAACTCTGAATAGTCAAAGCAATCTTGAAAAATAAAAATGGAACTGGAGAAATCAAATCCCATGACTTTATACTGAAACCTACATTAATCAAAATGGTGTGTTACTGGCACAAAAATAGAAACACAGATGTATGGAACCATATAGAAAACCCAGAAATAAACTCCTGAACCTATGGTCAAATAATCTATGTAAAGGGCAAAAATATACAATGGAGAAAAGACAATCTTTTCAGTAAGTGTTGCTGGGAAATGGGACCGCTACCTGGGAAATAATGAAACTTGAAAAATCTCTAACACCATACACAAAAGTTGAAATGTGTCAAAAATCTAAATGTAATGTTAGATACTATAAAATAAAACTCTTTTGGAAAACAAACAAAACACTCTTTGACATAAATCACAGCAACATCATTTTGATACACTCCTAGAGTAAAGAAAATTTTTAAAAAGTAAAAAAAATATAAAATAAAACCTAATTAAACTTAAAAACTTCTGCAGAGCAAAAGAAACCATTAAAAAATGAAAAAATAACCTATAGAATGGGAAAAATATTTGCAAATGAAAGACTGACAGTTGCTCAATCCCCAAAATATACAAACAGCTTGTGTAGCTCTATGTCAAAAAAGCAAACAATCCAATCAAAATATGGGCAGAAAATCTAAATAGACATTTTGGTAAAGAAGACAAACAGATGAACAAAAAAGCAGATGAAAAGTAACTAACTATCAGAGAAAAGCAAATCAAAACTTCAGTGAGGTATTATGTCACACTGGTCTGAAAGATCTTCATGAAAAAGTTTAAAAGCAATAAATGCTGAAGAATGTATGCAGAAAGGGGAACCGTCCTACACTGGTAGTGGAAATGTAAATTGGTACAATTATTATGGTGAATAGCATGGAGTTTTCTTCAAAAAAAAAATAAAAAATAGGACTGACTAACATATGATTCAGGAATCACACTCCAGGGCATATACCCAAAGAAAACTCTAATTCAAAACAATGCATTCATTCCAACAGCAATGGGAAGGATACAAAAGAAAATAAAATATTCACAATACAAGACAGTAAGGAGATAAGGAATAATGAAAATTTGCTAAGAATGGAAAAAATTTAAAATTTTAACATGCTCATATATTAATAATTTGATTATTAATTGTTGTTGTTCAGTCACTAAGTCATGTCTGACTCTTTGTAACCCCATGGACTGCAGCATGACAGACTTCCCTGTCCATCACCAATTTCCAGAGCTTGCTCAAACTCATGTCCATCGAGTCAGTGGTGCCATCCAACCATCTCATCCTCTGTCATCCCCTTCACCCACCTTCAATCTTTCCCAGCATCAGGATCTTTTCCAATGAGTCAGTTCTTCTCATCAGGTGGCCGAAGATTTGGAGTTTCAGCATTAGTCCTTCAAATGAATATTCAGAGCTGATTTCCTTTAGGATTGACTGGTTTGATCTCCTTGCTGTGCAAGGGACTCTCAAGTCTTCTCCAACATCACGGTTGGAAAGCTTCAATTCTTCCACCCTCAGCCATCTTTATGGTACAATTCTCACATCTGTACTTGACTACTGGAAAAATCATAGCTTTGACTATATGGACCTTTGTCAGCAAAGTGGTGTCTCTGTTTTTTAATACTCTGCCTAGGTTTGTCATAGCTTTCTTTCTAAGGAAAGCATTGTCTAATGTCATGGCTGCAGTAACTGCACTGATTTTTTGAGCTTCCTGGACTGTTGTATTCAGTGCTCATCCCACATCAGACTACTGACGACCCACCCCTCTGCAGGAGATTCCTCAACACACAGAGCCAAGTCTGGCTCAGTCTCTTGTGGGATCTCTGCTCCTTTCTCCTGGTTCCTGGTAGGCGCAAAGTTTTGTTTGTGCCCTCCAAGAGTCTTCCCCAGTCTTGTGGAAATTCTGTAATCAAATCCCTCTGGCCTTCAAAGTCAAATTCCCTGGGGATTCTCAGGATGGGGATCTGTTGTAGGCCCTAGAACTTTTTCAACATGTGAGAACTTCTTTGATATAGTTGTTTTCCAGTTTGTGGGTTGTCTGTTTGGTGGCTCTATTGTGGGGCTAATGGCGACCTCCTCCGAGAGGACTTTCGCCCCACACCGGGCCTCCCAGCTCCACTGCAGCCAGAGCTCCTGTCCCTGGCAGGCCAGTGGTGATCTGTGCCTCCACAGGAGACATTCAACCACTCAAAGGCAGGTCTGCCTCAGTCTCTTGTGGGGTCTCTGTGCCCTGGTGTGCGCAAGGATTTGGGTGAGACCTTTGAGCATCTCTGGCAGGTATGGGGTTTGTTTCTAAACATGATTTTGCTCCTCCTGCCATCTCGCTGGGGCTTCTCCTTTGCCCTTGGATGTGGGATGTCTTTTTCTGGTGGAATCCAACATTCTCCAATCAATGGTTGTTCAGCAGCAAGCTGCAATTTTGGAGTTCTCACAGGAGATTTGAGTGCACGTCCTTCTACTCCATAATGGTTATCATGTTTTAGGTTTTGATTGCTAATTAGTGGAAGTCAGAAACATTTACAGTCACTCAAATCACACTTGGTAAGATGCCTTCCATTCCTGGATTCAAAGATGGCTTTTATCATACTTCCCTTGTTTGTGTTGCATTTATTTCCTAATACCTCTAATTAATATTTTTCATAGTTTATTTCCATTGTCATCATAGCTGAACTTCTTACAACACAAAGTATTCATGTGAAGTAGGCTGACTTCAAATATTCTCATATTTTAAAACGTGTTCAGGAAGGAAAGATGGAACTGAAAACAACTGGTAACTCAAGCCACTGTATTATATCCATTTAAATTATATTCACAGAATAAACTACATCTTGACAATATGTTGTTAATATAGTAAATATTGATATTACTTAATAATCATCATTAAATTTAATGGCAGTTATCACAAGGTCTCTATAATTTGTTAAACCGATAGGAAATTTAATTTATTTAATTTCTTTAGTCATATTTTCAGGCTAAATATTTAGCATAATTCCTGAATTCACTCATTTTCAGAGTAGATAACTTGAAAGTACAAAATTTAAAAGATAATGCTTAATTATTTTGATGACCACACATACATTTTAAGTAGGTCATTTATATAGAGTCTTGTGCTCTAGAAAGCAGTTTCAAAAGTGAATTCATTAATCTTGGTATCCTGGTACAAAAGTTGTATATTTTTACAGCACAATAACCAGTAAATAAAAGGAAGTTGCCAAACACTCATTGTTAATGAATGGTGAAGCCAATATCAAGAATCTAATTTTCTGAGTCCATAAACTAGATATATGGTTAACTAAAACTAAAGTGTCTACTTTATTTCTTTAAAATTATTACTGACACTAGAGCATTAAGATATGCTCAATATTAAAAATTATGACCAAAAACACTAAAGATATAATTTAGGGGAAGATGTACCTTTAGACATTCACCATTTTAGTAACTATTTATACTCTCAGAACACTGAACTTTCAAAAATGATGTTTAAAATCTACAACTTAAACACATTAAAAATCCTTCAGTAGCATTCTCTTTTGCCTAGAATAAACTATAAACTTCTTTAAATGACCTATAAATCTCTTTATTTCAGATCTCTTCCTATCTGTGTTAATTGGGATTTGTTTTTGCACTTAAACAGAAAATCCTAAAGTAACAATGATTTTAATAAACAAGGAAATATTTATTTCCTACTTAACCCCAAGGTAAGAAGCATAGGGTTCACATATGAGATGCATGAATTCACTAATAAATTCATGCTAATAATTCATGCTAATAAAAAATTGTGCTAAGAAATTCATGCACTTCACAGTTCTTACACTCACCATTCTGTTATATCTTGTATGTGGCCCTCAGCTTGATGGCCCAAGGTGGTTATTAGATCATCTTATTTTTAAGACAGAGTTAAGAATAGAATAATGTGTCAAGAAAAATCTTGGAATTCTGTCACTAGAGGAGAATGAAAATGTTTAAGGGCGACTAGCAGTCTACGTTCCACTATTTTTACTTATTGCCCATATTATTCTATTTCTTAATCACTGTTTTCCATCCATTTTGCCTTTTTGTAAGTTCCTTGAATACACTCAAACACTTTCTGCCTTGGCTTTTCCAGCATTGCTTAAAAACACATTCCACAATTATATATATGATTTGTTTTTGTTCATCTTTTGATAACAGCAAAATATAATTTTCAATGTTTTTCATATCTTTTTGATGCATTTTAAATCACTTTTTATATTTGATTACTGTAAAATTTTATCTCATTCACTTTTATAAGCACCTTATTTATATTTGACAGCACATTAATTTTTAATTATAGATTATGTGTATATATATATATATATATTTCTCTACAGGTGTACACAGAAATAGAAATAGGTATATAAACATGTGTATAGGTATGATCACATAGACTATCAAAGGAGAGATCAATTCTTAAGTTAATCTGACCCATTATTCTCTGCCTTTAATTGTCTGTTTTTGTTTTTTTTTTCTTCGAAAGGAGTTGGGTAAACAGAGATAACAGCTAACTGTAATCATAAACACACAGACAATCACACACAATATTATAGCCATAGAAAGTATTATCTTTCACCACCAGTTTCCTAAACTCCAGTTCCCTCAGAGCAAGGTAAAGAGGACAAAGTGATACCTGTGTATACAGTGGACAATATGACAGAAAAAGATTCTTTAGGAAATCTCTCCATTTTATAATAGACAGTAAGCATGCCAACCATTTTGGAGAAGAAAATGGTAACCCATTCCAGTATTCCTGTCAGGAGAATCCCATGGACAGAGGGGCCTGAGAGTCTACAGTCCATGGGGCCGCAAAGAGTCAGACACGACTGAGCAACTAACATACACAGCCAATTCTTTAGTCTGAAGGGAGATGTTAACTTATTACATCACAGCATATTTTTTAAAAAGTTTATTGGAGTGTAGCTGATTTACAGTGTGTCTTAGTTTCTGCTGTAAAACAAAGTGAGTCTGTTATACATATATCCACCCTTTTTAAAAATTCTTTCCACATATATGTCTATGCAGTTGTCATACCTTTACCTTGTTCCAAGGGAATTCCCAGGCATTTTGCTTTACCAATATCCTTGAAAAAATAGTTTGCATCAAAGGGCTATTAATGCCTCCTTCATGGGTGTGCAGAAACTTACAGGTAATTATCTCACATTAATATGCAAAGATGCTCAGGAGTTTTAAATCAGAGGGAGATCAAGATGCTAGATGAAGAGGACACTGAGAAACACATTAAAAAATACTTCTGCATGTGGAAAAACTTCTGCTGAAAACCATCTGGAGACTGGCAGAAAGTCTTCTAAAACTAAGAATGTGAAGAAAGATCCACATAGAGTTAGGTAGGAGAAATAATCAGGTCAGGGCCCATGTCCCTACCAGAGGACTCAGAAGTGGAGTGGGATATCACAGGCTCAGGGATCTTCCCTGGAGTGGAAGGAATTTGTGAGCCACATATTGGGTATTTCAGCCTTGGGAATCTGACACCAAGGAGATGACTTATTTTAGCTGACTTGAAAATCAGAAGGATTTATCAGAGAACTGCAAAATACTGAGACTTTAATCATGAAAAATAAACACACTATTGCTTACTCCAAAGAATAAGGTGGAGAAAGTAAACTGAATCTGCTTAAGGCTCTGATGGACTTGCCAGGACCTTCTCATCATGCATTTTGGCCAACACCAGGCACTGCACCAGTCCCTCTTCAGCCAGTGATGCTATCCATTGTAGTGGATATGCCATTACTAGGGGTCATAGGGAGGGTTGCTCACTTAAAGACCACAACATCAATTTGCACCCAAACCTCAAGGCTTCTGCTCCAGCATCTCAGGCCCCAGTCCCACCCTTGATAGGACAGTGATTGCCATAGAGCTAGCATCAGAGAAGCCATAGCTCCTTTCTGGCTCAGACTTTAGCCTCCCATTTCCATCCTACCAAAGTGGCAACTGCCAGCACACACTGTAAAAAGATATAGCAAATTCTCACTTAATATCCAGGTCTCCCACCAGAGCCATTTGAGCACATGCAGGTTTCAAAGGGATGCTCCTTCAGAGAGACATGCCTTCAAGACAGGATTCATAACCATTTCATATTATTTCACAAAGAGACTGTCAGGCAAAACTTGAAGACAGAAGAATATGTTTCAAATGAAAGTAAAAGGAAAAGCTATAATAAAGCAGAGATAAATAATTTGCCAGGTTAAGAGTTCAAAGTAAAAAAAAAAAAAGAGTTCAAAGTATTAATAATAAGAATGCAAATGAAACCTGGGGAAAGAATAGATGAACACAGTGAGGTTTATAATAAAGAACTAGAAAGTATGAAAAAGAACCTGTCAGATCTGAAGAACACAATAACTGAAATGAAAAAATACACTAGAAGAAATTAACAGAAGACTAGGTGATAAAGAAGGATGAATAGGTGATCTAGAAGATAAAGTAATGGAAATCACCCAATCAGAACAATAAAGAGAAAACAAATTTTTTAAAATGAAGATAGTTTTAAGGGACTTCTAGAACGATACCAAGCCTATCAACATTTGTAATATAGGGGATCCAGAAGTAGATGAAAGAAAGGAGTATAAAATATATTTTATGAAATTATGACTGAAAGCTTCTTGAATCTGAAGAAAGAAACAGATTTCCAGGTACAGAAATGAGTCTCAAACAACAAGACAAAGACCAACACCAAGACATATCAGAATTAAAATGGTGAAAGTTAAATACAATGAGAGCATTTTAACAGCAGCAAGAGAAAAACAAAAGAAGCCACATATACGGGAACCCCCCATAAGATATCTACTGAACTTTCTGCCAAAAAATTGATGACAAGAAAAGACTGCAATGATATATTTAAGTGCTAAAACGGAAAAACAACATAGGAGACTCTACCCAGCAAGGTCATCATCCAAAATTGAAGAAGAAATAAAAAAATTTTCAGACAAGAAAGCAAAAACTAAAAAAGTCCATCAATACTAAACCTACTTTATAAGAAGTATTAAAGTATTTTTTTAATTAGAGAAGAATAGCTATAATAAGAAGTTAAGAATTTATAAAAAATGAAAAATCCCAGTAATAAGGACAAATATACAGTAAAGGCTATAAATCAACCACATAAATTAGCTACTATGAAGATTAAAAAATTGCATAATCACCTATAACTACAATAAATTGTTACTGATACACATAAAAATATAAAATATGACATCAAAAACACAAAATGTTGAGAAGAGTAAAAATGTGAATGAGATCTCTTAAAGAATGTTTGAACTTAAATGAGTACATGTATTCACCCATAGTAACCACATATCAAAAACCCATATTAGAATTAGAGAGAAAGAACACAAGGATAACACTAAAAAAAAAAAAAAAAAAATCAAATCACAAGGGAAGCAACTCAGGAGGGAAAAAAGAGAAAACTACAAAACAACCAAAACATGAGTTCCAAAATGGCAATAAATACATATCTGTTAATAATCACTTTAAATGTCAATGTGCTAAAAGTTGCAAATAACAGATGTTTCTGAGGGAGATGGAAAATAATATTGCCTGCAAACTGCAAATGCAAATGAAAAGAAGGCTGGGACAGCAATGTTGACATCAAAGTATACTTAAAGTTTGTAAGAAAAGACAAAATATTATATAATGATAAAGGGATCAATACTAGTAGAAGATATAACCTTTGTTATAAAATAACATTTGCAAGAGCAACTACATATATAAAGAAACTATTAACATACATTATGGGGAAAATGATTACAATACAAAAATACAATACAATAATATAATACAATATTAGGAGATTTCAACACCCCACTTCAAAGTGGTGTCAATAAATCACTTTTCCAACAAAAGTTTATAGAGTAGTTGCTGAAGCTGCAGTTCCAATACTTTGGCTACCTAAAGCAAAGAGCCGACTCATTGGAAAAAACTATGATGCTGGGAAAGATTTAAGAAGAAGGGAGTGGTAAAAGATAAGATGTTTAGATAGCATCACCAACTCAGTGGATATGAATTTGTACAAACTCTGGGTAATAATGGAAGACAGGGAAGTGTGGCATGCTACAATCCATGGGGTCTCAAAGAGTATAACACGATTTAGTGACAGAAAAACAACAACAATTATTCAGCCATAAAAAAATAAATAGCTTTTGCCACTTGTAACAATATGAATAGATCTGGAGGACATTATCCTTAATGAAATAAGTCAGATGGAGAAAGACAAATACTTTACATTATCACATATATGTGCAATTTAAAAAAAAATAAAGCTAATGCTGAATATAACAAAACAGAAGCAGACTCATCTATAGTAAACAAATTATGGTTAACAGTTGGAAGAGAGATGTGAGAGGGGCAGGATTTGGGAAAAGTATAAAGAAATCCAAAATTCTATGTAAAATAAATAAGACAGGGACTTCTCTGTTGGCCCAGTGTTTAAGAATCTGCTTGGCATTGCAGGGGACATGGGTTCGATCCTGGTCAGGGAACAAAGATGGCACATACCATGGAGCAACTAAGCCTGCTAGCACAAATAGAAAGCCTGTGTGCTGTACCTAAAAACTGACACAGCCAAATAAATAAATTTATATATATATATATGTATGTATTTAAAGAAATAAGATATGATGATGTACAGCATAGATAATATACCAATATTTTATAATAACTTTAAATGGAGTATAATCTATAAAAATATTGATTCGCTATGTTATACATCTTAAACTAATATAAAGCTATAAACTAACTATAATAAAAATATGCAAATATGCTTACTGAAATTTGAGATAATATAAATATCATGATATAAATGTCTAGTAACTTAGAAAACTCCTAAATTTAGGAGCTTTTTTATATAAAATACTTAGAAGTGTGAAAGAAAGTACAGCCAGTGGGCCCCAAGGTGGGATTAGTGGTTGAATATAATGCTTTTACTTTTAACATTTCTTTCTTTCTCTATTTAGAGGCATCAATGACTTAATAGACGAGGAAGCTTATGAATTTGAAACAAGATCCTGGAGCAACATCCCACCATGTGTGGTGCATACAGGCCGGACATGGCAGTCTTTGCTCCTGTGGGGGAAGGGGAGATTACCTG
Source organism: Cervus canadensis (assembly GCF_019320065.1). NCBI lineage: Eukaryota > Metazoa > Chordata > Mammalia > Artiodactyla > Cervidae > Cervus > Cervus canadensis. The sequence goes on from NC_057396.1 coordinate 9,994,468, forward strand.
TTATAGGAAAACTGAAGTCAGGTGGGCTTGTTATTTACTAGGGAAGCCAGTAGAGGGGCATGCTCTTTACCACCCCATTGATGAGCTATTATTAGTTGAGCCCCGGGATAAGTAAGTAGGAAGGTCAGTAACGTGAACAGGGCATAGGTGAAGCAGGCACTGGTCAGACAGGGGATATACAGACAGCGAGAAAACAGCCATCTTGAGTAGCTTGACCATACACTCCACCCTTGAAGATCATGCATGATCCTTTAATCTTGGTCCATTCCTCTTCTGTGCTATCTCTAAGGTGAGGTATGTTGGGGACACTGCAACCAGATACCACAAATAAAATACAGATAGCTGCAGCCAAAGAGTATCCAGAGTAAGTCACACCTAGTATGCTCAGAACAGTCATTTGCTAGGATACGGGCAAATTTTGGAGCCAAGCGCCTACCAGCTCAATGGAAATGGGGTCAATAGCAGCAGTGCCCTCCCCAGTTTTAAGGGAGGAAAGGCCACCCTGGTTTTCACAATCCCAGAGCAACCCACACAGGGAGAGGAAGCTCAGCTTTAAAAGAAACAACTTAGTGGCCTAGCCAGGAGTCAGCAGTAACAGTATAGGTCTGCCAAAGCAGATATACAATACATGTGTGAAAGACCGCAAAACAAGCTGCTCTGGTCAGTAGAATTTAAGTTAAGCCAAACTGACTTTCCCATACCTCAATACATACAGATTTTTTAAATCATTTCCCCTTTTGATTGCAAATCTTCTGATAGAAAGCATTGATGACTTCAATGCTGGGGTGCTGGCTCATGCCCCAGGTTCAGCTAGTTAGGCAGTTAGAATAGGAAAAAAGGGTCCAAGATGGCAGGTAGAGAAAGTGGCAAGTAGAAGAATGATGTGGAGGGCAAAGAAAAGAAAGCCTGTGAAAGAGGAAGGCACTGATAGAATGAAAGCCTCTGGGCATGAAAACGCCCAGGCACACCGACTTCCCTGATTGGCCTGAGCATACCCTCTCTTTGAGTTCCTTTCTCTGTTTGGTCTTGGGTACAAACCCCATTTTGCATGTTTTGTCTTGGGTATAGGCCCCAATTGGCTCCACCAATCGTTGGGCTGAACCCCACAGGCCTACAAGGACAGTACTTGGCCAGCTTCTGACTGAAGGAAGAGCCTGGAATCAGCAACAGCAACATCAGTGGTGTAATGGACGGGGAGCCTACAGATCTGAAGCAAGGTCCTGGACCAGTAACCATCTATTGTGGTGGACAGCAGCCAAGACATGGTGACAGTCTTCACAGCAAATTTCGCTTTATGGAAATCAGTATAGGAGACAACTTACAAGATTATTACACAATTGTTTAATTATCACACTTCTGCCACCACTAGAAATTTAATCTGTTTATTTTTAATCTTTAAATTAAACAAAATTAATCCCTTAATTTGTAATTGTTTATTGCAGCCACATGTCAATCAAGAAAGATGCCATATTCTTATGTGACTCCTAACTTTTGGGCTTTAGGTAATTTTTGTAAGCATAACAGTCTAAGCTACTTTGAATAATCACCACCTCCAAAGACCCTCTCCCCTGGTTGCAAGATGCTAACCAAAAAATAGAACTATTTACCACAGAGAAGCATGACCCGAGTGCTGACTGTGAGCAATTGGATTTGTCAATTAGAAATTTATCAGTTCTACAGAGAAACCTGCTTCTCAGTAAGTGATGAAATGTCTGGTTCCATTTTTAATGTTTGACTGCTGACAGCTTTCAGCACTCATTTCTCCCCCTTTTCCACTCGGCCCATATCTAGAAAGAGTATATCTGGACAATCTGATAGGAAAATTTCATTGCTCCATTTTTGATACATTTTTGTTGCCGCTAAGTCATGTCTGATTTGTTGCAACCCCCTGGACTGCAGCACAGCAGGCTTCTCCGTCCTCTACTATCTCCTGGAATTTGCTGAAACTCATCTCCATTGAGCCAGTGATGCCATCCAACCATCTCATCCTCTGTTGCCCTCTTTTCCTGCCCTCAGTCTTTCCCAGCATCTTTTCCCAGTGTCTTTTCCAATGAATCTGCTTTTCACATCAGGTGGCCAGGCTTTTGCAAACCCCATCAATCCCAAACCCATGGAGGAACCCTAACTTTAGCAACCAGTGGAACATAAGCACAAAAAATCCAAAACCTCTTGGTTGCTCTTTCACTTAAGCCAAAGGGTACTGATTCTACTCTCCCCAGAATGTCTCAGGTGAAATATTTGTAATTCTTTTGGTCTGTGTGCTATGTCATCAGGCTGAATATCTAAATGAATTTTGAGTGAGAAAGTGATCTGTCCTCCAACAAACTGCAAGACATATTATAGTAAAGCTGGGGGTTAAGAATACAAAATAGGCAGTGAAGCCATAGAGAAGTAAAGAAAAATCTGGAAATAAATCTTGAGGTGAAAAATAGGAGATACAGTGCAATATCTGTGAAAAAGTAGTCATATTACAGGCATCTGTTTTAAAACAAGGGAGATTATAAAGAAAAACCTTCTTAAACAGTTGCAATTATGAAAATTATTTTTGATATTTGACATCTAATGTATCATTTCCACTTAAAAATGTATGCAAAATAATTAGTCTACTAAAACTATTGTTGTTGTTTCAATAGAAGTAACTGGAATAAGACTTTCTCTGTGGTGTCAGAAATCTTTAGAAAAGTTTTAAATGGCAAAATCTTGGATGTAATTATATTTTTCTTTGTGTTGAGCTTTTTTTTTTTTTCTTTCTTCTTGGTTTGGTTGGTTACTGGTGTTTTTACTTTATTTTATTTTATTTTTTTTGACTTTTAGGAAGTGTTCAAAAATGCTCCATTTCTATGGTTTCCCCAGATACCTTCCTCTAGCATTTGCTTTCTTAAATTGACTATTTCACAGGCATTTTGCACTCATTCAGTCACTGCATGCCTGCAGAGCATTTCCATAAACTGATCTCTTTTTGAAATCAGTGGGGATTAAACATTTATGGTGTAGCTGGAGAGGTATGAAAGTATATAAAGTTTAGTGCTCATAATTTTCACAATTCTCCTCTTGTATGCATATTTCTCACAGGGAAAATTTTTTTAAAATCACCTTTAATTGTAAGATTGTCATCTGAGTTGACACCTGAATAACTATATCAAAACAAACTGATGACTGTGTTCATGTGTGATTTTTGGTAATGAATATTTGTAGGTGGTTATATTTGCAATTTGTCTTATTAAGAAAAAAAAGAAGAATGGAATCTTTGGTTTACTTTGAAATGAGAACAGTGAAACTGTATTCTGGACTTTTCAAAGATAAAATCAAAATAAATTTATGAGCATTCCTAAAGCATAGTAAGGAGCTTGCTTGTCAATCCAGTAATTGATAATAACCATAGAATAATTTTAAATCATAACCATAGGATAATTAAAGTATAGAATTATGAGTAATTAATATATAGAGAATAATTAGTAGTGATAGAATAATTATAAATCATGAATGCTGTGTTTTATTTACCTTAATCAGATCAGTTCCAGATTATCATTTTGTCTATCCTATTCAATTGACTATCAGGGAAGTGAAAAAAGACAGCTGATTAAATGTAGTAACTGTAGTTTTACTACAGTTTTGCAAAGCAGTGACAGAAGAAATATGAGTATTATTAGGGAGTATTTGAAATCTAATGGATGCAAATTATTCCCCAGAGACCACTAAGTTATCTCCAAGATATAAGATTTTCAAAATAATTTTGTGGTGAAAATTCACCACAGACATGTAGTCAGCATTCAGTTCAGTCTAGTTCAGTTGCTCAGTCATATCTGACTCTTTGCAACCCCATGAATCGCAGCACTCCAGGTCTCACTGTCCATCACCAACTCCCAGAGTCTACCTGAACTCATGTCCATAGAGTCCGTGATGCCATCCAGCCAACTCATCCTATGTCGTCCCCTTCTCCTACTGCCCCCAATCCTTCCCAGCAACAGGGTCTTTTCCAATGAGTCAACTCTTTGCATGAGGTGGCCAAAGTATTGGAGTTTAAGCTTCAGCATCAGTCCTTCCAATGAACACCCAGGACTGATCTCCTTTAGAATGGACTGGTTGGATCTCTTTGGGAGAGAACTCAAGGGACTCTACAGTCTTCTCCAACACCACAGTTCAAAAGCAAAATTCTTCGGTGCTCAGCTTTCTTCACAGTCCAACTATCACATCCATACGTGACCACTAGAAAAACCATAGCCTCGACTAGACAGATGTTTGTTGGCAAAGTAATGTCTCTGCTTTTTAATATGCTATCTAGGTTGGTCAAAACTTTCCTTCCAAGGAGTAAGCGTCTTTTAATTTCATGGCTGCAATCACCATCTGCAGTGATTTTGAAGCCCCAAAAATAAAGTCTGACAGTGTTTCTACTATATCCCCATCTATTTCCCATGAAGTGATGCCAGATACCAGGGACCAGATGCCATGATCTTAGTTTTCTGAATGTTGAGCTTTAAAGCCAACTTTTTCACTCTCCTCTTTCACTTTCATCAAGAGGATCTTCACTTGATATTCACTTTCTGCCATAAGGGTGGTGTCATCTGCATATCTGAGGTTATTGATATTTCGTCCAGCAATCTTGATTCCAGCTTGTGCTTCTTCCAAACCAGCGTTTCTCATAATGTATTCTGCATATAAGTTAAATAAGCAGGGTGACAATATAGAGCCTTGACGTACTCCTTTTCCTATTTGGAACCAGTCTGTTGTTCCATGTCCAGTTCTAACTGCTGCTTCCTGACCTGCATACAGGTTTCTCAAGAGGCAGGTAAGCTTGTCTGGTATTCCCATCTCTTTCAGAATTTTCCACAGTTTGTTGTGATCCACACAGTCAAAGGATTTGGCATAGTCAATAAAGCAGAAACAGATGTTTTTCTAGAACTCTCTTGCTGTTTTGATGATCCAGCGGATGTTGACAATTTAGTCTCTGGTTCCTCTGCCTTTTCTAAAACCAGCTTGAATATCTGGAAGTTCATGGTTCACGTATTGCTGAAGCCTGGCTTGGAGAATTTTGAGCATTACTTTACTAGCACGTGAGATGAGTGCAATTGGGCAGTAGTTTGAACATTCTTTGGCACTGTCTTTCTTGGGGATTGGAATGAAAACTGACCTTTTCCAGTCCTGTGGCCACTGCTGAGTTTTCCAAATTTGCTGGCATATTGAATAGAGCACTTTCACAGCATCATCTTTCAGGATTTGAAATAGCTCAACTGGAATTCCATCACCTCAACTAGCTTTGTTCGTAGTGATATTTTCTAAGGCCCACTTGACTTCACATTCCAGAATGTCTGGCTCTAGGTGAATGAACACACCATTGTGATTATCTGGGTCATGAAGATCTTTTTTGTACAGTTCTTCTGTGTATTCTTGCCACCTCTTCTTAATATCTTCTGCTTCTGTTAGGTCCATACCATTTCTGCCCTTTATTGAACCCATCTTTGCCTGAAATGTTCACTTGGTATCTCTAATTTTCTTGAAGAGATCTCTAGTCTTTCCATTCTGTTGTTTTCCTCTATTTCTTTGCATTGATCGCTGAGGAAGGCTTTCTTGTCTCTCCTTGCTATTCTTTGGAACTCTGCATTCAAATGGGAATATCTTTCCTTTTCTCCTTTGCTTTTTACTTCTCTTCTTTTCACAGCTATTTGTAAGGCCTCCTCAGACAACCATTTTGCCTTTGTGCATTTCTTTTCCATGGGGATGGTCTTGATCCCTGTCTCTTGTACAGTGTCATGGACCTCCATCCATAGTTCATCAGGCACTCTGTCTATCAGATCTAGTCCCTTCAATCTATTTCTCACTTCCACTGTATAGTCAAAAGGGATTTGATTTAGGTCATACCTGAATGTCTAGTGGTTTTCCCTACTTTCTTCAGTTTAAGTCTGAATTTGGCAATAAGGAGTTCATGGTCTGAGCCACAGTCAGCTCCTGGTCTTGTTTTTGCTGACTGTATAGAGCTCTTCCATCTTTGGCTGCAAAGAATATAATCAATCTGATTTCAGTGTTGACCATCTGGTGATGTCCATGTGTAGAGTCTTCTCTTGTGTTGTTGGAAGACAGTGATTGCTATGACCAGTGAGTTCTCTTGGCAAAACTCTATTAGCCTTTGCCCTGCTTCATTCCGTACTCCAAGGCCAAATTTGCCTGTTACTCCAAGGGTTTCTTAACTTCCTACTTTTGCATTCCAGTCCCCTATAATGAAAAGGACATCTCTTTTGGGTGTTAGTTCTAAAAGGTCTTGTAGACCTTCATAGATTCGTTCAAGTTCAGCTTCTTCAGCATTGCTGGTTGGGGCATAGGCTTGGATTACCGTGATATTGAATGGTTTGCCTTGGAAACAAACAGAGATCATTCTGTCGTTTTTGAGATTGCATCCAAGTACTGCATTTCAGACTCTTTTGTTGACTATGATGGCTACTCCATTTCTTCTAAGGGATTCCTGCCCACAGTAGTAGATATAATGGTCATCTGAGTTAAATTCACCCATTCTAGTCCATTTTAGTTTGCTGATTCCTAGAATGTCGACATTCACTCTTGCCATCTCCTGTTTGACCACTTCCAATTTGCCTTGATTCATGGACCTAACATTCCAGGTTCCTATGCAATATTGCTCTTTACAGCATCGGACCTTGCTTCTATCACCAGTCCCATCCACAACTAGGTATTGTTTTTGCTTTGGCTCCATCCCTTCATCCTTTCTGGAGTTATTTCTCCACTGATCTCCAGTAGCATATTGGGCACCTACCGACCTGGAGAGTCCCTCTTTCAGTATCCTATCATTTTGCCCTTTCATACTGTTAGTCAGCATTACCACATGCCAAAGTTGGGTTTTAATCACTTTTATCAGTGGGTAAGCATCCTGGGAATAACAGATACAGATTCAGGATGAAAAATAGTACATTCAGAATGAATAATAATACAGACATATTGACTGTAAGAGAAATGAGTTATTGAAAGTTTGTTATGAATTATATTTTAAAGGTTATTCAGACATCAATTAGGTTTTGGCAAAGATTAATTTTCTCACAAATAATATGACTGTATAATATGGGTGTGTTCAGTTTGTCCTTTTGTGTTGAGAGACAGGGAGATTGGAAGAGAGAGAGAGACGACAGAGAAAAAGGTGGGGAGAGGCGTAGAGAGAGAGAAAGGACTGGTAGAGAGACACATATACAGATAAATAAAACTGGGTGTTAATCATTTTCTGTGAACAGTATGATATAATTTGGATCTAGGAGCAAGGAAAGAAAATGTAGTACGTAAAATTACCTTGAATAATCCATGGCCTAGTTAGGAAATACAATAACATTTAGTGTTTTTGCTGCAGTTGTTTTTTGATTTTGTTTCTAGTTTTTTTTTTTTTTCCCCTTCCTATGGAGATTTTTCTCATCTGACAAGGTGAAGAAAAACACACTCCATGTGGAATGAGCACAAAAGCCATTGCTTGCCCAGGGAGTCTAGAGGATTCCAGGATCTCAAATACACTCTTTCGAGAATTGTGCTATGCTCCTAGTTCCTGGTAATGATGTTTATTAATAGCTTACATTTCTATTGAAATGTATTAGAAGTTTTAGCAGCCATTGTAGTTGTCCACATAAAATTCTGGAGAAACAGCTAACTGGCCTTCCCTGGGTGGGGGACAGGGGGCGGGAGGTGGGGAATTGGTTTCCTTCTACATTGCATTGATAGCAAGAAACTGAGAACAATAGGCTATAGATAAATCAATAACTGTTCCCTGTTTTAAATTTGGACTAGGTTACTGATGAATTGGTGGAAACCTTCAGAGAATCAAGGATTTTATTAATTTATTCCCAATCTAAACCCTTTGAGAAATAAAGCAACATGAGCTTTAATCACAAATGGCCAAGAACAAGCAGATTATTTTTTGAACAAAGTGGAAAAACCCTCAGCTTTCCCCTATTCAATGTACCTGCAGAGATACCAGTACAGAGAAACAAAAGACCCAGCTTTGTACATAGTCAATCACTCAAATTGGAACAAAGGACTGGTTCCAACTTGGGAAAGAAGAGCGTCAAGGCTGTATATTATCCCCCTGCTTATTTAACTAATATGCAGAGTACATCAGTAATCTTAGATATGCAGATGACACCACCCTTAAGGCAGAAAGTGAAGAGGAACTGAAGAGCCTCTTGATGAAAGTGAAAAGGAGAGTGGAAAAGTTGACTTAAAGCTCAACATTCAGAAAACTAAGATCATGGCATCTGGTCCAATCACTTCATGGCAAGTAGATGGGGAAACAAGGGAAACAGTGAGAGAGTTTATTTTCTTGGGCTCCAAAATCACTGCAGATAGTCACTGCAGCCATGAAATTGAAAGCCACTTGCTCCTTGGAAGCAAAGCTATTACCAACCTAGACAGCATATTAAAAAGCAGAGACATTACTTTGTCAACAAAGGTCCCTCTAGTGAATGTTATGGTTTTTCCAGTAGTCATGTATGGATGTGAGAGTTGGACCTTAAAGATAGCTGAATGCTAAAGAATTGATGCTTTTGAACTGTGGTGTTGGAGAAGACTCTTGAGAGTCGCTTCGACTGCAAGGGTATCCAACCAGTCCATCCTAAAGGAAATCAGTCCTGAATATTCATTGGAAGAACTGATGTTGAAGCTGAAGCTCCAGTACTTTGGCCATCTGATGCGAAGCATTGACTCATTGGAAAAGACCCTGATGCTGGGAAAGACTGAAGGCAGGAGGAGAAGGGAACTACAGAAGATGAGATGGTTGGATGGCATCATCGACTCAATGGATGTAAATTTCAACACACTCTGGGAGTTGGTGATGGTCAGGGAGGCCTGGCATGCTGCAGTCCGTGGGGTCTCAAAGAGTCAGACGTGACTGAAGGACTGATTTGAACTGAAGTGAATCACTCAAGTCATTATGTTAATATAAATAAAACACTTTTCTGAGAAAAGTCATATTAGTCGAATGCCACAGTCATAAACAGCTGTCTAAGTTATCCAAATGTTACAGGTAAAATGTATTTTGCTCAATAATTTACCATTAAAATGGGGCAAATAAGCCTAAACATCAGTAGGGAATCTGAACAAAGATATAAAAGAAAATGTCAGTTTTCTCTTTATGTAATTCTAAACAAAAGAAGTTGCAAGGGAAGAAGTCACAGGGCATAGTTTCATTGTTGGATTCTAGCTGAGCCTCTAAACCTACTGTCATCTTAAAAAACAGAAGTATAAGGATTGTCTGAAACATAGTTTTCTTACAGCAAGGAGAGCAGAAGAGCCCAGGGGACTCTGATCTGATCTATTGTTTATGAACAACACTGTTTGAATTCCCAGGACTAAATCAATTTGCAAAATTACTGAAAAGCCATGTTCTTTCAAATTCTAATTAAGAGATCTGAAACAGGATGACTAGAAGAAGAATACTCTATTTTTTCAAGAAGTTATGATGGGGTGTGCACATTTTTCAGATTTTGCCCAAATATTTCACATTTCCTTGGGACTGGTAAATTAAAGCAAACATGTATGTGACTATTATATTTTGTTAAATCCATCTAATAAAGTGTAATTGAATATTTCAGGTTGATAAGCTCAAGAAATATTCTTTGTTGCTTATAGATTGTGTGTCATAAATGCATTCATGTTTAGTTTTTGTTAATGAGGTGGTGATTCTTGCAACAGGGTATTCTAAATCGTCAGTTCAAGGATGGGATGGCACAATCAGCATTTCAATAAGCCCTGGGGTAATTCTGAAGAGGATTGTCCTTAGACTACATTTAAACAGACAAAAATATTTTAGATTAAAGCTGTTTTTATTTTAGCTTTACAAATTAGGAAGCCTTAGCTTTTCTCTCACAGTATTTCCAACATACAGCCATCAACTAAAATAAAAGTAACTAATAACATTTAGATCTCTACTAACAATCAACAGTGAGATTGCTATAGTAACTAGTGAGGAACACTTGCCAGTAAGATTTAGAAATTAAAAATAAGACTATTTAAACTAGCATCAAAATATCTAATGCCTCTGAATAAATCTGAGAAACTATATGCAAAACATCTATGGAGAAAACTATGCAATTCTATTGAAAGATATTGCTGAAAACTCTAACAAGTGGGCATATTCACCAATACCATGACTTGGAAAGCTCAAAATGTCAAGTGATATCAAATAGAAATACAGATTATATTTCATAGCCTATGTTAAATGTCATGTTTTGGGGAGGGTGATTGAAGAAATTTGACACAGTCATTTTAAAATTTATGAAAAAATACAAAATTTTGAGTTTAACTCAGGTAATCTAAAGAAGAAAAAAATGGTAAAAGTGTTCTACTGAATAACATTTATCACACTCGATAGTTATTAAATAGGACTTTATCAAAATTAGGCCAGACAGAGATTTGGCATCATTTGCTCCACACATGAACCACTATTTTTTAAAAATAAAGTTTTATTGGAACTCATGTATGTATTGTTTACGGTTGCTTCTATACAACACCGGCTAGTGACAGTTTATAACCCACAGTGTAAAATAGTTCCCATCTGACCTTTTAAGATAAAGTTTGCCAATCCCTGAACAGGACATAAATACTCAAAAACAAGAAGAGGGAAGCAAACTAGAGAAGCCAGAATATTGCATGCATACATATTTAATATATGACAAAGATAAAACTACAGAGGTACACATACAGAGCAATTCTACAGGCCTCATGTTACTAATGTTAAAGAGAAAATGATGTCATTAGAAGATACTATGAAAGAATACCTTCATGATATCTGAGCAGTAATAGATTTCTTAAATGGCACATTAAAAAAAAAATCTATGTATAAATGAAGAAGTTTGTAAACTTGACTACATTAAGGTCATATAATGAAGACACAAAATTTAAAAACTGAGAAGCAAGCCATATGGTAGGAGAAGAGAATTGCCACATATTTAACAGGTGAAGGGATTATATTTGTAATATTTTTACAATTTAAATATTTTAGAAAGAAAAATAAACAATTTGATAGAAAAATTCATAGCAAAGAAAAAAGGAAGGAAAAAAGTGAAGAAAGGGATGATGGAAAAGAGATTTCTTAAAAGGAATCTGTATAAATTCTTCAGAAATGAGGACATATATATGGTCAAATATTAAAACAGGTAACAAATCTAGTTAGTATTTGATAAATTCCAAAGTAAAACCGCAATTATATACACATTGCATATCCAAAAGACTTAAGGTTTTAAAATACATAGTCTGAAAACAGCAAGTTGAGAAGAATTTGGAGCAATCAAAAATTATACTAGAAGTAGAAATATAAACAAGTCCAGAAGGGTTGCAGATTGATTTTGAAAGCCAAAAACAGATATTATTTTCTATACTTGAGAATTCATGTATTCTTCAATTCAGCAAATCTACTTAAACACTTTTTTTTTTTTGGCAGAAGCATGCTTATTTGCACTTAATGTATGTACTCATATGTTCATGGTATCATGATAAATTAAGTTGGAGCAACTCAAGATTAAGAATAAAATGGACAAATAGTAATTAATTTATACAAAAGAATACCTTGAGTAATAAAAATTATGAATTATATTTATAATAATAACTTAGATGAATTTGTAATTATTATGCTGAGTGGAAGAAGACATAAACAAAATTAATACATACTGGACAATTTAATTTCTATAAATTTTGAAAAGAGATGGAACTATAGATTAGTTGCATTTTTGCTTGCATTTGTATTTTATACACATTTTGTGTAACATTAAAATTTCTAGCAGAAAAAAATGGCAAAAGATAGTACACATGATTTATGGAAGAGAAAATCTGAATAACTGATAAAAATAAGAAAGCATACTCAACATCACTGATAATCAGAAAAATTCAAATTAGAACTAGATATAGATTTTAACACTTGTCAAGCCTGCAAGATTTAAAGTCTAATAACTTTTCTTTTTTTTAACCCGTGTTGAATATAACATTTAAATTGCTACTGGAAGTGTAAATTGTTAAAATCAATTTGGGGATCAACTCAACTCTACCTAATTAAAGTTTTGAGAATGTGCACTCTTTGGAATCCAGTCATCCTGCTTTTAGAAATCGACATTGTGAAAATCTTTTCCATAGGGGGATGAGGAGACAGATTCATGAATGTTCACTGCAGCACTCTTAGCATTATGAGACAACACACAAATAATGCAGCCATCTATCAACAGAAGGATGAAAAATAAATACATATTTATTTATTCAGCAAAAGGTTGTATCAGCTAAAATCAATAAACCAACTCCAGGTACACAGATATAAATAAAGTTTTTGAAAAACCTAATCTTGGGGAAAAAAAAAAAAGACTTGCAGACTGTATGACAGGTAAACTCATTCCTTCCAACAGTATGAGTGGGAGATTAAATGCATAGTTACAGATAAGTAGCTTTCTTTATTGTCCCAATTAATTAAAAATAATTCATCAAGTCAAAATGAGGATGGGAAGACAGTGCTAGAGACTCATTTATTAAAAGAGTAGATGTGAAATTGTCTTCTTGGAAAGTAGAAGAATGAATTCCTCAGGGAAATTGTCACTTTTTGCTAGGTCGTTTTGAATTCCCGTTTGAGATTTATGGCACAATTTAAATGGAGCCCAGTCAAAAGAGTTCTATGATTTTCACCAGTCACATCCAGCTGCTGATATGAAGATGAAGAGAAGGTAAAGTTTGTGCATATTGGAATCTAAGGTTTTCCAGGCAAGGTGACAGCATATGGAGTGAGTTACAACAGTAAAGAGTTTATAAACTGGATAAAATCTAAGCTAGAAAAAAGGGAAAAAAAAAAGAAAACATGAGTAGTTGAAAAATGAAATAGCTGTATTTGTTGATAGAACAGAAAATGTTCGCTTTGATTGTACTGGTGTAAAGGAGCAAAAAACATAATATATGTCTAAAAAGAGTTACATGTGTGAAGTTGGGATTTCAGAGATGATATGGTAAGTGAGAAGGACAATGTCTAGGACATGAGAAAAAAATAGAATAAAGAAATAGATTACTGAAAGTGCAGATGCCGAAAACCTAGGAGGCCAGGGAGCTGGACAGATCATCACTGTAAATTTAGACCTTGCCAGGAATAACTCCAAAAACACTGGTATGAGAGAAGGTGGTAAACTAAGTGAAAGAATGAGAATTCAAGCATGAAGAGGAATGAGACATGTTAGTTTATATCAACATCAAAGAGAGCTAGGAGATGGTAAAGTCTAATGGCACCATTTGAAAGAATCTTTGGTTTTTGATACATAACAAATGGTCTGGCGGGTAAAACAAAATACAAGGAAATATACCATCTTTGGGCTTCCCAGGTGGCTCAGTGGTCAAAAAAAAAAAAAAAAAAAATTCACTTGCAATGCAGGAGACTGAAGTTTGATCCCTGGGTCAGCAAGATCCCCTGGAGGAGGAAATGACAACCCATGCCAATATTCTTGCCAGGAAAATCTCATGGACAGAGGAGCCAGGCACGCTACAGTTCATAAGGTTGCAGAGAATCAAACTGAAGTGACTGCACAGATACCATCTTCAGGCCTTATAATACACGGAGTATTGAAAGAAAAACAATGAAAGCTTCCACTTTGAGGGCTGCATTGGCTGTCATATCTTCAACAAAATAAGACGACAGAGTTTGAAGTGGGATGTGGATGAGAGCTACGGATAGTAGAAGGTGGCGCAAAGGGAACAAAGATTTGAAGGTAGGGAAAGGAGGAAAATTGGGTCCCTTTAAGGAATGCATAGAGCTGAATAGGGATGAGTTTCAGTGGTGACAGATTTGTGGAATGTTTTTTACTGGTGACAAGAACTGCACAGTTATAATAGGATTTTCTTGATTATTCTAGAGAAAAGGTGAATGATCACTTCAAATTAAGGCTTCCCTCATATGCTCTTTTTTTTTTTTATTAATACTAGCATAGTATAAAAGAAGTATGAAAACATTTAGCCTACTTACAAAATAAAGTTGAAAAAATTGGAATACTTTTAATGTCCTTTAACATAATTTAATATATGTAAGAAAATAGAAACAAATTATTAAATCCTAATACTAAGTCTACTCTATGTTTGAACACAGTAATTTATAGAATTAAATTATTTATTAAGCTATTGATTTTATTCACTTTTGCTTATGCTACAAAAATCAAATAATTTTAAAAGTGCTTATTTTATTGTGATAGACCACTTAACATGATCTCTAGTTCAGTTCAGTTCAGTTGCTCAGTTGTGTCCAAGTCTTTGCGACCCCAGTGACTAAAGCATGCCAAGCCTCCCTGTTCATCACCAACTCCCGAAGTTTACTCAAACTCATGTCCATTGAGTCAGTGACGCCATCCAGCCATCTCATCCTCTGTCGTCCCCTTCTCCCACCTTCAGTCTTCCCCAGCATCAGAGTCTTTTCCAGTGAGTCAGCTCTTCACATCAGGTGGCCAAAGTATTGTAGTTTCAACTTCAGCATCAGTTCTTCCAATGAATATTAAGGACTGATTTTTTTTTTTTGACCACTGAGCCACCTGGGAAGCCCAAAGATGGTATATTTCCTTGTATTTTGTTTTACCCGCCAGACCATTTGTTATGTATCAAAAACCAAAGATTCTTTCAAATGGTGCCATTAGACTTTACCATCTCCTAGCTCTCCTTGATGCTGACATATACTAACATTTCTCATTCCTCTTCATGCTTGAATTCTCATTCTTTCACCTAGTTTACCGCCTTCTCTCATACCAGTGTTTTTGGAGTTATTCTTGGCAAGGTCTAAATTTACAGTGATAATCTGTCCAGTCCCCTGGCTTCCTAGGTTTTTGGCATCTGCACTTTCAGTAATCTATTTCTTCATTCTATTTTATTTTCCTCACATGTCCTAGACGTTGTCCTTCTCACTTACCATATCATCTCTGAAATCCCAACTTCACACATGTAACTCTTTTTACACATATATTATGTTTTTTGCTTGTTTACACCAGTACAATCAAAGTGAACATTTTCTGTTCTATCAACAAATACAGCTGTTTCATTTTTCAACTACTCATGTTTTCTTTTTTTTTTTTTTCCTTTTTTCTAGCTTAGATTTTATCCAGTTTGTAAACTCTTTACTGTTGTAACTCACTCCATATGCTGTCACCTTGCCTGGAAAATCTTAGATGCCAATATGCACAAACTTTACCTTCTCTTCATGTTCATATCAGCAGTTGGATGTGACTGGTGAAAATCATAGAACTCTTTTGACTGGGCTCCATTTAAATTGTGCCATAAATCTCAAACGGGAATTCAAAAATATTGGAGTTTCAGCTTCAGCATCAGTCCTTCCGATGGATATTCAGGATTGATTTCCTTTAAGATGGACTGGTTGGGTCTCCTTGTAGTCCAAGGGACACTCAAGAGTCTTCTCCAACACCATGGTTCAAAAGCATCAATTCTTCAGCGCTCAGCTTTCTTTATAGTCCAACTTTCACTTCCATGCATGACTACTGGGAAAAAAAAAAAAAAAAATGTAGCTTCGACTAGACTGATATTTGTTGGCAAAGTAACGTCTTTGCTTTTCAATATACTATCGAGGTTGGTCATAACTTTTCTTCCAAGGAGTAAGCAGCTTTTAATTTCATGGCTGCAATCACCATCCACAGTGATTTTGGAGCCCCCAAAAATAAAGTCTGCCACTGTTTCCCCATCTATTTGCCATGAAGTGATGGGACCAGATGCCATGTTCTTGGTTTTTCTAAATGTTGAATTTTAAGCCAACTTTTTCACTCTCCTCTTTCACCTTCATTAAAAGGCTCTTTAGGTCTTCACTTTCCACCATAAGGGTGGTGTCATCTACATATCTGAGGTTATTGATATTTCTCCTGGCAATCTTGATTCCCACTTGTGCTTTATCCAGCCCAGCATTTTTAATGATGTACTCTGCATATAAGTCAAATAAACAGGGTGACAATATACAGCCTTGACATACTCCTTTCCCGATTTGGAACCAGTCTGTTGTTCCATGTCCAGTTCTAACTGTTGCTTCCTGAACTGCATACAGATTTTTCAGGAGTCAGGTCAGCAGGTCTGTTAGTCCCATCTTTTTAAGTATTTTCCAGAGTTTGTTGTGATCCACACAGTCAAAGGCTTTGGCACACTCAATAGAGCAGAAGTAGATGTTTTTCTGGAACTCTCTTGCTTTTTTGATGATCCAACAGATGTTGGCAATTTGATCCCTGGTTCCTCTGCCTTTTCTAAAACCAGCTTGAACATCTGGAATTTCAGTTCACGTACCGCTGAAGCCTGGCTTGGAAAATTTGGAGCATTATTTTACTAGGGTGTGAGATGAGCGCAGTTGTGCAGTAGTTTGAGCATTCTTTGGCATTGCCAAGATCTCTACGCTCCTAACAAACTTTTAATCATACAATCAGTATTGTTAGTGCTTCCCAAATGGCACTAGTGGTAAAGAACCTGTCTGCCAATGTAGGATATGAGAAAGACACAGATTCAATCCCTGGATCAGGAAGATCTCCTGGAGGATCACAGGGAAACCTACTCCAATATTCTTGCCTATAAAATCCCATGGACGGAGGAGCCTGGCAGGCTACAGTGAAGGGAGTTGTGAAGGGTCAGACAGGACTGAAAAGACTTAGCATGCACACATGCACAGGATTGTTAACTGTGGACACAATATTGCACAGAAGATCTCTAGAACTTATTCATCTTGCATAAATGAAATTTGCACACTTTGAACATATCCCCATGTCACTGTCCACAGCCCCTGATAGCCACCATTCTAAACTGTGCTTCTATGAATTGACTATTTTACATGGCTTATAAAAATATAATCATGCAATATTTGCTTTACTGTAATTGACATTTCACTTAGCATAATGTCTTTCAGGTAGATACAGGTAGCTATATATGGCAAGATTTCCTTCTAAAGTTTTTAAATTTAATATTATTTGGAAATACCTTAAGAGGTTTTCAATTTCCCCAAAATAACATGATGATTTGCAATGGACGTTAATCTTAAAGTCAGATAAGTTGAGAATGTACTACATGTTCTGCCATCTAATAATGATAGGCTCTTTTGAAAATCACTAAACTAGTTCTTCATTAATAAAATGAGAAAAATATAATTGTTAGGATTAAATAAGCCATGTAGAATCCCTGGTCCTATTTGGTGAATAAGATATTGGTCCCTCTAAATATCCTGGAAGTTAAACAAGTAGTACCTAATTAGGGTAGTATAAAGAAATTAGACCTTAAGCTTATTTAAAAGGAGGACCAGGATTATCTTATTGACTTCAGTCTCCACTTGATTCTGATTAGATAGATAGATGTTTTCATTTAGAAAACATGACGCATTCAGTTTCTACTTAATAAACTATTAAATGTCTCAACTAGTGAAAATAAAACAATGACCAGGCGAAAATGTTATTCTCCTAACAATATGTAAGGAATTTCTCTTAGGGAAAGAAGATCTTATCCACTTTGATGGGAAAATTCTCATGTAAGCCTGCTTGAGTTAGAAGCTGACCTGTATGTGGATTCACCTGCCTTAGATATAAGAGACTGGCAGAGGAAGGACTGTTACTAATTCTCACCGAGTCCAGAGGAAAAAGGAGACTGAGACTACTTTCATTGTAGTCAAAGGAACTTGGTAAATTGCGATCTTGCTCTTGGCCTTTAAAATTCTCCAAGAAAGTTACAAACTCATAAAACATAGATGTAAGAAGGCCCCCCTCCTTTTTCTTTAAATAAAGTAGGGAAAGATGAGTATGTGGCCAACGAGAGTCAGTGCCTCTTTTTTTCTAGAGCAGAGAGAGGGTCTGGAGGAGAGAAGTTGCTGAAGATCTAAAGTATTGGGAGGGATGCTCTAAAATACGTTTGCCCAAATCTTAAAGGGCCAGAGACTCCCTCTGTTAGTGGGATGACAGGAGTACCCTAAATCCCGATTTCTGCCTCTAAGCAGAGAGCTCTTTGAGATACTGCACTGTATTTCCTTCTATTCATCTGTCTTTTGGAGGACTCTCATAGCTGTTCATTTTTACTTCAGTTAGTGATTATAAACAGTGAATTTCCCTTAGGCATACTCTCTCCACTGCAGCAGTAATTGACCTGTGCAACCAGTCTTTGGGGACTCATTGAGGCTTCGAATTCCTTTAAAAGTGTTCTTATAGCAAGACAGCGTCTTAGAACCCCTCCTAATTCACTTGTACAGATCACTTGCCTCTGGGAGTAGCTATTAGTCAATTTTTTTTTTAATCACAAAAGCTTCTTATAAATTTCTTCTTATAAACTACATAAAGGAATAAACAAAGTTACATTCTGATTAAGTTCATAAAACACCAGGGAGCTGATATTGAATAAAAATAACATATGTATATTATGCTTTACTGCCAAGAATTGTGTTCATATGCTTTATTTTATTTTGCAACAATCTTGTTAGTCGCACATGTGATTTTATCTTTATTTTACAAGTGAAAAGACACAGATTCAAAATGCAATGGGCTTGCCCAATATTACTACTGAGGACTGAGAGGAAATAAGACTCATCCAGGAAACTTTCCGAAGCTAAGGTTTTGGATACAATGCAATGAGTTTTCTCTATGTGCACACAAATGCCATGTATGACTTGAAGTGGTCATTCCTGTCAATTAGTCAGATTCAGTCTACCTCTTGTCTTACTTTTCCTTTTTTGATAAGTATTTAAGTAGAGTAATAATGTTTAAGCATGAAATGGTGCCTATTTTTTTCTTATGGCCAGTGTCCCTTTTGATATTTTTAAATCAATTTTAGGTTTAAAACCAAGTAATGATCTGGTCCTAGGTTGCACAGTTGAGAAAGATACAGAGGAAGAGGTAAACTAATGACAAATTCTAAAATAAATTTGCAAAGGAAAACTTGGCTATGAACCAAATAGTGCTTGACTTATAGACAAAAATCCTAGAGTAAAACAGAATATAAATATAGATACAGGAGTTCAAAAAGAATAGAAATGTCCAGCCTCCATTTGGCCAAATGTGTATTTTTTTTAATTTATTTCTATTAGGGTATAGAAAATACTGAAAATTTTGTTAAGAACATATTTTTATTTTTTTAACTTATGTTAGATATGAATTATTTGAAGTCACTAGAGTAAGGTGTAAAACATCTCTGAATACCTATTGTAAAAACTGAATATGAAATATTAAGCCATGTTCACTGTGTTCATCACTTCATGTCCATTAAGTCAAGACTCACAGTATATAAGGTAGACAGTGTTATTGTCTGAAGTTTAAAATAAGAATAACTGGAGATGTTAATGTTTCATGTCCAGAGTTGGACGTGACTGAAGTGACTTAGCACTCCAGTACACATACACAAATATAAATGGAAAGAGAGGAAGTATAATTTTCATATCTAGGTTGTTTTATTTTCTTAGGAGCTGTAAGATGGACCAATGTAGTTTACTTAGCTGTAGCTCATTTGTTTTTATTGCTGATAGTGTTTCTTGTATAAACATCACACAATTTATTCATATATTGTGCTATTGATAGGTAATGTCCTCATTCTTTTTAAGTTCTTCATCATTATTGCTGCTGTAAAAGTGCACACATTTTGTAAGAATAAACCTGGGAGTTAATATCATTTTTTAATGTTGGTCATTGTGCTCAGTGTTTAGTGGTATATGTTTGGGGTTTAAATTTTTATTTTTCTAATTATTATTAAAGTTGAGCACATTTTCATAGGATAGCTGTAAATCTTCTTATAAAATATCTTTTCAAGTTATTTGGACACTTTTTTGGACTTGTTTCTTATTTTTAATAATAAATTATATAATCTAATTCAAGTACTTTGCCTGATATTTTTTTTTACAAGTAAATACTCCCAAACAGTTCAGAAACACTTTGCTAATGTTTAGCAAATATTTTGCTATGCTGTTAAATTAAAAATTACAATTTTAGATTACATCAACTCTAATCCATTTGGAAAGAATTGAAGCTTTTTAATACTGAGTCTTCCAATAAATAAATAAATCACAATAAGTTTATGAATTAATTTTAATCTTTCAACTATTAGTAGTAGTATGTCATGCTACTCTTTGTTGACTCTTAGATACTGATAAAAATCTTGGAAGTGGCCATACTAAATCACTAGAATTGATTAATTGACAAAGGCGTAGTCTGATTTTTAGTCATACAGAAATTCAGTAATTCAGTCTTTACTATGTTCTTATTTTTAAATTAGTATGACTTTTGTTAAAATAATCTCTATCGGCCAAAAATCTGATATGTATTACATTTAAGTATGTTGTCTCTATGACTTTGAAACTAACGTGATCCTTGCAAATAATTTTGACTTTTTATTCAGTAACTTAGCTAATGATGTATCTCCTTTATTTCCCAAAGGAAAAAAACAGTTTTCTCACTAAAAATAACTTAACCTTTTTAAAATTTTACACTTAATGAGTGTTATTATATGATACTTTATATATATTTTTGGTACACAATTTAAAGTTTAAAAATTAGAATAGAAGTACAAATGTTATCTGAAATTAAATGACATGGAAGAGAATTTGAAAGATTTTTTTAAAATTTTATTTTATTTAACAAGAAATATATTTGTCTTGGAGTTGCTTTGCAAGTGTTGGTCATACTTATAAAAGTGAAATGCTCATAACTTCTAATAGGCTTTAGATAAAAAAAAAACTTTATATTATTTCAGTTGACCAGTTACACATTACATACTGAGCAAAACACTATCAGGTACTGTGAAGGAACTAGAGAGGTAAAACAAAAAGGTCTGCTGTGGTAGGCTTTTACTGAGATGACAAGAAATTAGGTAATTAAGAAAAGCTAACAAGGAGTCTCCCTTAAGTGATATAAATTACTTGTAATTTTTCAATCTGCTTTTTCTTTCATCATTTACTATTTAGATGAAATGGCAACTGGTATCACTTATTACCATATAGTTGTATCATATTCTTCTTCAGAACTGTACTCTAAATAAAAAAATTATAAAGTAAGCATCTGTCACTATTAACAAATGTTTCATTTCTAATAATGACATCTTAAATATCTAAATAGTTAATGAATCTTTAATTAACAATAATTTGTATTGCTTTAATATGATTTAAAAGTCCATTTGGAAATGCTATATGGATGGAATTAGATCTTTTAAAAAACTAATTACTGTCTGTCTAATTATAAATCTTAGAAATGATCCTAAGGATGTAATAAAAGATGTGATCAAATATTTATGCTAAGTAATAATCATGGCAGTGAAATTTATTTTAGTAAATATTGGCAGTGCTCTGTATGTCAATTATATATCAACACATTCTTGGTTGGTCTATTATCTAGAAAATTTAGCCAAGTATTAGAATATTGTGCAATTTTTAAGTTCATGGCTTCAAAGATAACTTATATATGAAATGTTTATGATATAATTTTGAGTGTAAAAACTATGAAAAAATGCATATACATTACTGTATTGCAGTTTGTGTGTTAGTGGGATGTATGCATGTGTGCTTGCATGCTTGCTTCTGTGTGATACAAGAGACACAGAGAGAAAGCTGTCAAAAATTAAGTATAGTCTACTTACTCCTTTGGGGTTTACTAAGAGGGGCCACTTGGATTCAGTACCCACAATATCAGCTCACTCTTGCAGGAAAGAAAAACTAAAATGGCAAGATAAAATAATCAATGATAAACTTGGTTGATGACAGCAATGACAGACAATTGGTTTTATTTTCTTGGTTGAACATCCTGTGATGTACAGAAGGAAGAATGACATCAGATCAGCTTAAGTCAGTATTTTCTCCAGCTTGTTTGTTTGACAGGGAGGCACAGGTTTCTTGTGGGTTAACTGAGCACCTCAGAAAGTGTTTGAATAAGACTAGACTTTCTGCCTTAACTCAGAGACCTTAGTAGCAAAAGTTATGGAGTGTGGCCCAAGGAGAAGGTATTGAGAAAAGGAAGTCAAATAGATCACACATGTCAGAGAAATACAGCATTCAGAAGGCACTTGTATGGCCCTCTGAAGGGTTAGATGTTCTTTTAACATGTCTGTATTCATTTCTGAACCCTTCTTTAATTTCTGACCCAAGAAGAGTTTCCTGGTTCACCTTTGTAACTCTCTTGCAGCAGTCATGGAATCCATACATTTTCTCAAGAAGTCCTACTTATTTTGAAATGAATGGTATTTAGAAACCAATATTAAGATGGAGGGATTCTAGATATCTTAGCTTTTTAAAGCTACTATAATAAAAATAGGGAAGATCCCTTGGAGGAGGAAATTGTAAACCACTCTAGTATTCCTGTCTGGAACCTGGTGCACTATATATCATAGGGTAGCAAAGAACTGGACACAACTGAGTATGTACTCACAAACAAAAATAGCAAAAATACCATAGACTGGATGGTTTACAAAACAAGAGAAATTTTTTCTCACAGTCCTGGATCCTGGGAAGTACAAGATTAAGGTGCCAACAAAATCTGGGTCTGGTAAGGCTCTGCTTCACAGTTCATAGATGGCCAACTTCTCACTGTAACCTCAGATGGTGGCTCCCAAGGACCTGTGTTAATGAGCATTAATCCTATTCAAGAGGATGCCACCCTTATGAGCTAGTTACCTCCTAAAGCATGGGTCCCCAAACCCTGGGACACAGACTGGTAGCTGTCCATGGCCTGTTAGGAACTTGTCACACAGCAGGAGGTGAGTAACCAGTGGGTGAGTTAAGCATCATCTGTATTTACAGCTATTTCTCATCACTTGTCTGAGTTTCGCCTCCTATCATTTCAGTGGTGATATTAGATTCTCATAGGATTGCGAACTCTACTATGAACTGCACTTGAGAGGAATCTAGGTTGTGAACTTCTTATGAAAATCATTCTGAAGCCATTCCCCTCCTCCCCTAGGCCCTAGTCCATGGAAAATTATCTTTCAAAAAAATTGTTTCTGGTGTCAAAAATGTTGGGGATCACTGTGCTGAAGTTCTCACTTCCAGATTCCATTGTACTGCAATTAGGTTTCAACACACAAATTTTGGGGTACACAAGCAGTCTACAGTACTAGGCATGCTGATTTGTTATCATTATGTCTTGGTGTTTTAAACAGACAAAGCTAGGGATTGTATCTCTGTATAGATAATAAAGTATAATATATATTTAATATTTACCATACATAGGATAATTTTGACATTGGGCTTCTCAGGTGGTAGTGGTAAGCAACCTCCCTGCCAGTGCAGGAGATCTAAGAGATGTGGGTTTAATTTCTGGGTCAGGAAGATCCCCTGGAGGAGTGCATGGCAACCCACTCCAGTACTCTTGCCTGGAGAACCCCATGGACAGAGGAGCCTGGCATGCTATAATCTATGTGATGTCAAAGAGTTGGACATGACTGAAGCAACTTAGCGCACACACACATAGTGTATATAATTTGGAATTTGAGGTTTTACTATCAATTCATAATTTATAGATTAATATTGAAATCTCAAATTCCATCCCAATACCAAAAGGCTTTCCCTTGTAATTCTCCCATTACACTTTTGTATCTCTTCCTCCCTTATTTGCTTCCCTGGTGGCTCAGATGTTAAAGAATTTGTCTGCAATGCAGGAGACATAGGTTTGATCCCTGGGTTGAGAAGATCCTCTGAGGAAGGGAATGGATGCCCACTCCAGTGTTCTTGCCTGGAGAATCCCATGGACAGAGAAGCCTGGTGGGCAATGGTTCATGGGGTTCCAAAGAGACGGACACAACAGAGCAACTAACACTTTTACTTTTCTCCCACATATAAAATTCTGCTTGTCAGTTCTACCAGTGTATTTACTCCTTTACTCAGTACTACAACATATACAAAAGTTATAAAATTGATAAATACATACATTTAATTTTTTTAAACTATTAAATAATGTTCAAATTTCTTTGTAGCTCTTTCCAACTTGTATAAGCAGTGTATGTATTTACTTGGATTATTGAAAATTATTTGGTTAGCTATACTTTTTCCTTCTCAGGTATTTGTTATTAATTTGGTACAGGCACACCTTGGAGACATTGCAGATTCAGTTCCAGACTACTGCAACAAATGAAAGTTGCAATAAAACAAGTCACACACATTTTTTGGTTTCCCAGTGTATAAAAAAGTTATGTTTATACACTAATCCATTAAATATACAATAACAATATATGTTAAAAAGAATGTACATATTAAAAATCATATTGCTAAAAATGCTAACTAACATCTGAGTCTTCAGGGAGTCATAATATCTTGTTGGAGGAAGCTCTTGTCTTGATGTTGGTGACTGCTAACTGATCAGAGTGGTGTTGCTGAAGCTGGGGTGATTCTGGCAATTTCTTAAAATTAGACTGAAAGTTGTCACAGTGATTGATCCTTCCTTTCACGAAGGATTTTTCTGTAATATGCAATGCTGTTTGATACCATTTTACCCACAGTGGAATTTCTTTCAGAACTGGAGTCATCTCGTCAAACTCTGACACGTCTTTATCAATTAAATGTATGTAATATTCTCAATCCTGTTGTCATTTCAACAATCTTCACAGAATCTTCACCAGGAGTAGTTTTCATCTCAAGAAATCACTTTATTTCCTCATGCATATGAAGCAAATCCTCATCCCCTCAAATATTTCTTATGAGATTGTGCAACTCCCATACATTTAGGATTTATTTCTTATCTCACTTCTCTTGCTATTTCCACTGTGGTTACTCTCTCCACTGAAGTTTTGAACTGTTCCAAGTCATCAAGATTGGAATCAACTTCCTCAAAGCTCATTTTAATATTTATATTTGACCTCTTCCTCTGAATCACAAATGTTCTTGTGGGGATCTAGGATGGTGAATCCTTACCATTTAATTTAATTTGTCCAAATCTATTTATGACCCAGATAATTACAATGGTGTGATCACTCACCTAGAGCCAGACATCCTGGAATGTGAAGTCAAGTGGGCCTTAGAATGCATCACTACGAACAAAGCTAGTGGAAGTGATGGAATTCCCATTGAGCTATTTCAAATCCTGAAAGATGATGCTGTGAAAGTGCTCCATTCAATATGCCAGCAAATTTGGAAAACTCAGCCATGGCCACAGAACTGGAAAAGGTCAGTTTTCATTCCAATCCCTAAGAAAGACAGTGCCAAAGAATGTTCAAACTACCGCCCAATTGCACTCATCTCACGTGCTAGTAAAGTAATGCTCAAAATTCTCCAAGCCAGGCTTCAGCAATACGTGAACCATGAACTTCCAGATGTTCAAGCTGGTTTTAGAAAAGGCAGAGGAACCAGAGATAAAATTGCCAACATCCATTGGATCATCAAAAAAGCAAGAGAGTCCCAGAAAAACATCTATTTCTTCTGCTTTATTGACTACGCCAAAGCCTTAAACTGTGTGGATCACAACAAACTGTGGAAAATTCTGAAAGAGTTGGGGATATCAGACCACCTGACCTGCCTCTTGAGAAACCTGTATGCAGGTCAGGAAGCAACAGTTAGAACTGGACATGGAACAACAGACTGGTTCCAAATAGGAAAAGGAGTACATCAAGGCTGTATATTGTCACCCTGCTTATTTAACTTATATGCAGAGTACATCATGAGAAACACTGGGCTGGAAGAAGCACAAGCTGGAATCAAGATTGCCAGGAGAAATATCAATAACCACAGATATGCAGACGACACCACCCTTATGGCAGAAAGTGAAGATCAACTGAAGAGCCTCTTGATGAAACTGAAAGAGGAGAGTGAAAAAGTTGGCTTAAAGCTCAACATTCAGCAAACTAAGATCATGGCATCTGGTCCCATCACTTCATGGGAAATAGATGGAGAGACAGTGGAAATAGTGTCAGACTTTATTTTGGGGGGCTCCAAAATCACTGCAGATGGCTGCTGCAGCCATGAAATTAAAAGATGCTTACTCCTTGGAAGGAAAGTTATGACCAACCTAGATAGTGTATTAAAAAGCAGAGACATTATTTTGCCAGCAAAGGTCCATCTGGTCAAGGCTAAGGTTGTTCCAGTGGTCATGTATGGATGTGAGAGTTGGGCTGTGAAGAAAGCTGAGTGCCGAAAAATTGATGCTTTTGAACTGTGGTGTTGGAGAAGACTCTTTAGAGTCCCTTGGACTGCAAGGAGATCCAACCAGTCCATCCTAAAGGAGATCAGTCCTGGGTGTTAATTGGAAGGACTGATCCTGAAGCTGAAACTCTAGTACTTTGGCCACCTCATGCAAAGAGTTGACTCATTGGAAAAGACCCTGATGCTGGGAAGAATTGGGGGCAGGAGGAGAAGGGGACAACTTAGGATGAGATGGTTGGATGGCATCACTGGCTCGATGGACATGGGTTTGAGTAGACTCCGGGACTCTGTGATGGACAGGGAGACCTGGGGTGCTGTGATCCATGGGGTCGTAAAGAGTCGGACACAAATGAGCAACTGAACTGAACTGATTAGATAAATCACTATATCTGTGGCAGCTATACCTTATGAAATGTAACCCTTGAAAATAAAATTTTGAAATTTGATCTTACTTCTTGATCCATGAGTTTCAAATGAATTTATGTCAGTGGGCATAAAAGGAATATGAATCTTATTGCACATCTCCATCAGAATTCTTGGTTTACCAGGTGCACTGTCAATGAGCAGTATTACTTTGAAAGGATTTTTTTTTTTATTATAGTAGTTCTTTACAGTGGGCTTAATCTATTTAGTAAGCCATGTTGTGAACAGATGTGTTGTAATCTAGGCTTTTTTTTTTTTTTTTCCATTTTCAGAGCATAGACAGAGTAAATCTAGCATAACTCTTAAGGATCCTAAGATTTCCTAGATGGTAAAAGAACATCAGCTTCAGCTTTAAGTCACCAATTACATCAGGCCCTAAAAAGAGTGTCACTCTGTTCTATGAAATGTTTAAGCCAGGCATTGACTCTCTTTACTAGCTATGAAAGTTTTAGATGACATCATCTTCCAATATAAATCTTCTTTGTCTGCACTGAAAATCTGCTGTCTAATATAGCACCTTCATTTATTATTTTATCTAGATCTTCTGGATCACTTGCTACAGTTCTACATCATCACTTGCTGCTTCACATTGCACAAGACATTATGTAAATATATTTTTTCCTTAAACCTCATGAACAAACATCTGCTAGCTTCAAATTTTTCTTCTGTACCTTCCTCACATCTCTCAGCCTTCATAGAATAGAGGAGAGTTAGTGCCTTGCTCTGCATTCAGCTTTGGCTTAAGGAAATGTTGTGATGGGTTTGATCCTACATCCAGACCTCTAAAATGTCTCCATGTCAATGAGCCATTTCCTTGTCTTATCATTCACATGTGCACAGTGGGTTAGCACTTTTAATTTTACTCTAGAATTCGTCTTTTGTATTCACACCTTGGCTGATTGTTAGGCACAAGAAGCCTACCTACGCCTATCTCAACTTTCTGCAAGCCTTCCTCACTAAGCTTAATCAAGTCTACCTTTGTAGCACATTTTGACCTTCTTCATCCAATTCCCCTTCCCTCACCTTCTGTCTCTGCTAATGAGAAATCTGACCTCTTTTTCCATGAGTTTGTTTGTATGTCTTGCTGTTTGTTTTGAAGTATAATTGACCTACCATGCTGTATTAGTTCTTATTATACAACATGGTGAAGATCCGAGCTGCACCAGAGAGTGAGGAGCTTACTGAAGCGATGTGGATTCTTAAGAAGACTTATCAAAGTGGAAAGATGAAGAATGACTGAGTCAGCATCACTGATTCTACTCCCTTGGGCATCACTGAGACTGAAGCTTAGCAGAGCACCTGGTATTTTCTTGTAGGATCAAAGAGAAAGATTCTCAATCATGCCTGAAATAGAGAGACTCTCAAATCATAGAGACTCTGAATTGTTTTCCCCACACTCTGATGTTCAAGGAATGACAGAACTTGATAGAATAGCTTGTAAAAAGACAGGCACCATCCCAGAGATTAAAGTGAGGAAAGAAATACTCAGAAACTGCTGTGATCCCTTAAAAGGGCAACACTGCAGCAACCTGGCCTAAAATGTGTGATTGAAGATCCCGAAGATGAAGAAGGTAGACTGTTTAGGTTGGATCCCTATAAAATGTTTACCGTTGATTCCTTTGAGGAAGAAGAACTCAGTATTTTAAAGCAGCTGAATGTCAATCCACAGATACTGAAATATAATTTGGAACTAATTTATGAAAACTTTAAGTCAGAAAAAATCTTGAGAGCTATGCTTCCTGAAGTTCAAGATGTGACCTCACGTTTTTGCAGAGTTGGGCACACTGCCTACCTGAAACTTTGACATCATCGACTACCTTACAAGCATTTAATTGGCCAAGTTATGATTGACAAAAATCCAGGAATCACCTCAGCAGTAAATAAAATCATTGATATTGATAAAACTTACTGAAATTTCCAAATGGAAATACTATCTGGAGAGGAGAATATGGTGACCAAGTTTTGAAAAAACAATTACACCTATGAATTTGATTTTTCAAAAGTCTACTGGAATCCTTGTCTCTCCACAGAACACAATCACATCACAGAACTTCTCATACCTGGGGATGTCCTATTTGATGTTTTTGCTGGGACTGGGCCCTTGGCCATTCCAGCAGCAAAGAAAAACTGCACTGTGTTTGCTAGTGATGCCAATCTCAAATCCTGTAAATGGCTACTGCACAATTGTAAATTAGATAAAGTGGACCAAAAGATGAAAGTCTTTAAGTTGGATGGGAAAGATTTCCTGCAAGGGCCAGTCAGAGAAGAGTTAATGCAGCAGCTGGGGCCACTGTCAAAAGGAAGAAAACACTCTGTGCGCATTGTCATGAATTTGACAGCAAAGGCTATTGAGTTTCTCACCGCTTTCAAAGCATTCTTAGATAGCAGCCATGTGGCAGTGGGTTCCTTCCCATTGTGCACTGTTACAGCTTTTCCAAAGATGCTAATCCAGCTGAGGATGTTTCAGCAACAAGCTGGAACTGTATTAGACATCTCCTAAGAACCATGCAGTTCAATCCACTTAGTGAAAAATGTGGACCCTCATAAGGAAATGTTATACATCACTTTTTGGATTCCTGCTGCTGTACTTTATAAGAACCAGATTGTAAATCAATACAATCATGAAGATCCACCTCTTAAAGGCCAGAGGACAGATACAGACTTTTAAGAAGAAAAAGCACAAATTGCTTCGGTCACTTAATTGGAAATAGTTTCTCCATCTTCCCACTAGACCTCTGTGATAGTGAACTATCATTTGTATGATTTCTAATATTTTAGCATTCAGTTACTTGAGTATTGAACCCTTTTATTTTACCCTCGCTGGCTTCCCATACATGCAGCATGGTGTTATTTTCTATGCATTTTCTAAATGATCACTAACATAAGTCTAGTTATGTTATGTCACCACAAAGATACTATTACTTCATTCTTGACTATATTCTCCACACTATTGTTTTATACTTGTGACTCATTTGTTTTGCAGTGGAAATCGATACCTCTTAATATTCCTTGCTTATTTCTTTCCTCTCTCCCACCAAGCACCATGGTAAACACGTGTTTTTTTTCTCTGTATCTACGACTGTTTCTGTTTTGTTATGTCTCTTCAGTTTTTTGTCATTTAGATTACACATTCATTTCCTCAGTTCAGTTGAGTTCAGTCGCTCAGTTGTGTCCGACTCTTTGCAACCCCATGGATCGCAGCACGCCAGGCCTCCCTGTCCATCACCAACTCCCGGAGCTTACCCAAACCCATGTCCATTGAGTCAGTGATGCCATCCAACCATCTCATCCTCTGTCATCCCCTTCTCCTCCTGCTCTCAATCTTTCCCAGCGTCAGGGTCTTTTCAAAAGAGTCAGCTCTTCTCATCAGGTGGCCAAAGTATTGGAGCTTCAGCTTCAACATCAGTCCTTCCAATGAACACCTAGGACTGATCTCCTTTAGGATGGATTGGTTAGATCTCCTTGCAGTCCAAGGGACTCTCAAGAGTCTTCTTCAACACCACAGTTCATTTCCTACTTTAGCTAAATACCTAAGATGGGATTTGCTGGACTATATGGTAAAAGTATGCTTCGTTTTGTGCATGAGCTCTTTGTGACCCCATGGGCTGTGTAGCCCTCCAGACTCCTCTGTCCATGGAATTTTCCAGGCAAGAATACTGTAGCGGGTTGCCATTTCTTCCTCCAGGGGATCTTCCCAAACCAGGGATTGAACCTGAGTCTCTTGCATTGGTAGGTGAATTCTTTATCAGCCTGCCACCTGGGAAGCCCATGTTTAGTTTGTAAGAAAATTCCAAAACATTATCCATAGTGGATGTACCATTTTGTATTCCTACCAGCAATGGATTAACATTTCTATTCTTCTTCATATTGCTTTCTTACTTAGCAATATATTCTGAAATTACCCCATATCAGCTTTTAGCGATTTTTTTCTTATCTATTTTAACAGACTCATAATAGTTCACTGTATGTATGTACCATAGTTTATGTTTATTTAGCCAAACTAGTGCTTGTGTGCATTTGTGTGCTTGTGTGAGTCCTGCATGGTTACTTCCAAAGTGGGGCTTCCCTGATGGCTCAAACTGTAAAGGATCTACCTGCAATGCAGGGGACCTGGGTTTGATTCCTGGCTGAACATAAAGCCGGGAAGTAGATTGTAAAGATATTTATTTTGATATAGGATGAACTTGTTCACACACTCAAGGGCCACTTGAACCATGAAGTCATTCTGAGGATGTTTGCATATTTCCACTGGGTCTGACTCTATATTGCATCCTCTCCTATTGGAATATCTATAAGATTTTGTACTATTCCTTATTCCATTTCAGTTCTTATTAGCCCTTTTTACTCTAAGTAACTTATAATATTCTATGTATGGTTGAACATTGATGTTTCTGTAGATAGTTCTGTTTCACTGAAATTGTGTTGCTATTTTCTCATTATATTTGTTGGTGGCAGAGCCTTTGGTCCTTGTACTGATTCATAGTGCTTCGCTGATGGCAAACGATCGGTTGGACCGCCCTGATTTGCACAGCTTGCGTTATCTCTGTGATTCGGAGCTTTTAGCATTAGGTCGATCATTTTCTTCCTTAAATTTTCTCTGTTTCTCTCTTTTTGCTAAGCAAATGGTAGATAATCTCTATAATTTTAACCAGAAAAAGCTTTTAAATTATATTTGAGTGCTGTCTGTTCTCTTACAGAGTTTCCTTGGTAGCTCAGATTTTAAAGAATCTGCTCGCCATGAGTCCCTGGGTTGGGAAGATCCCCTGGAGAAGGAAATGGCAACCCACTCCAATATTCTTGACTGGAGAATCCCATGGACAGAGGAAGCTGGTGGGTTGCCTTACATATGAATTATTTTTGTACACTTTGGAAGGTGAGTGTAAGGTAGCATAAGTCCTTCTTTTTTCTTTTTTGTATCTGAGCAAGTCTGTATTAGTTGCTCAGTCATGTCCGACTCTTCGCGATCCCATGGACTATAGCCCACCAGGCTCCTCTGTTTGGTTTATCTTATTTGTTGATGCCTTTTCTTGTGTTGGGCTAAAGGAATCTATGTGTAAAATAGACATTTCTTCGAAGATAAACAATATTGGAAATACTAAATAATGCTATTTTTACTTATAGTCTATTGGACAGAGTGGGATACCAAAGTATATGAAGTCATCTTTTCTTCCTGTTTTTTCACTTTTGTTTTTCTTTCACATATGTAGAAGATATTAAGAAGAGGTGACAAGAATACACAGAAGAACTGTACAAAAAAGATCTTCACAACCCAGATAATCACAGTGGTGTGGTCACTCACCTAGAGCCAGACATCCCGGAATGTGAAGTTAAGTGAGCTTCAGGAAGCATCACTATGAACAAAGTTAGTGGAGGTGATGGAATTCCAGTTGAGATATTTCAAATCCTAAAAGATGATGCTGTGAAAGTGCTGCACTCAATATGTCAGCAAATTTGGAAAACTCAGCAGTGGCCATAGGACTGGAAAATGTCAGTTTTCATTCCAATCCCAAAGAAAGGCTATGCCAAAAAATGCTCAAACTACTGCCCAATTGCACTCATCTCACACACTAGTAAAATAATACTCAAAATTCTCCAAGGCAGGCTTCAACAGTACATCAACCATGAAATTCCAGCTGTTCAAGTTGGATTTAGAAAAGGCAGAGGAACCAGAGATCAAATTGTGAACATCTATTGGATCATTGAAAAAGCAAGAGAGTTCTAGAAAAACTTCAACTCCTGCTTTATTTCCCAAATTGGGAAAGAAGTACATCAAGACTTTACATTGTCACCCTGCTTATTTAACTTATATGCAGAGTACATCATGAGAAACGCTGGGCTGGATGAGGCACAAGCTGGAATCAAGGTTGCTGGGAGAAATACCAATAATCTTACATACGCAGATTACACCACCCTAATGGCAGAAAGCAAAGAGGAACAAAAGAGCCTCTTGATGAAAATGAAAGAGGAGAGTGAAAAAGTTGGCTTAAAACTCAACATTCAGAAAATTAAGATCATGACATCTGATCCCATCACTTCATGGCAAATAGATGGGGAAACAATGCAAACAGTGACAGACCTTATTTTGGGGGGCTCCAAAATCACTGCAGATGATGAAATTAAAAGACACTTGCTCCTTGGGTGAAAAGTTATGATCAACATAGACAGCATATTAAAAAGCAGAGACATTATTTTGCCAGCAAAGGTCCATCTAGTCAAAGCTATGGTTTTTCCAGTAGTCATGCATGGATGTGAGAGTTGAAGTATAAAGAAAGCTGAGCACTGAAGAATTGATGCTTTTGAACTGTGGTGTTGGAGAAGACTCTTGAGAGTCCCTTGGACTACAAGGAGATCCAACCAGTCCATCTTAAAGGAAATTAATCCTGAATATCCATCAGAAGGACTGATGCTGAAGCTGAAACTCCAATATTTTGGCCACCTGATGTGAAGAACTGATTCATTTGAAAAGACCCTGATACTGGGAAAGATTGAAGGTGGGAGGAGAAGGGGACGACAGAAGATGAGATGGTTGGATGGTATCACCGTTTCAATGGACATGAGTTTGGGTAAACTCCAGGAGTTGGTGATAGACAGGGAGGCCTGTCATGCTGCAGTCCATGGGGTCGCAAAGAGTTGAACACAACTGAGCAATTGAACTGAATTGAACAGAGCTAATGTATACTTTAAGTGTTTATTCTTCAAAATATGTATAATATAAAAGGTACTGTGTAAGATGCCTCTATTAGGTAATTCTTATATATATTTTGAACACCCATGTTAGATCATATATTCAACATTGAATGAAAGAAATTTGCAGCATTCTGTTTCTTAGATAGATTTGAATTTACAACATAACAAATCATAGTTTAATATCTATGTCAATGAATGTACAGACTTTGAAAGTACAACAGAATTTTTATTTGATGTTATAAGGTAGAAGAACACATGAATTATCTGCCTGTTTTTGTTTTTTTGTTTTGTTTAATATATATACCTCTCATAAGATGTGGAAATTTTACTTCAGTGGAAATTTACTGTATGATGAAAGTGTATTTCCTCTGATCAAGTACAGATAATCAAGCCCAAGGAGGCTTGCTTCAATTTTCATTTATTTTCCTTATATTGTCATTCATAAAAGAAAAGAAAAAAAGAAAAAAAAATCTTTAAGTAAAGGACCATTAAATAAAAACACATTTCATTGAAAATATGTGCTTGAGATGGATTATCTGATCTACGACTTGAAATTCTGCATATTACTACATGACTAGGCTCCAAAATCTCAATAAGTAACTTTTCCACTAAATGCATACTAAAATATAAAATCTTTAAAGAAAATACAGGATACTACACTGAGTCAGAAAAAATAGTTCAGTGAAGCTTGAATATTCTCCTTCTGACCAGGACAGTAAGGTAATTTTTGCCAAAACATGACCAGTTTTTTCTCAGGGAGCATTATTTTAAATTGTCAAAACTTTACCACCAAAAATGAATTCATTACTTCACACATTTATTTATCACAAGACATGCATTTAGCACCCAGGATGTGCAGAACTCCAAGTTAATTGATACAGTGGGTGTATACCAGGTCCCTCTTGGCAAAAACAATATGGGAAAGCTTCTATCAATAGCTTGTATCTACAGTATATTATCCCAGTACAGTGGGGATGATGATGGTAGTAGAAGATTATAGTTTACAACAGTGATAGAACAATCATAAAATTCCCCTGAAATTGTGTAAGATAAAAGAGTAATGTGCAATGGCATATTGAACTTTGGATATGTGACCAGATTGAATTGGGGTTTAACATCTCAATCTTTAAATTGCTGTGTACCCTTGAGCCATTGATATACTTCTCCCAGCTTAACTTCCTTTGTATGTAATGTCAAATAAGCACATTTGTACTCCAAAACAAATTAGACAATGACAATTAGAGATTCTGACATTCCTTTTGATTCAGTTCTGGTGACATTGCTATCATATGTTCATAGTTATCATCACTTATCTCAGCTACCTCATTTTTCTCTCTTCACATTAATGTACATCAAACATTTCTTTCTTAATTAAAGACCCTTTTATTTTTATAATATGAATTCATAACTCATCACAAACATATATATTTGTATATACATGTATGTATGTGTGTGTGTGTGTGTGTGTATATATATATATATATGTTAAATCAGGGGACCGCAACCTCTGAGATCTAATGACTGATAATGTGAGGCGGAATAGATGGAATAATAATAGAAGTAAAGTGCACAATATATGCAATGTGCTTGAATCATTCCAACATCATCCCCCTACCCTGATCCACAGAAAAATTATCTCCCACAAAACCTGGTGCCAAAATGTTTGGGGACTGCTGTGTTAAATCATCAGTTAAGACACATCACCACATACATATGAAAACATCTCACATTCTACATGTAGTTTTCAATCTTACAGTATTTGTATCTATAACCTCTCATCATTTAAAAGTTAAAACCAGTAAAATTTCCATGGACCAAAATAGCTAGATCAAACATAATTATATTTATGTACCTAATTATGCAACTAAAGATTTCAAAAATATAATTTAATCTTCAAAATGACTCCCACCATCAAATCACCATCATGGCCCACTGACACAATTCAAGTACCAATCTAAAATTCTAATTCTTTTACATTTTTCACAATATTTTCAAAAGAATTCTTAATTTTGAGATATTTAAGTATTATTCTATTTAGAATACCCTTTCTGTTTAGTCAGTTTGTGAATATTCCTATATAATTTTAATTTACATAAAACAAACACAATGCTGTGTGCTAAGATGCTCAGTTGTGTCCGAATCTTTGAAATCCTTGAGACAATAGCTCGTCAGGCTCCTCTGTGGAAGAGACTTTTCAGACAAGAATACTGGAGTGGGTTGCCATTTCAAACACTCTATAGGCCGTCCAACACTGTAGATATATATTTGACAATATTTCTTACTTACTCTCAATATGCTATATATGATGCCTTAGTGGAGATTATGTAGCAAGGGTTAGTGCATCAAGTCAAACTCTGAACCATCTATATTCTAGTATCCTTTAGTCTAAATAAGATGATAATTATTATCTTGGGACAAGAGAGAACAGCATAGATATTCCCTACACTTTAGTAAACTGCATCTTGGAACCATAAAAGTAGATAGAACTCAATTTATTTCATATATATGTATTGCCTTATATATCTTTTTAGTGTCTAATTTCAAAGAAAATTCTATGAACATATTAATAGTCAGTCAATTCTACAATGTTTGTGATGAAAAATAACAGCTTCTCTGCTTCACCTTTTTTTTCTAACTTCATTCTCATCAGAGCAAACCAAACTTTAATCTCTTTCAAGTAATTATTTTAGAATTTATATGCATGCCTCTAAGAAACATGTTAATATTGCCTCTCTAGAGTTTTTAGTTTTAGGCATGAAAGCATGAACTAATCACTTCTGGTATAGAACATGGGTATTTTGCTGTCCTTCCACAGGCACATTCCTCTTCCAACCTTACTCATCAACTTACGTACTCTTCTCATTCACCTATTCTTGAAACTTGGTCATGTTGTAATTTTGGTGAGAACACCATTCATTGTTTGCTTTGACATGATGCTCCAAACCTTATTCAAATCTGAGCTATTTTTTAAAAAAAAATCATAATTAACTTTCCTTCTTACACAACTCTTTGTTTTCCTGGAAATCAGTCATTCATGTGACATGCAATTTTCATTAAAAAAAAAAAAAAAAAAAAACTCTTGCCAGTTATCTAAATATCATCTTGAAGTTTAGACATACCATGTAAGTTCACTAGTTAGCATTCCTAAGAGAGTCCTTTCCAGAGTGCATTTTTCTACACCAATCAAATTTGGCTGCCTTCTCCATCTGTTGTACCATGGATCCTCCTTTGCTATAATCTAAACAATTTCTCTACCTATCTTGATTTTTGCATCTTTTGTTTCTGTGTCATATGTTTTTTGTTTTTGTTTTTGTTTTTTTTTGTCTTACTTGTTGATAGAGTACAATCCTCCAATGGCTCTCTTTCTTTTCTTTCAAAATCTGGTGTATGTTGACACTACTTTTGGTCAGAAATAGAATTGCTGACTGTAAATCTTTTCTTCAGAATTTTGAAGGAAGTGTCCCATAACATTTCTTTTCCAGTCTTGCCATGAAAATGAAGTCATTCTTGGTACTGAGTTATTATATGTAGGTTTGTTGCATGTCCCCATTTGCCAGAGACAGCCTTCTATGTCTGTTTTTACAATGTAATTATTAATAGTACCCCCATTTGATGTTAAAAAGGTTATGGTTCATATAATAAATTTTATAGTTTTTGTGTTTATATTAGCACTTTTACTGATCTGCAAAATCATTCTCATTTTATCTTTGTCCTATATTTTTGACAGTTCTGTGATGATACAGTCTGTTTTCATTCACTGTCAGTATTGTCTTTCCCTCTTAAGAAATGTTCTTGCACATTTCAAGGATAATTTTTTCCCTAGGTTTCATTTTCTATTTATGAAATTCTCTTATCCCTAATAGGATTTGTCTTCTAATTTTTCTGCTTTCTCTCCAATTTCTGTTTTTTGTTTTAAGTTATTTTCTGGGAGATAAACAACTTCATTTTCACAGTCTTTTCATGAGTCCTCTCTTTATCATGTTTTTTAATGTTCAAGAGCAAAGAGCCCTTATTTCTGTTTTCTTAATTTGTATACTATACTTGTTCAATGGTTGCAATAACTTGTTTATTTCACTGAATTGAGTATGTAATTAAAAATTTTTGATGATATTTTTAACCCTCCATAATTGCTTTCCTGAAAATTGCACATTTTCTGTTTCGCTTTTTAATAATCTCTTTTAATGTAAAAGATTTTTCTTGTTTTTCAGTCACTAACCTTTGATTGATTCCCTGAATTCAATTATTGAAGAGTAAAAACTTATTACAAGTTCTAAATGTTTGAGGGTAATGTATAGACTGGGACCTCCCTGGCAGGGTGACTTTCCTGGTCCTTAACTTTACAAAACTCCCACATCACTTTTTCATTATGTTATTACAAGACATTGAGTATAGTTCCCTGTGCTATACTGTTGATCCCTGTTGTTTGCGTATTTTATATATAGCAGTAGGTATGTTAATCCTAAACTCTTACTTTATCTTCCTCCCCTCTTTGATAACTGCAAATTTGTTTTCTATGTCTGTGAGTCTATTTCTGCTTTGTAAAGAAGTTCATTTGTATCTTTTTTTTTAAATTCTATAAGTAAGTGATATATATTTATATTTGTTTTTCTCTGACCTACTTCATTTAATGTGATAATCTCTAGGTCCATCCATGTTGTTGCAAATGGCATTATTTCTTTTTTTATGGTTCAGTAATATTCTTCCGTATAAATACGACATCTTCTTCTTTTTTTTTTTTTATGTTTTATTTATTTATTTATTTATTTATTTTTTTCAGTGGGTTTTGTCATACATTGACATGAATCAGCAATAGATTTACACGTATTCCCCATCCCGATCCCCCCTCCCACCTCCCTCTCCACCCGATTCCTCTGGGTCTTCCCAGTGCACCAGGTTCGAGCACTTGTCTCATGCATCCCACCTGGGCTGGTGATCTGTTTCACCATAGATAATATGCATGCTGTTCTTTCGCAACATCCCACCCTCACCTTCTCCCACAGAGTTCAAAAGTCTGTTCTGTACATCTTCTTTATCCATTCATCTATCAATAGATGTTTAGCTTGCTTTTGTATCTTGGCTTATTGCAAATAGTGCTGCTATGAACGCTTAGGTGGATGTATCTTTTTGAATTAGTGTTTTCTTTGGATATATGACCAAAAGTGGGACTAGCAGATTCATATGGTAACCCTATTTTCAGTTTTTTAAAGAATCTCCATACTGTTCTCCATAATGGCTGCAAAAATTTACATCTCCAGCAGTAATGTAGGGGGATTCTTTTTCCTCACATCCTCTCCAGTATTCCTCATGTAGATATTTTGATGATGGTCATTCTGACTGGTGTGAGGGGATACCTCACCGTAGCTTTGACATGCATTTCTCTAATAATCAGCAACATTGAGCATCTTTTCATGTATCTGCTGTCTATCCATATGTCTTCTTTGGATGAATGTCTATTTATGTCTTTGCTCAGTTTTTGATTGGGCTGTTTTTATTGATACTGAGTTTCGTGTGCTTTCTGTACATTTTGGAAATCAATCCATTTTCAGTAGCCTTGTTTGAAAATATAGTCTCCCAATCAGTAAGTTTTCCTTTCATTTTCTTTATGGTTTCCTTTGCTGTGCAAATGCTTTTAAGTTTAATTAGGTCCATTTTTTTTCTTTTGGTTGCTATTGTCATTTTTAATTTGCTTACTTTTGCTTTTTATTTTATATTGGAGTGTAGTTGATTAAAAATGTAGTTTCAGGTTTACTAAAAATGATTCAGTTATACATATACTTGCATCTTTTTTTTAAATTATTTTCCCATGCATATTGTTACATAATATTGAGCAGAGTTCCCTATGCTATACAGTAGGTCCTTGTTGATTACTCATTTTAAATATAGCAGGGCGTACATGTCAATTCCAAATTCCCTATTCCTTTCTGCCACCTTTCACAACTGGTAATCCTAAATTAATTCTCTAAATTTGTGAGTCTGTTTCCATTTTGTAAATAAGTTCATCTGTACTTTTTAAGATCCTTTATGTTAGTAGTATTTTTGTTTTTATTTCCATTATCCAGGAGATGGATCAAAAAAATATTGCTGTAATTTGTCAGTGTTCTGCCTGTTTTCCTCTAGGGCTTTTATAATAACTGGTTTTATACTTACATTTTTAATCCATTTTGAGTTTATTTTTGTATACGGTGTTAGACTAATTTCATTGTTTTATAAATAACTATCCAGTTTTCCCAACACCACTTATTGAGGAAACTTTTTTCTCCATTGTATATTCTTGATCCTTTTGTTGTAAATTAATTGAGAATAAGTGTGTGAGCTTATTTCTGGGTGTTCTATCCTGTTTCGTTGACTTCTATTTCTGTTTTTGTACAAGTACCATACTATTTTGATTACTGTTACTTTGTAGTATTTTTTGAAGGCTTGAATACCCATTCTGCTGATGATCAAAAATCTAATTCTCATGACTCCTAGTAAATTCAATTAATTTAGAGTTTTCTCAATCAATTGTAAAGGTAATTACAATTCCTTCTTTCTTTCTGGCCTTCGACACATGAAGATATTTGCTAATAATCACAATTTCAAGAACTCTCTAAACCTGGAAACTATTAGAACCACATTTCTGGCACTATTAACTACACATAAAAGTGGTACACTAGCCTAAAGGAGACTATATGTCTGTGCTGTGTTAAGCTGTATTGACTCATTCAGTCTTGTCCTACTCTTCGTGACCACATGAACTGTAGCCCACCAGGCTCCTCCAGGCAAGAATACTGGAGTGGGTTGCCATGCCCTTCTCCAGGGGATCTTCCCAACCCAGGGATTGAGCCCAGGTCTCCTGCATTGCAGGTGGATTCTTTACCAGCTCAGCTACCCGGGAAGCTTGACTATATGCTTAAAACTATACGTAGTACTTACAATATATGTTTTTTATGTCAAGCTTAGATGAGATGAGGATATTGGTAGAATTCCTGCAACATTTACCAATTCCCCACTTGGTAAGCACATAATCTACTCGCTATCAGATTCTGTTATCTATGGTGTTCCTAATTACTTTACTCTGTTAAATTCTTATAGCCCAGATATTTTTATTTAGCTAAGAAGAGAAGGAAGAGGGAATTAATATAGATTCTTTTCTTAATAGGCAGTTTTTGCAGTATATTATTTAAGTTGAAAGCCAAGATGAAACACATTTTATTCCAACTGTTCTGCCTCCCTATTATGTCTCCAAGATGAAGATTAATTTAAATAGGAGAGAGTTTATAAAAATATACAATATAAGTGCATAATACAATATGATATAAAATTATATACAAATTATATGTAATGCAAATATATAATATATAATATAAATTTAATCAAACAAAATTATAGCTAACTGCATTTAAGCTTCACTTGCCATACCTAACACACTTGCATAGTAATTTGTATATGATTGATATAAATTTATGTGAAATAATTTTAATTTAATTTAACATCACTGGCAATATTATATAATTACTTATTTTTATTTTCTATTACCAAAATTTAGTAAATAATTTTATTATGCAAATTGTATGCATTATTCTTTTGGAACTCTCCAAGGGTTTTATTAGCACAAATTTCTAGATGTAAAGCTACTGAATTAAAAGTGAAGAATATATAATTTTCTTCTTGAGATGACAAAATGATTTCAAGACAGGTGTAGCTAATTTACATTGTAAGCAATTTAAGAGGGTACTATTTTTTTTTTTTAACAACTCCTCACAAAAACTTGTAAAAGGAAGATAATTTCATCAATTTGAATACTTTCCTTACTTCAGAAAATATGCTAATAACTGTGATAGAAACAAATTTGATATAGTGGTGGGAGGTTGAAAAATACAAAGCCCACAGAAACCCTTGTCCATGTGAGTGAGGCATAATATGAACAAAATCAGAGCAGACCACTCCAATCACAGTATAATAAACAAGTAAAAATAAATATAGGTGTATTATTCTTTGGATATTTGCTCATGAGATTTAGTGATAAGGACAGAGATTTTGGTACAGATTTTCTATAGACTGAAGTTGGTAGATGAAGCTGTGTCTGATCTATTTGATATTTAAAAAGCTTAATCTTTGCCACCTTAACAATATAATAATGGCAGATGAGATTGATTTTTAATTATCAGCAATCCATCTAAGTGAGGTAAGAGAAAACACTCTACGAAGTACCTGAGGAAATTTTAAAATGCCATGAGGAGTGTCTAGAGCAGAATGTCATAAAAAGAGCTGTAATAACTCTGAGTCTATCTTATTTTCCTTATGTTTTTTTCATTAGTCCAATAATAAAATAATAAAAGATGTTCAATTCCAGGACAACAATGCCAAAAATTAAATACAGAAGAGAATTGATTCCTAAGCAAGGGTATAACCTGGAATGGTCTTATTATAGTATAACTGCAAAACCTGGATTCTAACTAGCAGTAAAAATACCTAAGAAAAATCTAAAATATTATGTGCCAAGTGCTGTTTTAAGTGTTTTACATGTGATTAAATCTATTAACTTTCAAGATAGCCCTGTGAGGTATGAGTAAGTATCACATTTATTTTATAGATGATGAAAATAATCAGAGAGTTAACTAACTTGCCTAAATTCAAAGATCTGTTGAAAATCCAAAAGACTAGATTATTTGCTCAAAGTAATATCTTACATTGGCTTAGTGTGATGATATTGATAAAACAGAACATTGAACACCAAACAATTCTATAGATTTATCTATAATTTCCCACTTAGATTAGCCTGTGTATTTCTCACTAGAATAATGACTACACTTTCTAGTAAAATCTATTGACATAGTCATATTGGCACACAGGTCTGCAAAATTATCTGTCTGGACAGACTACCTTCACAAACAAATGTAGCTTTCACAAGTAACACTCATTTGCTAGGGACTGAACTAAGACTAGAGGAAATTTCTATCATATGAATTACAAAGCTCATCTGAGGCAAGCAATATGCAATTTTAAATTTGAATCCTCAACTATTCATAGAAAGAAAGCAACAATTGTGAAGGAACATTTAGGAAAATTTATTAGATTTTTTAAAAATGTGTAAACACTAGTACCTGAATAGGTTAAATCTTTTCATAAAAATAAACTGATGTATTCATTTTGCATTTTGTAAGGTGCTCTGAATAAATCAAAATTAAGCATACTTAACTAACTAGCCCCTAAAAATATGAGAATTGGTAGGGACAGTTCATCTAGAATCGAGAAAGATTGCCTCTGTAAATCTGTGTAAACTTGACTTGAGATGGTGCATTTGGTCAACGCTTGTCCATAAAGAGACTCCAGTTCCCAGATTAAAAGAACCTAGGTCAGATATAATTTGTGAGAGTGACCTAGAAATATGACATATCAGACTAAACAAAAATAGGATTAATTCTTTCATGAAAGCATTGTGAAATGAATCCCATTGGTTGAATTCCACTAATAAGTAGAGGACCCACCAGTGAAGCTAATGATAGAAAACCATTGAAAAATAGTGTATTACACTTGCATACTAATCTCTGAAGACTAAGTTATTTTCCAGGGTATCCAGAAGATCTTTATATATATATTTTTTTCCTCTAAAGGAATGGCTGAATATGGATAAAGAATTTGCAAATCATATGCTTCTGGGCACCCTTGAGCTTTAATAATAATCAGGAAATAAATGAAGAAGAAAGGTTAAGTACTGAGG
This sequence comes from Cervus canadensis, assembly GCF_019320065.1. NCBI lineage: Eukaryota > Metazoa > Chordata > Mammalia > Artiodactyla > Cervidae > Cervus > Cervus canadensis. The sequence continues at coordinate 10,037,319 of NC_057396.1, forward strand.
TCTGTTCTCATAAGATATATCCTTCTAACTAGACCCTAGACTTTCAAAGAAATCCAACAAAATAAGAGAGTTGTCCTTAAAATGCAGAGCTGACTGCATACCATAGCTGAAATTGTTGAGAATAACCACTATTCCAAATTCTCCTTGGCATGAATGATGAAGAAAGTGATCAGATGAGTAATGAGATTATTTGTTTTTATCTGGCCATGTGAAAGTTAAAGGTGATCTTACTTTCAGAAACAATGTTCAAGGCAGATTGGATATACATAGTCTCAGAAGTATATATTTATAATATCCCTGTGTCTTGTAAAGCAGTCTTTCTGCTTAGTCTAGGTCACCACACAATTGTCCTTCCTATTTACTCTCTTCCTTAATTCTTTCATTTCAGCTCTTTGCAGATTTAATTTCAAATAAAATGTTCATAAACTATAGTATAATTGAAAGTGAAAGGCAACATTTCTCATGTTTGATATTGCCAAATTACACAAGAGAATGCTAAAATAACTGTGCACTTTGCAGAAAGAGTCACTTTTGGCTTTTAGAAGACTAATCATATAGCTTGATGAGAATTGTTGGCAAGCTTATCACACCACTGTCATAATTCAAAAGTACACCCTATTAAAACTACTTAAAATAAAGAAGGGCCCTAACATTAATAGTGTTATTTGCTATATTTCACATTCATACATTATTAACTAATGTTAAAAAAAAAATTCCTAAGCATTTATGCCTATAAAATTGAATATCTAAGTATTGTTTTTAAATATGCATTTCCTGTTAAGCAAAAACTAACATAGTGTCCTGTGTTACCAGATCCTGTGCAAGGAAATTTAGATCCCATTTCTAACTAAATCCACGCAACAGTTTCACAGGGTAGATATTATTATCCTCATGGTACAGTTGAAGAAAATGAAACACAGAGACCAATGTGCCATGATTCAAATAGTAATAGTGGTCAAAATCCTTATCCCATGTTACATTAACCTAAGTTGAAAGCATTTGTTTAAAAATACCATGATTTAATTATTCTACTTAGTAGTATATGTACCACATACTATGTAGTATAAAGTAGTATAAAGTCTTTATGCATAAATGATTGTGTGTGTTAGTCACTCAGCCCTGACTCTGCGACCCCATGGACTGTAGTTTGCCAAGCTCCTCTGTCCATGGGATTTTCCAGGCAGGAATACTGGTGTGGGTTGCTGTTCCCTTCTCCAGGCGATCTTCCTGACTCAGGGATCAAACCCAGGAATTACCCATTGCAGGCAGATTGTACCACTTAATAATTTATGTTACTCTATTTGATGTGACAATCATCTTGACAAATTTTATGCTATGTACCTTATATTTATTTCAAGCAAAATAACAGACATTGGGAAGAAAATGACTTTTAGATTAGTGATGAAGTGTAAATTTTAAATAAAGGTAGGGTGAGAGTGAAAAAGTAGGCTTAAAGCTTAACATTCAGAAAACTAAGATCATGGCATCTGGTCCCATCACCTCATGGGAAATAGATGGGGAGACAGTGGAAATAGTGTCAGACTTTATTTTTGGGGGCTCCAGAATCACTGCAGATGGTGACTGCAGTCATGAAATCAAGAGACGCTTACTCCTTGGAAGGAAAGTTATGACCAATCTAGATAGCATAGTAAAAAGCAGAGACATTACTTCGCCAACAAAGGTCCATCTGGTCAAGGCTATGGTTTTTCCAGCGGTCATGTATGGATGTGAGAGTTGGAATGTGAAGAAAGCTGAGCACCGAAAAATTGATGCTTTTGAACTGTGGTGTTGAAGACTCTTGAGAGTCCCTTGGACTACAAGGAGATCCAACCAGTCCATCCTGAAGGAGATCAGTCCTGGGTGTTCATTGGAAGGACTGATGCTGAAGCTGAAACTCCAGTACTTTGGCCACCTCATTCGAGGAGTTGACTCATTGGAAAAGACCCTGATGCTGGGAGGAATTGGGGGCAGGAGAATAAGGGGATGACAGAGGCTGAGATGGCTGGATGGCATCACCGACTCGATGGGCATGAGTTTGAGTAAACTCTGCGAGTTGGTGATGGACAGGGATGCCTGGCGTGCTGCGATTCATGGGGTAGCAAAGAGTCGGACAAGACTGAGTGACTGAACTGAACTGACTGAACTGAAGGCATTTTTAGCTTGATAAAGTCTTATAATGTGGTATAATTAACATAATTTTCTAGTATGGTTTCCTTTCAATGGTTTCATGACGTGAATAATTTAGCTATCACTCTATGCAGATACTCATGAATTATTGATCTAGTCTCTGTTTAATCAAAATTATTTGCTCCAGTTTTTCTTAGATGGCATTTATTATGTAGATATACAAAGAACTCGATTATTTATGAATTAGAATGATGCTTTAAAAATATACCAAAATTCTTTAAAAAAATTCAAGCAATGTTCAGTTTCATGAGCATTATTTAACTTCTAAAATTATGTATTATTCATCTTTATTTGACATAGTTTGTAGGTTAAAACAACACAATGACTATAGAACAAGAGAAGATTTGACTACTGAATGAAATGAATTATACTCAGATTATCAGGTAAAACTTTCTCAGGCCTAACTTCCAGTTCATCTGTATATAAAATCTAAGGTAGAGTGCAATGAATCAGTATAATGGAGATTACTATTGGTTAAAGCAAAATAGGCAAATGTTAAAATTGAACTCATAAAATGTTAACTTTGAGCCTGAGCCATAAACCTATTTTGGAAATGCAAAAATTGGTTTTCCTGTAAACTTTTGTTCCACATGAAGTCCTCAAGAATATTCAAGGACAAAAATGTTTCTCTTTAATTTAAAAGGCTATTTTTATATGCACGTGAAACGCTTCATGCAGCTTTTCTGCCTAATTCAATCCCTCAGTATGCTGCAAAGTCAGTTTGAAAATCTTTGTTTCTTCATATCACACTGAAGGTTGTTTTCAAGAAAAATGTCCTGCAAAGAAAATTTGAGTATGTAGGAGAAAAGAAAAGCACTGATTAGTTGGTTGGATAAGAAATAAGTGTGACATACTGTTCTTTCTTCTTATTTTGATGGAAAAAGATGAATATATGATGTTTCTTTTCCTTTCAGAGCAATGCCATGTACTATCAACAAATACCAGCATGTGTATTGCTGCTCAAAAACACATTTTGTGAAGGATCACAAGTTCCCTCCTATTTACTGATGTGATAAAAATAACTTCTAAATAATAGCTCAGTGAAGAGAATCAGGAAGTATTAGGTCTGAGCCTTTGATTTGAAAAACATTAAATGATGAAAATAGAGTAGAGGAGAATGAAGATGCACATAATTATAGAGAAAGAAGCAGGGAAGCATGTAAGGAGCGGGGAATAGAGTACACACTATAGCTGGTTCTCTTTCTAAGGAAGAGAGTTTATTGCCTTTATGAACACACTCTTTGGCAAACTATCTTTTATTACACACCTATTATCCAAAATATGATTTATGATAATCATCATGTTTAATCCTTGTAACAAAAATGTTTATCACATAGAAGCACTGGCAACTAAAAATTAAGTAATTTACTCCAGATTACAGAATCTGGATGCAAACATACTTCCTAAACAATCTTTTCCCATTGTATCAGTAAGTCTAGTTTTGGACTCTGTGTTTTCTGAGACGTAGATGCATTCACTTATTCTTCAGTCTTGTGTTTGCATATTAAAATTTGTGGCTTTCAATATCCTATCAAGTCTCAGCTCAAATGCTATGTTGTCAATGGAACACTGCCTGATACTTCGCAATTGAAAGAATTCTTTTAATTCAGAACTCATGACTCAGTTAAGTTTCTCATTGCACGGCACTTTGTACTACAGTTAATTTTGCAAATATCTGTACTAAATTGTAACTTATTTGAGGGTTGTACTCATCTCTCATTTTTCAATTCTCTACATTTCTACAACTGTCAGATACACCATAATTACTGAGGAACTGACTCATTTTAGAATGAAAGGACAAAAAAATTGACAATGTGACAAATAAACCAGTTAACAAATTGTCTTTCAAATAGTTGATCTGATCACAACATCTTTAAAACTCAAAGTGGTATTTGATTTTGTATGGAATTTCAGATTTTCAAGATTTTTGATAGCTTTGGTTTTGCATAGAATGTATATATTTGAATCAAATATTTCCCTGGTACTATCAAATAGTTTTCACCATACTTAATCATCAAATAATAAAATTGCTTATATTTGTTAGTATTAAAGAAGAATTTACAATTCTTATTTAATTACAATCTCAACAGAACATTTCTGAATGGTAAGCAGAAGTGACATTTGCCTACAGAATCATTATTTATACTGATTTAAATTTTTATATAGACAAAACGTAGTAAATATAAGAGACAATAAAATTACTGGAGTTTTCAAGTAAGTTTCATACAAATATTGTAAACATTTCAACTCAACTTAATTTGAAAGCTTTAGTATTTTAATAGTAATGTGGAAGCAGTTTTTATCTCAGAGCCATAGATTTTAAGTGCTTATGTATAAAATGTATTAATGATGACATATATTAAGAAACATTTAACTATAATGAATAGATTTTAATTTATAAGCAAATTATATTCCACTATATGAAAATAAAGAAAAGTTTATTATTTATAAAATCAACCTTTCCTCTTGTTTGCCTCCACAGAACATAAGAATCTTGTATCTGGACATACTTCTCATGGAGTTCTCATGGCAAGAATACTGGAGCAGTTTGCCATTTCCTCCTCCAGTGGAAAATGTTTCATCAGAACTGTTTACTATGATCCGTTTGTCTTGGGTGGCCCTGCACAGCATGGCTCAAAGATTTTGCATTACACAAGCCCTTTTGCCATGACAAGTCTATGACCTGTGAAGGGGATTGTCATGGTGAAGGGACTTGCATAATTCAGTGAAGTGCTGAGCCATGCCTTGCAGAGCCACCCAAGATAGGCAGGTCAAAGTGTAGAGTTATGCAGAAGGAGATAGCAAACCACTCCCATCTTTTTGCCTTAAGTACTCCATTACCAATATGAAAAGGCAAAAAGATATGATACTGGAAGATGAGATCCAGAGGTAGAAAGGTATCCATTATGCTACTGGGGAAGAGTGGAGGGCAACTACTGATAGCTCCAGAAAGAATGAAGTGGCTAGGCCAAAGCATAAATGGTGCTTTGTTCTGGATGTAGCCGGTGGTGAAAGTAAAGTCTGAGGCTATAAAGAACAATATTGCCTAGAAACCTGAAATATTGGTCCACAAATAAAATTAAATTGGACATGGTCAAGCAGAAGATGGTAAGATTGAACATTGATATCTTAGGAATCAGTGAACCAAAATGAAGATGAATAGGTAAATTTAATTCAGATGACTATTATATCTACTACTGTGGGCAAGAATCCTTAGAAGAAATGGAGTAGCCCTCATAGTTAATGAAAGTGTCTGAAATGCAGTACGTGGGTGCAACCTCAAAAAATACAGAAGGGTCTCAGTTCATTTCCAAGGCAAACCACACAACATCACAGTGATCCAACTCATGCTGCAACCAATGATGCTGCAGAAGCTGAAATTGGTGGGTTTTATGAAGACATACAACACCTTCTAGAACAACAACAAAAAGGAATGACATTTTCATCCTAGGGGATTGGAATGCAAATGTAAAGGGTGGAGAGATACCCTGAATAAGAGGCAAGTTGGGCCTTGGAGTACAAAATGAAGCAGGACAAAATCTAACAGAGTTTTGTCAAGAGAACACAATGGTCATTACAAGCACCCTTTTCAAACAACACAAGAAACAACTTTACACATGAGCATCACCAAATGGTCAATACTGAAATCAGATTGATTATAGATTGATTATATTCTTTGCAGCTGAAGATGGGGAAGCTCTATACAGTCAGCAGAAACAAGACCTGGAACTGATTGTGGCTTAGATCATTAGTCCCTTATTGCAAAATTCAGGTTTAAATAGGAAAAGTAGGGGAAGCCACTAGGCCATTCAGGAATGTTCATCCTGTGTGTGCTAAGTTGCTTCAGTTCTGTCTGACCATTTGCGACCCTATGAACCATAGCCCACCAAGCTCCTCACCACATAGGATTATCCAGGCAAGAATACTGGAATGGATTGCTATGCCCTCCTCTAAGGGATCTTCCCAACCCAGGGATTGAGCCCGTGTCTCTTATGTCTCCTTTGTTAGCCAGAGGGTTCTTTACCATTAGCGCCACCTGGGAAGCATGACTTAAATCCAATCCCTTATGATTATAAGTGGAGATTATGAATAGAATCAAGGATTAGATCTGGTAGAGAGAGTGCCTGAATAACTATAGATGTATGGTAAAATGTACAAGAGGCCGTGACCAAAACTTACCAAAAAAAAAAAAAAAAAAGAAACTCAAGGAGGCAAAGTTTTTGAGTAAAGAAACAATAGGCAAGGGATAAAGGGAAAGACATATCCAAATGAATGCAGAGTTCCAGAGACTAGAAAGGAGATAAGAAGGCCTTATTAAATGAACAGTGAAAAGAAATAGAGGAAAACAATGGAATGGGAAAGAAGGGAGATCTCTTTAAGAAAATTGGAGATATCAAGGGAATATTTCATGCAAGGATGGGCATGATAAAAGACAGAAATTATAAGGACCTAACAGAAGCAGAAAAGATTAAGAAGTGGCAAGAATACACAGAAGAACTATACCAAGAACCATCATAATAATCAGGATAAGTATGAGGTGTGGCCACTCACCTAGAGCCAGATATCCTGGAGTGTGAAGTCAAATGGAACTTAGGAAGCATTACTATGAACAATGCTAGGGAAGCTGATGGAATTCCAGCTGAACTGTTTCAAAACCTAAAATATGATGCTGCCAAAGTGCTATACTCAAAATGTCAGCAAATTTGGGAAAATTGCAGTGGCAAAAGGACTAGAAAAGTTCAGTTTCATCCCAAAGAAAGACAATAACAAAGAGTGTTCGAACTCCTGCACAATTTTGCTCACTTCACATACTAGCAAGGTTATGCTCAAAATCCTTCAACCTAGGCTTTAGAAGAATGGAGGTCTTCCAGATGTACAAGCTGGATAGAAAAGGCAGAGAAACCAGAGATTGAATTGCCAACATCCATTGGATAATACAAGAAACAAAGGAATTCCAGAAAAAACATTGATGTCTGCATCATTGACTACACTAACACCTTTGTGAGGATCTCAACAAAATGTGGAAAATTCTTAAATAGAGGGGAGTACCAGACCACCTAACCTGTCTTCCGAGAAACCTGTATGCAGGTCAAGAAGCAACAGTTAGAAATGGATTTGATCCAACTGACTGGTTCCAAATTGGGAAAGAAATTTGACAAAGCTGTACGCTGTCATCCCACTTATTTAAATTATATGCAGACTACATCATGTAAAATGCCAGGCTGGATGAATCACAAACTAGAATCAAGGTTCCCAAGAGAAATATCAACATCCTTAGATATGTAGATAATAACATTCTAAGGGCAAAAAGTGAAAAGGAATTAAAGAGCCTCTTAATGAGGGTGAAAGAGGAGAGTGAAAAACCCTGCTTGAAACTCAACATTCAAAAAACTAGGATTATGGCATTTGGTGCCATCACTTCATAGCAAATAGAAAGGGAAAAATTGGAAACAGTGGCAGATTTTATTTTCTGGGGGCCCAAAGTCATAGCAGACAATGTCTCAGCCATGAAATTAAAAGATGCTTGCTCCTTGGAAGGAAAGCTATGGCAAACCTATTGGTTGTTCAGTCACCAAGTCCTGTCCAACTCTTTATGACCTCATGCACTGCAGCATGACAGGCTTCCCTGTCCTCCATCATCTCCCAGAGCTTGCTCAGATTTATGTCCTTTGAGTCAGTGATGTCATCCAACTATCTCATCCTCTGCCACCCTCTTCTCCTCCTGCCCTCAATCTTTCCCAGCATCAAGGTCTTCTCCAATGAGTCAGCTCTTCACATTAGGTGCCCAAAATATTGGAGCTTAAGTTTCAGCATCAGTCTTTCAAAGGAATATTCAGAAATGATTTCCTTTTGTTTGATCTCCTAGTTGTCCAAGGGACTCTCAAGAGTCTTCTCCAGCATCACAATTCAAAAGCATCATTTCTTCAGCACTGAGCCTTCTTTATGTTCCAATGCTCACATCCATACATGACTGCTAGAAAAACCATAGCTTTGACTATATGGACCTTTGCAAAGTGAAGTCTCTGCTTTTTAATATGCTATTTAGGTTTGTCATAGCTTTCCCTCCAAAGGAGCAAGTGTCTTTTAATTTCATGGCTGCAGTCACCATCTGCAGTGATTTTGGAGCCCAAGAAAATAAGATTAGTCACCTCCTCTACTTTCCCCCTATATATCAGCAATGAAGTGATGGGACCAGATTCCATAATCTTAACTTTTTGAATGCTGAGTTTTAAGCCAGTTTTTCACTCTCATCAAGAGATATTTAGTCCCTCTTTGCTTTCTGCCTTTAGAGTGGTATCATCTGCATACCTGAAGTTATTGCTATTTCTCCTGGCAATCTTGATTCCAGCTTGTGATTCTTCCAGCCTGACATTTCTTATGATGTACTCTGTATAATTGTTAAATAAGCAGAGTGACAATATACAACCTTGAGGTACTCCTTTCCCAAGTTTGAGCCAGTTCATTGTTCCATGTCTCTTTCTAACTGTTGCTTCTTGATCAAGACATACAAGCACGATTAAGGATTCTGCCACAAGAGCGAGGAAGAAACATAAACCAAATATATCTATACTCAGCTATGTCCATCAGATACTGTGACTCCAGTGGACTATAGTCCACCAAATTCCTCTGTGCATGGAATTCTCCAGGCAAGAATACTGGTAGTCCTTCTCTTCTCCAGAAAATATCCGAACACAGGGATTGAACCCGGGACTCCTGCATTACAGATTCTTTACCATCTGAGCCACAAGGGAAGTCCTGACACACCTAGACAGTGTATTAAAAAGCAGAAACAGCACTTCACTGACAAAGGTCAGTACAATCAAAGCTATTTTTTTTTTTTTCCAGTAGTCATGTACAGATTTGAGAGTTGGACGATAAAGATGACTCAGTGCTGAAGAAATTATGCTTTCAAACTGTGGCGCTGGAGAAGACTCTTGAGAGTCCCTTGGACAGCAAGGAGATCAAAATAGTCAATCCTAAAGGAAATCAGTACTGAATATTCATTGAAAGGACTGATGCTGAAGCTCCAATACTTTGTCCACGTGATGCAAAGAGCTGACTCATTGAAAAAGACCCTGCTGCTGGGAAAGATTGAGGGCAAAAGAAGGAGGAGAGGGCAGAGAGTGAGATGGTTAGATAGCGTCACTGACTCACTGGACACGAATTTGAGCAAACTCCAGGAGATATTGGAGGACAGAGGAACCTGGTGTGCTGTAGTCCATAGGTTTGCAAAGTGTTGGACATTACCTACCAACTGAAGAAAAACTATGCTTCTATATTAGGATGACTTAAATGTTAAGGTATATATAGAGAGACTAGAATGCTCTAAGTTTCCAGAGATTAACAGATGCATACCACTTTTCAGCAGTAAAATACCTTTGAGAATAAACAATCTGTGCAGTTGCAAAGTCAATGGCACAAGTTCAATTCTATACACAAAAGTTTCACGTAATTCTTGTCATTTTTTAATTTTAATCAGCACTCTATCCATGGAGTTCATTATAGACAGTGTTATTTAATTAGCACTCTATCCATGGAGTCCATTACAGACAGTATTAATACTTTTCATCAACATTCAAGTGAAAACCATTTCATTGATTTTACTTTGCCTAATTGTGGAATGCTAAGATTTCCAAGGATTTCTCTGGTGGAATATTTCTTATAAACTAAGGAGAAAATGAAAGCTTTACAGAACATGCAAATATTCTGGACATACTCTTCTAAAATACTGGGTTTTAAGCTGCTATGGGCTGAACAGTATCTCTCAAAAATCACACTTTGAAACCTTTACTCCTGGTGCTCCCAAATGTGATTGTATTTAAAGAAAAGGCATTTAAAAAGTAATTAGATTAAATCAAAGCTCTTAAGCTGTTAGAAATGGCAAATGACTGGTGTCTTATAAGAGGAGATTAGGAGACAGACAATATGAGAATATGTCACATCTTGTCATATGTGAAGATACCAGAAGATAAACATCTACAAAACCAGGAGAAATGTCTTAGAAGAAGTCAACCATGCCAACACCATGTTCTCAGACTTCTGACCTCCAGAATGATGAGAAAATAAATTTCTATTATGTTGCTCAGTCTGTTGTTTTCTGCCATGAAAACAGTCTCAACTTTTAAGATCTGATTGCAGATCTTAGATCTTCTTGGTTTCCTTCTGCCTTTTGTATTCAGCCTATATACATATACCAGGGCCAACAAAAGATGAATAATTTTCCATATTTTAATTTCTTTAAACTTGCAAAAAAACATCATGTTCCAGCTACTCCAAGTCTTGGTTCTGAAAATCCTAAAAAATGTAAATAGTTGGGAGCTGGTATTATAGAATCACTCTATCTGATTCAAATTCACCTTCAGTACTCACACTTCTTGACTTGAGGCTTTGGCTTTGTTAATCTTTGAAACAAGAGTAATGATGATGTATATCTTAAAATGTTATAGTAAGGATTAAATTAGATTAATATATATAAAGCATATTGAACTGTGTACAAAAATAGAGTAGCTATAAAATTTATTGTCAAACCAGGATTCTTTGAGAGTGATAAAGTGTGCTTCTCATAATCATGCCAGTGCATAGTCAGAAATTGATATTATCTGGACACATGTAAACATAGGAAACATGAATAAATATTTACTGTTTCTATGATTGATAACTGATAAGCAAAATGTTACAATAGATATAGTTAAGATCCCTATAGCTTCTGGCATAAATGTAGGTTTCATTCACCATAAATTAATTTCATGGCTCCTCTCACCACTTTTGCTCTATGACCATATTCATTCCAAGCTTTTAAGAAGCATATATTGTGGAGTGTTTTCCTGAGTACAGTAGTTTAGTCACTCAGTTATGTCCAACTTGCAACCCCATGGACTGTAGCCCGCCAGGGTCTTCTGTCTATGAGATTTTCCAGGCAAGAGTAGTGAAGTGGGTTGCCATTTCCTTCTCCAGGAGATCTTCCCAACCGAGGAATTGAAACCAAGTCTCCTGCATTGCAGGTAGATTCTTTACTAACTGAGCTACCAGGAAAGTCCTGAGAAGCGTAAATCGAGTTTGTAATGAATGATATACTCACATCAAACATAAATGGGACATAGTCCTATGTTTAAGGACAGAAGTTTGATCCCCCAATTGCTGCTCTGTGAATAGGTCCATCAGCATCATCTATCTAGATTTGATATATGTGCATGAATACATGATAGTTGTTTTACTCTTGCTGACTTACTTCACTCTGTATAATATGCTGTGTTCATCATCCATTGAAACATATACATTACTATATGCAAAATTGGACAGCCAGTGGGAATTTGCTATATGATGCAAGGAGCTCAAATCTGGTGCTCTGTGACATCCTAGAGGGATGGCATGGGGTGAGAGGTGGGAGGGAGATTCAGCAAGGAGGGGACACATGTATACCTATGGCTGACTCATGTTCATGCATGGCAGAAAGCAGCACAATTTTGTAAAGCAATTATCCTCCAATTAAAAATAAATAAATTAAAAAGAAAAAGTCTGATCCTCACTACATTTCAGATACTTACCAGATTTCTCTCTCTCAAGGATACAAAATGGGATATAAACCTGTCCTGCAATGGGTATCAGGCCCATTAACATGTGTTGACTCAGGGTTGGTTTGCAAGATCAGCCTTGTATACAGAGAGGATGGTAATTAGTGTTTGTGAAAGATTGTTTCTAAAGTCTGACAATTTGCCCCATTTTACTTGAGTGGTTTATCTTGTGTCATTTGCTTGCTCTTTCAGTCAAGGAATTCCTAAACCACTCAGATTAAGACTGTTTTAACAGTAAGCTACTGTAACTAGCATATACTGTGAATATGCATGCATAGTGTAAGAGGAATTTCAATATCTCAAGATAGGCAGGCTTTTAACTACTATGACATATAAGGCCAGCTGCACATAAAACACTCTAAAAATAAACCCACAGTAGACCCAGGGATTTTTTGGTTTCTTTTTGATATGTTACTTTGCAATTTTACTTATCCCTACACAAGGCTTCCCAATTTAAAAAAAAAAAAAAAAATGTAATAAATAAGGCCTCTTAAAATACTTTTTAGATGTTCACAAAGGCATGATAAATGCACAAAGAATTAACAATTCACCTTACTATCTATTCATTATGTTAATGGTTTGAGGATAGGAAAAGATTCAAGCTCATGAAGGCTATGCCTCAATGTTTAGACAATTTATACTTGCCAGAGCTGACATAAATGTAGATAAATACTGTTTTTTTTGACAGATCTGGACTTGCTTCAGAAATTATCTGTCAGAAGGTTGGGATGGGTCAGGTTAAAAAAAATATTTATTCTTAAAACTACCATCCATAACAAAATTAGACTCCATCATTCTCAATTTTAGTGTCTGATAAAATGAACCTTTAAGACCTTTTCTATATTTGCAACTAATAACCCCACAATTTAATCTTCCTTAAATAGCCTTATTCTCATTTTTTCATAGGCATAGAATGTGTCTGCTTAGAAATTGCAATTTTAGAAAAATAGTATTTCATGCTGTGAGGTTTTTATTTTATGTAACTGTATTTGACATGTTCCCAATAATTCAGATTTAGGAAAATGGTTTTGGGGAAAAAAAGAAGTTCATTTAAGGAACAGCTTAGTTCTTACAGGATATCCTTAAAATAATTATCTCTAGTTTCAAATATCTATATATTAACAATCAATTATTATCTTTATATTGTATTGTCTTTTATTAATATTGAAAACCCAAAGGACATGCAATCATGTAGTTTATATTGTTTGCACCTGTATGTTATTAAGAAAAACTGGGCACAAATGACTTCTAATGAAAGTTGTGGATATTAATGTGAATGATAATAAAGGATAATGGATCCAAAGATTTATGTTGACCCCAAACTTTTCTTCTGAGTTCATCCTTACTTTTCTGAAACTGCCACCTATTTTGGTGAATAGACATGATAATTGATGTATCATGGCATTGGGCATCTTGCTCATTTTTCATTCCTCTCTTTCATCCCTGCTAGTAGCTAATTTAATAATGCTGTGCTTAGGCAGTTTTGGGACAAGGAGGGGCTATTTCACCAGCTTCCTACTTTTCCACTCTTCCCATTTCCCATAGCTGGTATTAGATTGAATGGCTTTTTCTACAGTTAGATAAAAATAAAGCTCTAAATATATTTAAAAATTTTTTAAAGCTTCAATAAGAACAGCAACTTCTCAGGAGCCCTACAGTTCTCTGAAAGGTATTATTTCTCTTACTATTAAAAAAGAAAAATCAATGTGGGCACATAAAACCCAGCTAAGGTGGCAATACCTGGGTATTTTTTTTTTTTTTTTTTTTTTGCCAAAACCCTGTCTCTCTTTTACAACCATTTGACTCTTCTTCTACATTCTGACACCTGTGATTAAAGAATTTAAGGACTATAATTTTCCTACAGGAAATGATTAATCCTAACTATATTCTGTGGCTTTAAACCACTCAAAATAAATACAACTCTTAAAAAGGTATTAAAGTTTCAGAATTTTTAAAAAGTCATCAATAATGGTAGGCTGCAGAGTAAATGTAAATCTATAGCCATAGTCATGTTACATATTAGAAATTTGGTGGCTGTATTTGCAGATTTCTCACTGGCAGGAAAAGGACCTATTCTGGTAATCAATACCTTTGCTCCACTCAACAGAGTAAAGGGGACCTGTAGATTGTAGACCCCAAACATCTGATAAATGGTTCCTCTCATGAAGGGATAAAATATAGTAGATGACATAGAGAGTGGAAACGTTATTCTAAATTTCGTTCCCACTAGGCAAAGCAATGCCATCACGAAAACATAAAGAATGGGAAAATGGTTTGAAACAGAGCAGGAACTTATGGCCCTTGCCAACCCCCCACCCCCCACCCCCATGGCTTCATCCTTCCTTTTGTCTATGGAAAAACTTCAGTCAAACTGTTTTGTTTAATAAGAGAAATGAGAAGATGCAGATTTTAAGAACAGCAGTCCAACACAACTAAACAGTAACAGTTTAGTCATTAAACAAAGCCAAGGACCTTTAGTTCAAGCACTATAGATAATACTCTGAGTCATATCTTTTGATCTGTCCTCTAGATATAGACACCCCTACCAGGTGAAGGAAGTTAACTATATGATAAGCGGGATGTAGCTATGACATAAGCACCACAATTCCAACAACTGGCCTCAAAGAAATGGGAACAAACTGACCTTGGAATTGAAGATTAACTGTACTTAAAACGATCACGATGAGGCTGGTCAGACCACTAATGACCAATTTCAAGATACTCCCAGTGTTGATTGCGCTGTTTCTCCATGTGGTTCCCTGCTTCCACCTATAAAAGCTCTTGCCCACTGGTTGTCAGTTGTGAGGGGCATCTCCCCCACTCCCTATCGCTGCTGCCTAGTCACTCAGTCATGTCTGACTCCTTGCAGCCCCATGGACCATAGCCCGCCAGGCTCTTCTATCCACATAATTCTTCAGGCAACAATGCTTTAATGGGTTGCCGTTTCCTTCTCCTGGGGATCTTCCCAACCCAGGGATCGAACCTGGGTTCCCTGCATTGCAGGCTGATTTTTTATTGACTGAGTCACCAGGGAAGCCCGCCCCTCGCCACTCCCCATTGCAAATTCAATGGAGATTTCAAAATAAGGCAAACTTTCCTTTCCATCAAATTTGCCACTTTATTGTTTTTCGAGTGACTAGTCGCCAGACTCCCCTTTCAGTAATAAGTCTACTTTACAACTCTAACATACACCCTTCTGGGTGATATCCCATGGGTTTCCTTTAATGGTTCACTCACTTTGAATTCTGGCCCCCTCCTACATTTTTTTATTTTGTTTTGTTTTTGTTTTTTGGCATTTCTTAAAAATTCTTTATTCCTGCATATGTTAGGTAAGACATAGAGCAAACATGGGTATGATCACCAACAAATGGTAACTCTATCAGGGCTAAAAATGCAGCCATCCAACTATGTCAGGTTCACAACTGCAATTTTTATTTTTTTTCTTTTTCTTTTTTATTTATTTATTTTTATTAGTTGGAGGCTAATTACTTTACAATATTGTAGTGGTTTTTGCCATACATTGACATGACTCAGCCATGGATTTACAGGTGTTCCCCATCCCTCTGAGTCATCCCAGTGCACCAGCCCCGAGCACTTGTCTCATGCATCCAGCCTGGACTGGCGATCTGTTTCACACTTGATAATATACATGTTTCGATGCTGTTCTCTCAGACCATCCCACCCTCGCCTTCCCCCTTCTACATTTGATTCTTGTCACCTCTGGCTTTCACTGTTCACCATCATGTGTGTTAGTACCACTTCATTCCCTATCCTTGAGTCCTTCAAATCCACCAAGGCCGGGGCATCTAAATGTCCCTAACAAGTGGAGTGGGCATATGCACATGTGTTTTATAATTTTTAGTGTGGACATGATTTGCAGGACCTGGTACAAAATGAAAATGCAGAGCTCTTTGTTCAGAAAACAGAAGGATAGTGCCTTTAAAGTTACTAAAACATTAAACTTTTTCTTCCTTTCATGGTTTTTCTCTCTGTACTTGACATGCTGTTTTTAATTTGTATTTAATATTATTCTACATAAAGATAAATTAAGTTCTTAAATTATTACTATAATTTTACCATGTATCTCTATATCAAACAATTCCAGTTTTAAATGCAAATATAACTGTGTTCAACTAGCACATGTGGAACCACCTGACAATTCATATTTTGTAGCTAATACATGCATATGTATTTTGTTCTTTCTTGAATGATGGAAATGTTACAGAAAACTAATTCAAGTGTTTTACTTGATACACTCACATTCTACCAACATTCTCAACCATTAGCTTATTAATGAGTAAAGAAAAAATAAAAAGAGAAGGAACCAATGTATTGCTTTATCTTTCCCATACTTTCTGTATCATCATTTTCGGTGTAAATGACTGGCTGATACAGGAAAGTAATATAAGTAAGAAAAAATGGGAGAGAGTTCTTACGTTATTTATTTATTTATTTATTTATTTATTTTTTTAGAGTGGAATTGTCTTTGTTCTGTATTCAAAGTAGAAATCATGCCTAGTTGCTCAGTCGTGTCCAACTCTCTGTGGCCCCATGGACTGTAGCCCACCAGGCTCCTCTGTCCATGGAATTTTCCAGGCAAGGATACTGGAGAAACTGCCATTTCCTACTCCAAGGGATCATCATGACCCAAGAATTGAACCTGTGTCTCTTGTGTGTCTTGCATTGGCAGGTGGATTATTTTTCACCAGCTCCATCTGTTCTGGTTCAAATAGAAAGCATGGTTTCTTGGGGTTGTCAGCCCTCCTACTGAATCAGTCATTGTAACATGCTTACTTTGTACTGACGGGGTTCAGGACAGACTGCCCCCATATATGCCACTTTTGGCACATTATTTTGAACTAAATTTACTTGAGGAAAAACTTGTACAAGAAGGACATTCTGATCTTTCTCTATGTCCCCCTGAAAGGAGAAAATAAATCTCCTGTGTAAAAGGTTTGCTCAGTACTAGTAGACAGAGAGAAATTCTTATTGCCAGAAAAAGGGAATTCGGGGCTGAGAAATCTGTGTATACAAACTCTGCTCCGTTTCCTCACTAATTAGTACCAAGCATAAGTTTCTTTATTCTGTCAGTTCATCATGAGTATGTTTCTTTGTCTGAAAGCTGTAAAAGCTGCTTTGGCCATTTCTTTGGGCTTCATGTTCTTATGGAGCTCCCATACCTACATATTTAATGTTTTATCCTGTTAGTCTGTCTCATGTCAATTTAATTCTTAGACCAGCCAGAAGAACCTAGAAGGGCCGGGAAAAAGTGGCCCCTCCCAGTTGTACTTACTCTGAGACTCCACACTCCAAGGCATTATGGCAGCCCTAGAATTCTGTGCTCATTGGCACTGTGAATGTTTCATGCAAACGAGACAGCAAGGAAAAGCAAAGGTACATAGGCAGATAGCTTACCTGCTCACATTCTATTGTCCCACTAGCAAACCACAAGCTCAGAAATTAATAAGAATATCAAGAGAGTAAAAGCACATCATCAAATCAAGAATATAGTCCTTCAAAGGGACCCTGAGGGAATGAATAGATGGGACATTCATGAAATCAGCACTGGTGGTCTGTCTGGGTTTCTTCCCATCCATCAATTCCTCCTGTAAAACAGATATATTACTGACCCCTCAAAATTGGGACTGCCATCTCCTAATATACATGCCTACTACTCTTTCCTCTATGAGTCACATTTTCAATATGACTTAACTTCAGAATCTTCTATTTATTCCTCTTTTTTTTTTTTTCCTGTGCTTTCATGTCTAATGAATCAAGAACTGTATTTATTGGTGTACCTTTATTTCTAACATTAGAAAACTACCTGAGAAGTAGCTTAAGAAAAGTGGGAATATTGGATTACATAGCTGAGAAGAACTGAGGGAACACCTAGAATAAAGAAAGAGTTGCAAAAAACAGGACCATAAAAACTAAAATTGTGGTCTTCATATCACCAGGCATTCGCTTCTCCAACTGTGTCTTAATTCCTTTCATTTCAACTAATAGCTTAAATCCAAATGAGTTCAAGATTAGGAATCACATGGAGTGTCTCACACATGGTAAGTATTCAATTAAAAATATTATCATCATTTATAATTGCTATTTGTATCGTATTGTATTGCTATTGTAAGGTAGGAAGTTAAGCTTGAGCAATGAGGGAGGGCCTGGCTGAAAGGGATGCAAGCTGATCTCTAAACCCCATCCCAGAGCACCCAGGAGGGCCCACAGATATGCTACAAAATAACCACAGAGACTTTTCCAACCCTTGCACTTGCATGTTCTAGGCACACAGTGTATACAAACTACCCACAGGGGCTTCTCCAAGTAACCTTAAGCAGGTAGGAGCCTGTTAAAGGTTCATAAATACTCTGCACACACACACACACACACACACACACACACACACACACACAATTATAACGAACTGAGTCTGAGTTATGGGAAGACACACAACAGTGCCTACTGTTAATGTAATTTGCATTTGTCAATCAGCCTTGACCACATGCTCATTTGCATTCCCTTTCATTTATTGATGATGGGTACAAGCCCTATTTTGCACAGGTCACAACTGAGAGGAGGACAAGGAAAGTATAAAAAGGGGGAAGCCAAGAGGAAGAAGGAGGATGACTCCTTTGGGGTCAGCCTGTTCCCATGTCTTGGGAGTGTGGGTCTCATAAAAGACCTGTCTGCTTGAGTGAATTGAGCTGTAACTTGTCTGTTGTTTTAAACCCTTTACACAAGAACCCAGGAAGAAAAATTAAACTGACCTGGCAGTATTATTATTCTTACTTTCGTGAAAGAATAGGGGAGGCTTCCTCCATCCATTCCAGTTTGGCCTTTCTGGAGAGAAAGATTATCACTCAAGTAATATCAAGGTTAAAAGAAAGGGGAAAGTGTTGGTAAAGAGGGACAATTTGGATTGTTTGCTTCCCAGTATCATATGGTACAAGATGGGAACTCACATAAAAAAAAAAAAAAAAATTGCTGTTTACTTAAAAACAGTAAATCAATAACAATGGCTGTGTCATTTTATGATGCTCCTGATTGCATTGGCACAAATAACTTTGCTTTTCCATTTTGTCTGCTACTTCCCTAGTTTGGGAATTTAATAATTTTCATAAATAATATTCTGGGATTATATTTTAATTTATTAGTCGATCTCCGTTGTACACCATTTCTAATCTATCAAATATAAGTTACTGTATGAATATTCTTATATGTTCTGATTCATCGCTATAATACTCAAGCAAGACTAACAACTCCACATTATCTAAATCCTGATATGTAACCTCTGAACATTTTCTAATTCTGACTCTATTCTTTTTTATTTCAGCCAAAATACTTCACCTTTCATTTACACTGAGTCATGCCCCAACATGCCTTATAAATTCTCGATCTCTTACTTTTGTCCAAATCGACCTATTGACTTCAAATACACTGATCGTCAATATCTTTCTAAATCCAAATTAGTTTGTATAAAAGTATTTTTTAACTATAAAATGCAATATAATTATTACCATTATTATCATTCATTCTTAAAAATTTAGTTTGTATGCTAAAATTCACTGATAAAGCCTTTACTAATTTATCAATTCAAAAATAATCTCTTACATTTTTATGCTTTCATAGTGATATTTATTTTTGTATGATACTGCTTTTTATTCATATTTTGGATTAATATAATATTGTGTACATAGTATCACCTAAAAGAATATGATCTTTCTTTTCACATAATCTTCAAAAGCAAAAATTGAATTGATTTTATCTGATACACATCATAAAAAATCACACGATTTCCAAACTAATAATTTTTATTTTTCCTATTTTTTTCTTCCTTATGTAAGAAAACATTTGAAATTTACAATTTTTTACTTTCAACTTTTTCCTTTCTAAAGTTCAAATAAAAAATGCTTGCTAAATTAAAACAGTATGCATATCTTATCCCTATAATTTTTCTGAATATTTGTGTCTATCAATTTTTCACTCAGTCGTGTTCAAATCTTTGCAACACCATGGACTATACCATCCATGGGATTCTCCAGGCTAGAGTACTAGAGTGGGTAGCATTCCCTTCCCCAAGAAATGAATATAAGCATAAAGAGTTTAGGTGATTTATAGCTATTTATCTTCGTATATGTCATGTACATGAATTTTTCTTGTAAAAATATTATTTTAAGGTGGCAAATCAAGTATATGAAGATAAATATAATGAGATCAATGTTAAGTAATCTTTTTAAGGAAAGTCACCTTCGATGGTCCCTTTTGTTATCTCCTAGAGCAGACCTCGTGGACTGAATTGAATCAACCAGCTGTTAGTATTATCAGAAAACCACTGGTTTATATATTTTTGCCTCATTGTACAGCAGAACTACAAAGGCAGACGTGAATAGTTGAGATAGAGCCTTTATGGGTCACAAGGCATTGACAGCTAGCCTTTTACAGGAAACAAAGCTTGCCAACTCCAGGGTCTGGTAAAGCGTTTAGTAAGTTGTCAATAAACATGGTATTGATTTTAATAAATCCATATGTAGTTATTGAAAGTCTATTTTAAACTAACTATCAACATATTATTTTCTAAAAGTTTTATGGAAGGACATTTTAGTTTTCTATAAACTTTTAAATAGGCTTTCTTTGGAATCCTACAGGGTCTGGTTTTCTACAATCTGACAAAAAGTTGAATACATTCCCTGAATTTCATGTTACATACTATACATAGTATCATTGACACAATGATACTATATTGTGTCAATGCTTTTTCTATTGGGTTTATTTTCAAGCAATATTATAGAACAGGTTAGAAAGCTATACAATAATATAATTATTCACAATATTACATGAGAAATGCATGGTACAGAGTTCTCTCACTGACGTTGGGATCAAAAATGGTGAATGTGACTTATTTTGTAACTAAAATGCCAAAATTAATGTTTACTTTATTAATAAGCAATCAAAATACTCCATAGTTAGAGATATCTAAATCAAAATTATTTCATCTTTATATTGTAGTTGATTATGTGTTTTTTAAAATTCAAGAATATCCAAAATTCTTTAAAGATGAAGCAGTGAGTATTCCCAAATTGTTATAAAGTTATTTAAGTAGACTTAGAAATGTGACTGTCCAAAAACTTGATTTTTTTCTACTACATATAAATTATAATTCAGCTATTATTTATCACTATAATAAAGCATCAGTTATTGATTTCCATCATAGCTAAAGTTGGCAAAATATTAGTTATTGCCAGATATTTTGTTTTGAAATTTTCTTTCTTAGTCTCACATATATAACTTAGTTTTTCTCAGAATACATTAGCAATTCATAGACTGGAGAACAGAGATAACAAAACACTTTTAAATTTTCAGAAAATATAGC
The DNA here is from genome assembly GCF_019320065.1 of Cervus canadensis. NCBI lineage: Eukaryota > Metazoa > Chordata > Mammalia > Artiodactyla > Cervidae > Cervus > Cervus canadensis. Next base: position 10,058,448 of record NC_057396.1, read on the forward strand.
TAAATGTTATGAATATTTTAGAAAGTTTCATCCACTTCTTTGAAGAATTTGTGATGTACAAAATGTTTAGGAACTCTCTGAGGTGATATAATCCACTATGATCACTACATAGTGTAGAAGTGGAAGTGAAGTCACTCAGTTGCGTCCGACTGTTTGTGACCCCATGGACTGTAGCCCAACAGGCTCCTCCATCCATGGGATTTCCCAGACAAGAGTACTGGAGTGGGTTGCCATTTCCTTCTCCAGAGGATCTTCCCAACCCAGGGATCGAACCCGGGTCTCCTGCATTGTAGGCAGATGCTTTACTGTCTGAGCCAACATCCCAAATCAGTCATTAGCCTAAATAGCGCTTTTGACCATCAGACTTACATACACCGAGTGGTCTACATGCTTCTCTGCTGGATTGTTCCACAGGTACTGAAACTCAGCATTCAGTAGTAAAATTCATCTTTACTTCCTTGATTTGTTCTTTCTCTCTTGTCTTTTAGCTGCAAGAAAGATTTTAGGACTCACCAGTTTCTATCTGTCTGAATTCAAGAGACTCAAGACTTTGCGAATAGAATCAATCACAATGCCCTCTCAGTTGTACCGTACTAAGTGTGTCTCAGGTTTCATTTCAAATTTCTTTGCAGGGCTTACAATACTGCAGATTTGGGGCTTTATTTACCACTCCCAGCCTGAGTTGCCAGCATCCTCTACCCTCTACTTCTTTTTTTTTTTTTTTCTTTTTTTCTTATTGGAGGATAATTGCTTTACAATGTTGTGTTGGTTTCTGCCATACAACAAAGTGAATCAGCCAAAAGTACACATATGTGCCTTCCCTCTTGAACCTCCACTGAAACATATATATTACCATATGTACAATAGATCACTAGTGGAAAGTTGCTATATAACAGCCTCTGCCTGTCCGTCTCTCTGTGCAAGTGTTGTCATGAAAAAACCATGTTTATGAGAGAAAATTGATTCATTTAAATGAAAGAACCATTTTCAGTGTTCTTTCATTCATGTCTGACTCTTTGCGACTCCATGGAGAGTAGCCTGCCAGGCTCCTCTATCCCTGGGATTCTCCAGGCAAGAATACTGGAGTGGATTGCCCTGCTCTCTTCCAGGGGACCTTTCTTGACCCAGGGATTGAAGCTGCATCTCTTATGTCTGGCAAGTGGATACTTTACCACTAGTGCCCCCTGGAAAGTCCATAACACACTCTATTTTTCACTTTCAAGCTATCTTAAGTTTTATATAAGTACCCCTGAAAAGTTTTCATGATTCTTTAAGATTTGGCTGACTTTCCCCTCCTAGTTGACTCTAGATATAATAGACTCTATTATTACTACTGTAATGTCCACACTCACTTTCAAGTAAATCTACTCAGTAATATACTGGGAAATATTTAAGAACTGGCTCTCTGGAAAGCAAAAGACTAAGAAATGTAGTATTTCACAGATCTCCTTGATGAATCTGATTTCATCAAGACTACTGATATGAATTTAACTGGTTTGCACAATTCTTAAAAATTTGACAATTGGCTATGATAAAGGCCAGATTCAACACACTACTGATTTTACACTATATATACCTAGTATATGTCTCAGTTCAGTTCAATTCATTCACTCAGTCCTGCCCGACTCTTTGCGACCCCATGAACCTCAGCACACCAGGCCTCCCGGTCCATCATTATATGTCTAGCACCTTGCATAATGACAGAGCATAGTGAAGACACATTAAATGTATATTTTTATTTCAGATAAAAAGAGAAAAGTGGCGGGCAATCACAAATGCTCGTTCCATGAATGTCTAATGAAATTATTTAAAAAATGTTAAAGAAAGAAAATAAAGCAATTTTTTAAAAAGCTAGTTAGGAGGAAAGTAAGATAGCCAATAAGAATGCTAAAAAAGAAAGGGCATAAAAGGGAGGTTCCCAGCAGGGAGGGAAGAGAAAGGAAAGGAGTTATTGATGCGATTGGGTTTAAATCTATGATATTATTATTTATTTTGTATTATCTTATCTTTTTTGGTCATTTTACTGCCTTTTATAAAACTGCATTTCTTTTTCTTTAATTTTTTTTAGTTTTCCACTTTATCATTTATATTTACATATTGCTTATGCCTCTTTTAATTTTTTTTTTTAGAATTTTTTCCAAGAATTTACGTATACATTTTTAACTTATTACAATCTGCTTCAAAATATACTCATTCCATGTCATGTATGGTGGCCTACAATATACTGCCATTTCCACCCCTTATCCACTGCATCGCTTTGTTGCGTGTTTTACAACTACATATATTATAGTGAAGTGGCTCAGTCGTTTCCGACTCTTTGCAACCCCGTGAACTATAGCCTACCAGGCTCCTCCGTCCATGGGATTCTCCAGGCAAGAGTACTGGAGTGAGTTGCCATTTCCTTCTCCAGGGGATCTTCCTGACCCAGGGATCAAACCCTGGGTCTCCTGCAATGCAGGCAGATGCTTTACCCTCTGAGCCACCCAAATGCAATTTATTTGTGTAAATAAATAACAGCTTCAGTAACAAAAGTGTCTTTTAAATAAGTTGAGAAATTTAACAAAATCGGCTTCTATATTTGCCCTCATTTGCCATTTTCAATGTTCTTCATTCCTGCAGATGCCAATGTCTTTACAATTATTTCTCCTCAGCCCAAAGCATTTTTGTTCGCATTTTAGTAAAGTGTGCCAGTGGTCAATTCTATCACTATGTGTAACTCTAAATGTCAAATTATTTTTCAGTTTTTTAAGGAATTTTCTTTTGGTCAGTAAAAATATTCTGGCCTCCTTTCTGGTAAAATTTAGCCATTTTAAAAATCTTTATACTTTTCAAAAAAAAAAAAAATCTTTATACTTTTCAGTATAGTGTCCCCACCCACACTATTTTTAATAATTTCTTTTTACTTTCGGTTTTAACAGTTTGATTAAGGTTTATATTTACATAGGCTTTGTTTATTTTGTCTTCATCCTCCTTGGGGTTTATTGAATTTATAAGCTTTAATTGTTATTTATCATATTATGAAAATATTATATTTTAAATTAAGTAAGCATTTTATTTTTAGAACAGTTTTAGATTCACAGCAAAATTGGACAGAAATTACAGAGTTCCTGCATACATACTCTTCCCAAACATACACATTCTCCCCACTATCAAATTCTGAACTGCCATGGTATATTTGTTACAATCAATGAATATACACAGATACTTCGTTATCACCCAAAGGCTATAATTTATGGTTAAGGTTTGCTTTTGGTGTAGCACATTGTATGGGTTTGACAAATGTATAAGGATATGTATCATGATTATCATATCTTTCAGAATAATTTCACAACCTTAAAAATCTTCTGAACTCTGCTTCTTCATCCCTCCTTCCCTACAGCTACAGAAACCATAGATCTTTTTATTGTCTCAATAGTTTTTCCTTTTCTAGAATGTCATATAGTTGAAATAATACAATATATAAACCTTTTAGATTGATTTATTTTACTTAGTAATATTCATTTAAGTTTCTTCAATGTTTGTTTATGGCTGGATAGCTCATTTCTCTCTGGCACTGAATAATATTCCTCTATTTAGATGTACGTCATTTTTATTTATCCATTCAACTACTGAAGAACATCTCAGCTGCTTCCAACTCCTACAGGGGATCTTCCCGACCCAGGAATCAAACCATGTCTCCTGCAGCTCCTGCTCTGCAGGTGGATTCTTTACCATTGAGCCACCAGGGAAGCCCAAATAGATGCTGGATTTTGTCAAAAGCTTTATCTTCATCTGTTGATATAATTGGAGCTTTCCAGATGGTGCTACTGGTAAAAAATCTGCCTACCAGTGCAGAAGACAGAGGAGATGCAAGTCCCACCCTTGGGTCAGAAAGCTCCCTTAGAACAAGAAATGGCAACCCACTTCAATATTCTTTACTGGAGAATCCCATGGACAGAGGAGCTTGGTGGGCTATAGTCCTTAAGGTTGCAGAGTTGGACTCTACTAGGCATATACAGCGTATTGATATAAGCACATATTTTTTTCCTTTAGTGTGTTGAGGTGAGGGGTAACATTAATCAATTTTTGAATGTTGAATGAACCAGGCATATCTGGGATAAATTCCACTTGCTTGTGGTCTACGATTCTTTTATCATTGTTGAATTTGGTTTGCTAATCTTCTATTTAGAATGTGTGCCTCTGTGTTTGTGTGTGCTATTGATTTTCCTTTCTTGTAATGTTTTCATCTGGTTATGGTAGTAGAGTAATTCTGGCTTCATAGAATGAGTTAGGAAAGAATCTCTCTGATTTTATTTTCTGAGAGAGTTTATAGAGAACTGTATAATTACTTTCTTAAATGCTTGGTAGAATTCACCAATGAACCCATCTAGGAATGACATTTTCTGTTTGGAAAGGTTATTAACTATTCATTCAATTTTTTGAGAGATAGGCCTATGTCTTCTTCATTGGAGTTTTGGCAAATTGTGTCTTTAAAGGATTTGGTCGATTTTATCTAGGTTATTAAATTTATAGAAATAAAGTTTTCACAGTATTTATTATCCTTTCAAGTATGTAGGATCTGTAGTGGAGTCCCCTTCATTTCTGGTATTAGTAATTTTGCCCTTTCTCTTTTGTTGTTTGTTAGTTGCAGTTTAGGTTTTCTTACTTTGGCACAAGTTCCCATAGGAGTTTCCTCTATTCCCTGCTTCTCACAATCATAAGTTATGATTCTCTGTATTTTGCTCTATTTCTCTGCCTATTTGGGGAACCATAATTTTCCCTAGAAACTCACTTGTCTGTCAAGTCTAAGAAGTATTGTTGGTTTTCAATCAATTAACCTTTTTACTTTTTAGGATGGAGTAGTGACTTTTAAGCTCCTTATGTACCAGACAGAAAAAGAGTTATTATTTTTCTAATATTCTGCCTGTAACTTTCTCTCACCTCTCCTTCTCAGATTTCAATTACATGCAAGTTAGATATAATAATATTGTTCCACAGGCCATTTGCAAATATGAGGTTTCTATTCTTTCTTTTGTATTAATGATCATCCTTTCTTGTTGTTATTTCATTTATATTTGTCATATCTAACATTTTATTAAATGATTTATTGTAATTTTTTAGGAATGTTTCTGGTTAACAGCAAAATAGTGGATTTCAGTTCCTACTCCACTAAACTTCCTTTTGCTTATTTATATGTTAATTAAATTTATTTAATTGATGATAACTTTTGCATTTATTCTGATTTTTTATTATGGAGAAATATATATTTTTTTATTTTAATCTACAAATCATTCTAATAAAGGTGCTAAACCAGTTCAGAGAAAAATTGTGGGATAAGGACCTTAAGCTGGATATCTGTGGACAGTGATGCTTGGAAAATTGCTAGACATTAACTCTGCCTTTTCCTTCTAAATGAAGTTGTGGTCTTCTTGAGTTTTGAGTTCGGTTTAAGAATAGTGGAAGACTCTGATGTCTATACATTTTCTTTTCTGGACATATATTGTAGTATAACTTGTTTCTGAAGATATACAGAAGAATAATACATATAGGAGGCATATTAAAATACGAAAATACATTTACTAAGCTTGAATGGACCCTCTCTTCAAGACAGCCACTTCTTTTCATGGAAAGTCCAAAGTTAGGAGCTTTTAATACTCTACACTGGAGTAGGAAGCCTTTCCCTTCTCTAGGGGATCTTAACAACCCAGGAATTGGACTGGGGTCTTCTGCATTGCACACAGATTCTTTACCAACTGAGCTGTCAGAGAAGTCCACTACTCTATCCAGCTTCTCTCATTTTCCAATATTAACATTTTTTGTCTGAAATAGCAAACAAGCAATTTAATATGATCTTTCTTTCTTTGGAAGTCAACCAGATTTTAGGAATTTTGATGGCAGGCAATTCCCCACCCTCTACTCTTTGTCCCTTTAATGATTCTAGTAAAGAAAATATGTTTTTATTTACTGCAATGGGTAGTGTCATTTATCTGTCCAAAATTTCCATGTGGTTTTTTGGAATGGTATATACTTTCAGTTATAAGATAAATAAGTACTAGGGGTATAATTTAAAGTATGACAAATGTGATTAACACAGTTGTATGTTATGCATGAAAGTTATTTAGAAAGGAAATGCTAGAGGAAAATTTTTATTTCTTCAATTGTGTACCTGTATTGCATCCAAATGAGGCGATAAATGTTCACTTAACACATTGCGATAATCATCTCATGATGTCTTAAGTCAAATAGTTATGCTGTACACCTTAATCTTATACTGTTGTATGTCAATTATACATCAATAAAACTGGAAGAAGAAAAATTAAATAAAAATTATATCTTATATAAGTTAATTAATTAATTATAGTGTACATTCAAGTTGGTTTCTAGATTTGAAATAGTGGAGGAATAAGTTGTATTCCAGAATAAAACCTTTTAAAAGAAAATCAAAATACAAAGTGTGAACACATGTGCTTCAGTTCAGTTCAGCTCAGTCACTCAGTCATCTCCAGCTCTTCATGACCTCGTGGGCTGCAGCACACCAGGCTTCCCTGTCCATCACTAACTCCCAGAGCTTGCTCAAATTCATGCCCATCGAGTCGGTGATGCCATCCAACCATCTCATCCTCTGTCGTCCCCTTCTCCGCCTGCCTTCAGTCTTTCCCAGCATCAGGGTCATTCCCAATGAGTCAGTTCTTTGCATTAGGTGACCAAAGTATTGGAGTTTCAGCTTCAGCATCAGTCCTTCCAATGAATACCCAGGACTGATCTCCTCTAGGATGGACTGGTTGGATCTCCTTGCTGTCCAGAGGACTCTCAAGAGTCTTCTCAAACACCACAGTTCAAAAACATCAATTCTTTGGTGCTCAGCTTTCTTTACAGTCCAACTCTTACATCTATACATGACTACTGGAAAAGCCATAGCTTTGAGTAGATGGACCTTTTTTGGCTAAGTAGTGTCTTTGCTTCTTAATATGCTGTCTAGGTTGGTCATAACTTTTCTTCCAAGGAGCAAGTGTTTTTTAATTTCATGGTTGAAGCCACAATCTGCAGTGACTTTTCAAGCCCCCCAAAATAAAGTCTCTCACCCTTTCCAGAGTTTCCCCATCTATTTGCTATGAAGTGATGGGACCAGATGCCACGATCTTAGTTTTCTGAATGTTGAGCTTTAAGCCAATTTTGTTCACTCTCTTCTTTCACTTTCATCAAGAGGCTCTTTAGTTCCTCTTTGCTTTCTACCATTAGGGTGGTTTCATCTGTGTATCTGAGGTTATTAATATTTCTCCCAGCAATCTTGATTCCTGCTTGTGCTTCATCCAGCCCAGTGTTTCTCATGATGTATTCTGCATATAAGTTAAATAAGCAAGGTGACAATATACAGCCTTGATGTACTCCTTTCCTGATTTGGAACCAGTCTGTTGTTCCATGTCCAGTTCTAACTGTTTCTTCTTGACCTGCATACAGATTTCTCAGTAGGCAGGTCACATGGTCTGGTATTCCCATCTCTTGAAGAATTTCCCACAGTTTGCTGTGATCCACAAAGTCAAAGATCTCTTGTGTTTTTGATGAACTAACAGATGTTGGCAATTTGATCTCTGGTTCCTCTGCTTTTTCTAAATCCAGCTTGAACATTTGGAAGTTCACAGTTCACGTTCTGCTGAAGCCTGGCTTGAGCATTTTGAGCATTACTTTACTAGCATGTGAGATGAGTGCAGTTGTATGGTAGTTTGAACATTCTTTGGCATTGCCTTTCTTCGGGATTGGAATGAAAATTGACCTTTTTCAGTCCTGTGGCCACTGCTGAGTTTTCCAAATTTGTTGGCATATTGCGTGCAGCACTTTCACAGCATCATCCTTTAGGATTTGAAATGACTCAACTGGAATTCTATCACCTCCACTAGCTTTGTACATAGTGTTGCTTCCAAAGGCCCACTTGCATATAAAAAGCGTAAGTCTTGAACTCTCTAGTAACAATACACTAAATTTTCTTTGTCAGTGCATTTCTCAGCTCCCACAATATAGACTGAAATTAAAATGTACCCATATGTTGACAAGGAATATCCTGCTCTGCTCAGCTGGTTATTGTTAATTGCAGTTTAAGGTGCAACATTGATCTGTGGTACTCAGCTATGCTGTGGTTCAGTCAGAAATCTCAGAACTCTGAAGAAGGAAAAAAGAGAAAGTAAGAAATGAAATGCACCTGTTTCTCTGTGAAAATTAAAATGTAAAAGAAAGGAAGGAAAAACCTGAAAACTTGTTCTATCATAAGTATGAGCTGATGTGATACATGAAGCATTTTCCATGAAGTATGCTTTGAAACCTTGGTAATATTGGAGAGGATTTAAAAGTTGTTTTTAATGTTTCAGGGAAGCTATGGTGTAGATGTAACTCTGTGACCTGATGCTAGTTTTAAGTGGTAAAATTGTTGTGCACTTAATGTGAGAGGACAGTTTGAAATAATAAAGTAGCCAGTGTTATTCCCCAGGAGAACTGAGACCTGGTTAATCTGTTGTGAACTTTGGAGACACAATTTATGCAGCAGACTTCTAGATGTGATTCTACTTATAGGAAAAAAAAAAAATTCTATGTGTTTTACAAATTGTTTACTATTATAATAAAAAGACCTTTTGACAGGTGTGTGCCATTTTATCCTTGGTCAGTATGTGTCATTTGAATTTTATATGTATATCAATTATGTGAATCCACAGGTAATGTGTGTAAATGCCAAACATGGTAAGATTTTATCTTATAAATGTGATTAGATAAAATAACCCCTGATAGAAACTAAGGAAAGTAGCAGAATGTTTAACCTGATGACTGATGTTACATGATTTATGTTAAAATTTATTCTTTTAATCAATGAACTAAGCATCAAATGAAGAATAAAATTCAAATTAGCAACATTAATGTTTTGACAAAAAAAATACTGGTTTACTGAAGATATCACCAATATCAAGTGTATGAGAAATAGGAATTTTTTATCTTTACTTGGATATTCTTATGTTGGCATGATGGATCATATTTGGACCTTGTTACCTTGCATAGTCTTTTGAATTCAACTTAAATATATTACAGTGAGCCATATTATGGTTAAATTCTACCACTTTTTTCCTTTTTTCAAATTGTCTAATGACGTGCTAGATGCCATTTTGTTTTATCTGGTGATCTTATAATTATAAAAACAAAGACAAATGCTTGCACTAAAATATAATATCTATACTTTGTTATATCACTGGTCATGGAGAGAGAATACACTCATTATTTTTCTGTAAAATTTCATTAAAAATACAAAATTATACACACACACATATGCATATTCACACTAACAATTCTTTAATGCTGAAGAATTTATCTATGTCTATCTCTCTGAGACATAAAAACAAAGAATATCAGAAACCAGTATTGTACAACCAATCATGGCATAAACTGGAAACACAATTCGTTAAGCAAAAATACTGGTTTAGGCTAATATTAGGTCAAAAACATCAGTGCCAGCAATGAAGGCCATGTTTATAATAAAACAGAAGTCTTAACAGAAAAGAGAACATGGAAAAACAATACTGGTTGAAATGACCTAACTTAATAATTGCACTTTTAAAGCCCTGGTCTTAAACATCTTTTAATCAAGGCAAAATCCACCTCTGACTCTTTAGTGTCTTAATGTGGGGTTGACAGAACATAAATATTTATATTCATTTAATCTCTAGATCAAACCAAGGTGAATGTTTTGAAAAATTAAATAGTAAAGGTTAATAAAATTGAATGAACTTGTCAAAAAAATCTATACATGAGTTGTTATTTCTTTTTCTGACAGGAGAATGGACATAGGGTTGGAACTCAAGGGGGCAGCACCAGCATTATAGTCCTTTCAGACATGGGCAGCAGATGTCATTAAGTGATCTCATTATCATTTTATTTATTTATTTATTTTTTTTGGCAACAGGATAATGTGTAAGGTAATTTTCATAAATGCTGGAAAACATTTTCACATTTTATACAGTTGTACATGGTATGAAACATATAGCTAGTTGGCTGTAGGAAATACCAATTTTTCTTGACCATTTTTCTGTATTTTTCAAATGAAGAAAAAAAATGTTCTCTATAAAGAATTTTTTGGGAAAAAATCTAATTCTGAAAAGATAACCTTTACTGCAAATCATTGTTTAACAACATCAGGAAATGATTTACACTATAGAAAAGTGAATGGAAGACATTATAGTATCAATGAGGAAAAATTCTTAAATTGAATGAAATTTACTGTAAAATTAAATATTATATGTGTGGCTATTTTTATACTGAATTTTTGTACTCCATTGTAATTCAAGTTTATGATATGGAAAATACTTGTTATTTTATTTACTTGGTTGTTTAATATTAATTGCAAAAGATAACTAGGATTTTTGGTATTCAATCATATAATAGATTCATAATGTCATTATCAAAAATCAAAATATTAGCACATAAAATCATATTTGTGCAAATTATGAAAGAGTTGTGCAATGATTATTTTCATGGGTAAAAATCAGTTATCTAAAATATTTTCTCTCTAATAAGTAACATGATTCCCAAGATAACTTCTACTCCACCTCAAGAGACACAATTAAGCCTTTTATAGATCTTATTTCACATAACTGAAGGATATAGAGAAATATATTTTATTTAAATGTTTAAAGATTTCTTTAGTAAAGAAAATATTGACTTAAGAATAGTAAATACAATATGGATGAATGAATGTGACAAAAATTCCCACAAACTTGGTCTTTTGATAAAAAAAAATTCAGAATTTTGACACGCAAGTTGAGACAATACATGCTATTTTAATTTTCCCTGCTTTCTTTGACTAAGGATTAGTAATAACTAGATAACTGGTGAGGTGAGTGTTATTGGATGAAGTGTAGGGCTTATGAAAAGAATGAAGAAACTAGGATTATCCTTAAGATATCTTGCTCAAATGATGAAAGATGAGTCAATAAAAATAAATCCAACAGTAGGATATACAGATTTGAGGAGTAAAAAAGGATATACATATATTGGACATATTTGGTTGAGATACCTATAGAATTACCATGTAAAGGTGTGTGCTAACAGTTGGCCATCACAGTCTGAAATTTTAGATACAACAGGAATCATAGTGACTGAGAGCAAATAAAATGAGCCAATACAGTTAAGGTTAATTAAGAGCTCTGATGAAATGCTATATGATCCTAACAATCAGGAACATCTGCTGAATCTTTTGAAGATTCAGGTTCCTAAATTATTCCTCAGATCTACTTTGGCGATGAGGCTCAAGAATTTATTATTTTTTCCTTAAATAAGCATTGCAATTGATATGATGGATAATAAAGCTTGAGAAGCATTGATTTAACTGAGCAATAAAAAAAATAACACAGCAACCAGCAAGATATAAATGTCAAAAAGAATGCCAAGAAAACAAGATCACAAAAAGCAGGAAAGGAGATCAAGGAGAAATGGTCCATAGGGTTAATGCTGCACAGAGGTCAAATAACAAAAGATGTGAAATACTTCTACTAGATTTACAATCCAGTAGTGGTTAATAATCTTATCCCAAACAATATGAGCAAAATAGTAAGGAAAAAAAGAATGAAAACTGAAGACTGAGGAGCAAGACTACAGAGATTTTGTTAAGAAACAAGTTTGTCTTGAAGAACATTTTTAAGTAATGTAATATACAGAGAAAAAAGTAAACTGCTGGCTTTTTATTTTATTATTTTAAGAGAGAAGAAGCTTATTCCAATAAACCAAAAATTATATATTTTCTAGTCAATATAACATCAAACAGACAATTCTTTCATCAATCCACCACTTTTATAACTTGTAATTCCACACTGTAGCTCCTGGTTCATAATAGTATATCCAAGTTAACCTGTAATTTCCTTTCATTTTAGGAGCAGAGGCAATAAAAGATGTTGGAAATCACATTTTATTGAAAAAAAAATTAGAAGAGGTTCAATTTTTAAAAATACTGACAAATGTTTAAGCCATCAGCATCTGCAATTTACCACAAGTCTAGTGGAAACCACGTTGAATTCCTTGATGTGTGATTAAATAGTTATAAGTAATTCAACACACACACATCCTGTGAGCAAGGTAAGTCTCAGAAAAGTAGCTACAACATAAAAGTATGTCCGGTTGTCACTTATTAATGAGACCAACAATCCCCTGTACACATGAGTCTTTTATGAAATGTTCCACTGAATGCTTTATGTTATTGAATTTTTTGCTCAATACAGACAATTTGGGAATAAGCAAATAAAATTCGATGTTGTCCTCAAGTAATCATTTTTCTGGTCCTTGATTTCCCTCTGCCACTATATTTTTATTGTGTTTGAGCATTGAGAGTGGAAATAATTTAAAGGATTTTCATTTTCTATCCTCACTGTGTCTAGAAAAAATCAAATTAATGTTTTAAAAAAGTTTTCCTGAGTTGATACTTGTTGAAGAAGGAAGGGAGGGAGGATGAATCCTACAAAAAAGGATCCTTTGTAGGAAGGGATTTTGTATCTGTTTAAAAAAAAAAAAAAAAAACTCCATTGTTTTAAACATTTGCCACTCATACCTGAGTTTGCAAACATAAGGCAATGTCATTCAAACTTGAGAAAAATGCTTTATTTGGGATCTTCATAGAAATGAATTGAACACTTAGCTGCAATTATTGCCATACAACATTTCATATAGATAAGTTCAGGGAAACTAAGCTGTTTTTTTCCCCTGCAGTCCATTGTGTATCTCAACACTCCCTAAAGATTTTAGAAAAGTATCTGCTTGCCATGTGAGATTCTGATGGCAATATAAGTGCCTTACACTTCAGATGTTAATAGAAAAATGCTTATAATTGTCATTTTATTACAGTTAGTTGCAATAGTGGTATCCATAACTCCCTGTCATTGGACAATACTAATCTTAACCATGTAGTAAGTATATTATTGTAGTATTTAATTTAAATTTTGTACAAAATTTAATCTTTGGTTTTACTAATGCAGGAACTGAAGAACAAATATGTTATATTACTTGCCCAAGAAACACAACAAAATGTGGACGATTTTTAAACAGATGGGAATACCAGACCACTTTACCTGTCTACTGAGAAACTGAGAAGCAGTAGTTAGAACTGGACATGAAAAAACAGACTGGTTCAAAATTGGCAAAGGAGTACTTCAAGGCTATATATAGTCACTCAGCATATTTAACTTATATACAGAGTACATCATGCAAAATGCCAGGCTGGATGAATCACAAGCTGGAATCAAAAGGCCAGGAGAAATAACAACTTCAGATACGCAGATGATACCACTCTAATGGCAGAAAGCAGAGAGGAACTAAAGAGCCTCTTTATGAAGGTGAAAGAGGAGACTGAAAAAGCTGGCTTAAAACTCAACATTCAAAAAACTAAGATCATGGCCTCTGGTCACATCACTTCATGGCAAATAGATGGGGGGAAAGTGGAAGCTGTGGTAGGTTTTATTTTCTTTGGCTAAAAATATCACTGTGAACCATGACTATAGCCATGAAATTAAAAGACTCCAGTTCTTTGGAGGGAAAGCTATGACAAACCTAGACAGTGTATTAAAAGGCAGAAACATCACTTTGCTGACAAAGATCCGTATAGTCAAAGCTATGGTCTTTCCAGTAGTCATGTACAGATTGACAGTTGGACCATGAAGGCTGGGAGTTGAAGAACTGATGCTTTCAAGTTATGGTGCTGGAGAAGACTATTGAGAGTCCCTTGGATAGCAAGAAAATCAAACTAGTCAATCCAGAAAAAAATCAACCCTGAATATTCATTGAAAGGATTAATGCTGAAGCTGAAGCTGCAATATTTTGGATACCTGGTGCAAAGAGCTGATTCATTGAAAAAAATCCTAATGCTGGGAAAGATTGAGGACAGTGGGAGAAGGGAGCAACAGAAGATGAGATGATTAGATAGCATCACTGGACTCCATAGATATGAAGCTTAGCAAGCTCTGAGAGATAGTGTAGAACAGGGAAGCTTGGCATACTGCAGTCCATGGGGTTGCAAAAAGTGAGACATGACTGAGCAACTAAACAACAACAATATACAAGGCAGAAGCATCTTAGTAATTTTCAAGCCATAATTAACATATATACATATATATATATATATGCTAATCTGTTTTAATAGTCAAAGCTAATAACCAAAAAAGATTTTTGATAAAAAATAAAATAATGATTGCGTATGGCTACAGTTTCCTTGAGAAAGTTATGAATAACAATAAGAGGCTATGTCAAGACCTGGAGTTTAGAACGCAAATTAATAGATATAGAGATTTAATAGTGAGATCAAAGAAAGAACAGACGCCTATGTAAATTCTCTGATATCTTGGATGAAAGTCTGTGTTCTAAATTATCAGTCCATGTGTCATTAAAATAAAGAAACAAGAACTCAGTGAGGAATTAAAATATTCCAAATCACAAAAAACAAAGCATCTTAGTAGAATATTTTTTTTCTGACTCATCACTTGCCTGCATTTGACAGCTGTGGGGATTTCTTTGGGCTAAGAAAGAAATATTTTTGGTTTTGGTCTTCACTTGTCTTCTCTCTTTCCTGCTGTTTCCATGGAAAGGGATAGAGTAATTACCCTTAAATGTGCCCTTATTTAGTGTTGGTGCAAAAACTAATAAAATAAGTTACCAGATGACAAAACAGTTTTTTGTTCGGTATCTTCAGAAGTAAAAATTCAAGTGAAAGGTTTGGTTTGGGAGATGGACTAAAACTCCTATCTAGCAATGGAAAATGAGAAAAGGAAAGGTAACCGATAAAAGGATATGTTACCAAGACACCTATCACTGTGGCTATCTGGAGATTAATCCTCTGGGAAACCTCCAGGAGCATAGCACAGAACACTTGGCTGAGATTTATCTCACCTGAAGCATGAGAGAACTGAGAAGCCAACTTTCATCCATCATTTGTTGGAGATTGTTATGGGTGAGAGATAGTGATATAAACAAAGCATTATCTCTGCTTTCTTTCCTTAGAGAGGATTTGTTCTGAGGAAGGCAGAGATTCTTGCAGACAAATGCCTTTATGAATTTTATTTACCAAAACTCAAAACCATTGGAGAGATTATGATTGGTATTCTGAGCACCTGAGAAAGCAGATTCCAGGATCAAGAGAAAGTCTTCAGCACACAGTTGGTCAACAAGCACAGAAAAAGAGGCTCAACATCACTAATTATTAGAGACATGCAAATCAAAAGCCACAATGAGGTGTCATCTCACATTAGTCAGAATGGCCATCATCAAAAAGTCAGCAAATAATAAACATCAGTAAGAGAGTGGAGAAAAGGAAACCTTAATACACTGTTGGTGAAAATAAAAATTGGCAACCATTATGATTGCTGAAGAAGGAGAGCATAGAGATTCCTTAAAAATAAAATTACCATGTGATCCAGCAATCTCATTCCTGGGCATATATCTGGAAGAGATGAAACATGCAATTCAAAAAGATATATGCACCCCAGTGTTCATAATAGCACTAAGACACAGAAGGATTGTAAATGTCCATCAACAGAAACACATGAAAGGATAAAGAAGATATGGTATATATATAAAAAGGGATATTATTCAGCCACAAAAAAGAGTAAAACATTGCCATTTGCAGCAACATGGATAAATCCAGAACTTATCATACTGAGTGAAGTAAGCCAAAGACAAATATTATATGATATCACTTAAGTATTGAATATAAAAAAACAAGACATATGAACATTTTATAAAACAGAAACAGACTCATAGACATAGAAAACAAATGTATCGTTACCAAAGGGGAAACAGACTGGGGGATAACCTAGGAGTTTGGTGTCAGGAAGCATTTAACAAAAGTCTTCCTGTGTGCTGTTTTGGATCTGTCAGGAACCCTCTGGCCCTTATTGATTCCTGAATATTCAGGAATTAAGAGAAGAGGCACGCCTTTCCCAGGGCTGAGGAATCCAGGCATTTCCCATTACAGTGATAAGTACCCTTTTCCTTTTTATGAGCCATACGGTAAAAGGTGATTGTTTGCAACTCTCTCTTTGATAGGGATCGTCTTATGTTTTGTAAGTCTGGAATTTTAATCTTTGTCTTTCCTGAGAATAACCACCTTGTAAGACAGTATGTATGCCCACGCCATGTTGATTAAAACACCTTTGCTCCATCAGAGCTTTGGTCCCCGTGTCTTTCTTTCTGTCTATTCCTTCTCTTTCTCTCTCTACCTCTCTTTTTCTGGCTAATTCCTTGGAGCGCGGAGGCCCGCTGAGCTCACTTTCTTGCCCAGGCTTCTAAGACCGTCTCGAGAAGGCGCACTGTGCCTTCACCCGCTTGAGAGGGCGCCTGGTGCCTACGTGCAGCAGAGCAAGCCCTAAGAACAGGACTATTGGCTTTCCGCGTAAACCAGGGGGTATCAGCCTCTTTCTCTCTCTTACTCTGGGAACCACCAGGTTCCGGTCCATTAAAGGACCAACAAGGGCCATCAGCCTCTTTCTCTCTCTTACTTTCTTATCGTCGACTCTGGACTACCAGGTTCCGGTCCATTAAAGGACCAACAGTTTGGGACTAACAAATACATTTCACTACATATAAAACAGAAAAACAATAAAGATTTACAGTGTAGCACCAGGAGCTATATTCAATATCTTATAATAACTTTAATGGCAAAGAATATTAAAATTATATATATGTATACTTGTATATAAATGTAGAACTGGATCACTTTTCTGTACATTTGAAAGTAACATGATATTTTAAATCAACTATACTGCAAGTTTAAAAAAAAAGAAAGTCTTCAGACAAAGAGATGCTAAAGCTAGAAGTTCAAAGTTAAGGATTAGAGGATATAGGATAGGGTTCGAACAGCATCTTCTACAATGTATGTTAAAATTTCACACGCAACACAGCAGTTTATAGTGTCTTTTTTTTTTTTTTTTAACTAAGAGATATAGTACATTTATAATTTGGGAGATTATCAATTAGTTAAGTTTCCTTCATCCCTCTTTTTCCCCCCTTTTCTAACTCTGCCTTCAAGAAATTGAATGGAGTTAGCCTAATTTTTGTCACTTGATTCAGCATTTCTTAAATTTTTAGTTCCTTTCAGTTACTAACATAAATTAAGTCAATTTCTGTGGTCACAGGAAACCGATAATCCAGTTAAAAACCCATTGTAATTAGAAAGCTGTATCTTTTCTAGTGAAGTTCCCATTCTCCTGTTTTGTCTTTTTGTTTTGTTTTGCTTATTTGTGGCCCCACCATGCGGCATGTGGGATCTTAGTTCCCAGGTCAGGGGTCAAACTCATGGCCCTTGCAGTGAAAGCACAGAGTCGTAACCACTGGACTGCCAGGGAAATCCCCATTCTCCTATATTTCTAATTTGAATTAACATACCAAGATGATACATAGGAAATTAAGTTACAACAACTACAATTACATTAAGAAAACTCAGATGGCCTGTTTTTTATATTAAGAAAATTTGTTTTTGAATATACCCTTGCTTTCACCTCTTTTCTTTAAAATGTTATCATGAAATGTGTTGCATACCAGAAAACACTTGCTGCAGTGTTTGTGGCAAAGAGGTCAGTGAACACAAAGACACTTTGAGATAAATTATACAGGTGTCTTTTCTAACATCCTGTAAAAATGTGAAAGACTGTCATTGGAAATGCAGTTGATCAAGCACTGACATTGGACCCCTTTGTCTTGATTCCAGATAGTCAAATCATTTATGAAGAGCAGGGTATTTATGTGACATAGCTAAAAGGTTTGTCTTTAGCAATGTTTATAAAACAGTGTAGCTACGATGTTTATAAAACAGTGTAGCTACGATGTTTATAAAACAGTGTAGCTATAGCTGTTTCTGCTTAGATATTGTAAATACATCACATTCTGCATTTAAATGACAATTGGGTAAGGCAAGTGGTCATTGGCTCTTCTAACTGGACCATTTGCTAGTCCAAATCATTTTCATGATTAAAACAAAATAATATGAAAATACTTTCACACAAATATGTTTTATTTTTTATTTGATCATGTTTTTCTGATGAAAAAAATCCCCAATCTAAAGTGTGTACTCATTTCTCTATGTGTGAGTGTATATGTGTGTGTGTCTACATCTTCTGTCATAGAGCTGCATTCAGAGTAAGAAACCAGAAATGGTTAGTAATCCTTATAAAAGATACTTGTTCTTCTGTGCTGGGTGCTTTACTGCCAAAATGTGGATGTGAAGAAATATGTATCTATCCTTTTTCATAAAGATTAGTAAAGAAAAAACCTAAGAATAAATTCCAACATAACACAGAAAAGGAAGAAAATCTGACCAGTTATTATTGTCCTTCATCTATTGTAAATTTAAACTACATAGGCAAAGCTGAAGTGCCAGGATTTTAGTTTATTTTTTAGGGGGAAGATCTAGGCTTGAAGCTAAACCTTGGCAGAGACTATACCCAAACACTTCACACATATTCCAAGGGGAAAGTTCAGTCTTTTATTTATATTTCCTATATATTTACTAGCTTTTGTATTTAGAAAATGTTTTCTTTGATAATAAAATCACCTTAGAGTGCAAGTCTGGATTAATGGTATTTAATTAAAAGTTTTATTTTAATTTAATTAAGTGACCTGTGTTTAATAAAGTCCACTTTAAATATTTGAGAATAAGTTCTCCAAACAGAGCTCCACATACGGAATGCAGAAACTTTGCACCAATAGAGGCTCTGGTATGAAACAGAAAAGTCAGCAAGTGAGTTTTTTCAATATTAATTCAGAAATGACTATGCTTCTAGGGCAGTGCAATCCCTATACAGTGTAGGTACTTAAAGATCAAATGAATAAATGATGGAACATTTTTGTTTTTCAGTTAATTTGATGAAAATGTTTTGTCTTTAGTTTATGTCTGATCAGTTGTTGGAAAATATCATTTAATTTTAAGGTTTTTACATTATATACCTCAATAACAATACCCAACTGAACTATTCAAACTACACTGTTTCTAGTTCTGGATTTTTCTGACATGTTAATAAAAGAGCTATTGTGAATATAATTTGGAGTTATAGAGACTCAGTAGAAATGAAGGGAAGGAGAAATATTTGTAAAAGTCAGAAAACTGTTCGGCAGAATAGCTTGAAGATCAGGTTGTGAAGCTGACACGGTTCGTGGTCCTGGAGGCCTATCTCTATCTCTACAGCTATCTCTGCACTGGAGAAGGAAATGGCAACCCACTCCAGTATTCTTGCCTGGAGAATTCCTTGGGCAGAGGAGCCTGGTGGGCTACAGCCCATGGGATTACAAAGAATTGGACATGGGTGAGCTACTAACACACACACATAGCTATCACCACATCTATCTATATATATTTTTTTAATCATAACACACTGTGAGAGGTGAAAGAGTTGTTTTGTTTTGTTTTATTTTCCTCTAAATATTTTTCAGTTTCTTTCTTCTTTATTTAAGCACATGTCTTTTCTGTGCCTTAGGGAAGATTTATGTCTTGGCAGAAGGCAGAGGTGCCTGTAGGCACTTGCCTTCTTGCCTTTGTTTAGAAATGTTTAAATCATTGAGGAGATTATGATTTGATTTGTGTCCAAAAGTCTAAGGAAACAGATTTTGAGAAACAGAAGGTGAAATGACTATAAAAGAAAAACTGTTTAAATTATAATTTATACCAGAATAAAAATATTCCATGGGAGTGGAAATCAGATACTTTGGGAGAGAGAGGTAGGGATAGAAATCTAGGACTTTAAGGCTTCTAGTTATAGCCACTCTTTGATGCCTCAATTACCACATGAAGGAAACAGAGGAGGTGGAATTGACGGGACCAAGTGGACCTGTCTTAAAACTCTGCTACTACAGGGTAAGTGATGAAGATATCCTATAGAAACTTATTGAAGAAGTATTAGTAATGGCTCCAACTCTCAGACCTTTTCAGAATGAAAGGCTCACTACATTAGGAAAAGTATCCCAAAATGGCAGAAAAGCTGGCTGCCATCAAAGGGAATGAATGTTGTGCTGCATATACAACCAGAAAGGTACTAACTATAACCCTATATCCACATGCAGACGTGACTGTGTCAGTAGCCACACAATTTCCTTCCTTGACTTATTGCCTGCCTGCACTTAAATATGTCAACCAATTCCTCTCTCATCTCCATTCCTTAGTAGTTAACATAAGAAGTTCTGTTGTTGATTAACTTTTTCTTGGAGTAGAACTGCTTTACAGTGCCATGTTAGTTTCTGCCATGTAGCAAACTGAATCACTGGTATGTACACATACACCCCCTCTTTTTACGTTTTCTCCCCATGCAGGTCACCCCAGAGCACTGAGCAGAGTTCACTGTGCTATACAGTAAGGTCTAATCAGTATCTGTTTTATATACAGTAGTGCACATACGTCAGTGCCAATCTCCTAATTCATCCTGCTTCCCTTCCCCCCGGTATCCATAAATTTGCTCTCTACATCTGTGTCTATATTTTTGATTTGCAAATAAGCTCATCTATACCATTTTTCTAGTTTTTGCATATAAGTGTTCATGCTCCAGTCATGCCTGACTCTTTGTGACCCTATGGGCTGTAGCCCGCCAAGCTCCTCTGTCCAAGGGATTCTCCAGGCAAGAATACTGGAGTGAGTTACCATGTCCTCCTCCAGGGGATCTTCCCATCCCAGGGACTGAACCTGTATCTCTTACATCTCCTGCATGGGCAGGCAGGTTCTTTACCACTAGTGCCACCTGGGAAGCTCTCTACATATAAGGGATATATATATATATACACATATTTTTTTTTTTCTCTTTCTGACTTACTTCACTTGTATTTAGGTGTATCCACTTCCTTGAAATAGCACTATTTCATTCCTTTTGGTGGCTGAATTATATTGTTTATATGTTCCATATCTTCTTTATCCAATTCCTTTATTGATTGACATTTAGGTTGCTTCCATGTCCTGATTACTGTAAATAGTGCTGCAACGAAAATGGGGATGTGCATATCTTTCTGAATTATGGTTTTCTCTAATTATTAGAGAAATGTCAATCAAAACTACAGTGAGGTATCACCTCACACCAGTCAGAATGACCATCATCAAAAGACCTACAAATAATAAATGATAGAGAGGACGTGGAGAAAATGGAACCCTCCTATACTACTGGTAAATTGGTACAGCCAATATGGAGAACATTGTGAAAGTTCCTCAAAAAACTAAAAATAGAACCACCATATGACCTAGGTGTACTCATTTTTTCAAAAGCTAGACGCATTATGTTGACCAAAGATATAATGTTGCTTTCTAGAAATCAACACTGAAGACTAATGTAGAAGAAGTCTGTATCCATTTAAAATGTGCAATTCGATCCATTTTGGCAGTTTTATACACTCATTAAACTAAAGTAGATATGTATAATTTCCCAGAATATTTTTCTTCAACTACACATTTAATACTAGGGTCTTTGCCCAATTTTCAAACTCTGGGTTTCATCATCAGTAAAATGAAGGCAATTGCTACCTCTCCTGGTTACTGGGAGGATTAGAAATGGTATGTATCAGGTGCTTATCATGAGAACTGACACTGAAAAGGACTCAAGATCCAGAAATTTCTTCTCCTTCTGCTAGACACAAGCTTATATAATCAGACCCACTAAGCAATATTTTTTAGAAGTTTAATCATGACAAAAGTAGTTTTCATGCCTCCCCCTCCCATAGTCCATCTTTCAATCTGTTTACATCAGAGGACAACCATTGGTCTGCTTTGGGCTGGTATACTTTAATGTGCATTTTTAAGAATCTTGTACACATACAAGTGTTATGGTACTACCCCTACCCCCAATCATAGAGACTGCATGTTTCCTCATCTTACATTAGTGGGGTACAAATGAACCGTTATTCATATATTTTATCAACTATAGTTCATAGCTTACTTTGGGCTTCCCTGGTGCCTCAGACAGTAAAGAATCTGCTTGCAATGCAGGAGCCCTGGGTTCGATTCCTGGGTCAGGAATTTCCCCTGGAGAAGGAATACTCCAGTATTCTTGCCTGGAGAATTCCAAGGACAGAGGAACCTGGCGGGCTACAGTCCATGGGGTTCTCAAAGAGGTGAACATGACCGAGCGACCAACCACACGTCGTCACTTCGCGGTTCACTCTGTGTCCTGCAGCTATATGCGTTTTGATAAGCGTGTTACATCATGCATCTAGCAATATAGGATCATACAGAGTAGTTTCCCCTGTGTTTCATCTATTCTCTCCCTCTCCTGAGAATCCCTCCCTCCCAGCGCCTCACAAGCATGTACCATTTTACCATCGCTATAGATTTGCTTCCTTTTCGATGTCATGTCGTCAGAATTATACAGTGTGTAGCCTTTTCAGACTGTCTTCTTTAAATTAACAGTATATATTTATGGTTCTTTCATGTCTTAGAGCTTAATAGCTCACATCTTTTTAGAACTGAAGGATGTTGTTTGTCTTGGGTTTGATCCCTGGGTTGAGAAGATCCCCTGGAGAAGGGAAAGGCTACCCACTGCAGTATTCTGGCCTGGAGAATTCCATGGACTGTATAGTCCACGGGGTCGCAAAGAGTCAGATGCAACTGAGCAACTTTCACTTTCATATATACCATAGTTTACTTACCATTCACTGTCTGGAGAACATCCTGGTTGCTTTCAAATTTTGGTGATTTATAAATTATTATTGACTAAAATGTCCATAGGTTTCTAAATAGACCTACTATAAGCAGTCATATGCAGGTTGTTGTGTAGACAAAACTTTTTAGTTTCTTTGGGTGAATACCAAGGAGCATTATTGCTGGATTGTGTACTAATTTTATTTTGGTTTTATTATAAATTGCCGAACTATCTTCCAGAGTGACTATTGTGTTTTGCATTCTCACTAGCAATGAATGAGAGCTCCTGTTGCTCTATCTTAGCTAGCGTGTGTCTTTTAAAAAAATTATCCATTCTAATGTAGTTGTATTTCATTATCTTAATTTGCAATTTTCTTATGACATATGGTGTTGAGCATCTTTTTATTTTCCATATGAGTATCTTATTTGGTGAGATGACTATTCTGATGTTTTGTTTATCTTCTTGACTGAGTTTCACCGAGTTATCACCGAGTTTTGAGAGATCTTTGTATATTTGGATTTAAGTCCCCTATCTGATATGTGTTTTGAAAATATTTTATCCAAATCTGGCTTGTCTTTCAATCCTCTTTGTATTTTCTTTCACAGAGTAGTGCTATTTAATTTTCATAAAGTCTAACATTAATTTTTTTCTTTAATAGATCATGCTTTGTTGTTGTATCTAAAATGTGTTTAAAGGAAATATTTAAGATAATTATATTATAAATGGAGGAGATGAAGGGACATAAAGGAATAATGGTCTCTACACTTGACTATAACTAATAAAGTGTTAACAGTAGTAGACTGTGATAAGTAATGCACATGTGATATAGAGCAACCCTTAAAAGCTGTATAAAGAAACATACTAAAAAACACAAGAGATAAATAGAGTTCAAAGAAAAAGTTCGAGTAACTCTCAAAGAGGCAAGTAAAAGAAGACAGAAAAATATAAAGCTAAGAGAACAGAGGAAAAATTTTAAAAGCAGACTTAAGCCTTAGTACATTAATAATTACATTAGATTTAAATGGATTAAATGTACCATTTAAAAGGCAAGAGATTGTCAGAGTGAAACCGTATGAACCTTAATCAAAAGAAAGCAGTAGTGGCTATGTTAATGTCAGGTAAACTGTGCTTCAGACATAAAAAAAAAATTTACTAAAGAGAGGTACATTCTATAATGATAAAATTCACTTAGAAGGTATGGCAATCTCAAAATCTATGTTCCAAAGAATAGAATTATAAAATACATGAAGTAAAAATTGATAAAGCTGAAATGAGATATAGACAAATCCATAAGTACAGTTGCAAACTTCAGCAATCTTCTCACAAAATTGGCAGAACAATTAGAAAACCAGTAATTATGTAGAAGAACTCAACAGCACCATAAACCAACAAGATCTAATTGATGTTTATAGAACACTCAACCCAACAGCTTACTTTAGGAGTAAAAAGCCAGATAAAAGGATTTTCCACGCTTCCTCATCAGCAGGAAATCTGGTTAGATTTTACTGGTCAGCTGTATTAATCAAAATTGGAAAGGCAGTGTTATGGACTGTATATTTCTATCCTCTGAAACTTCATATTATGAGACTTTAACACCAAATGTGGAGATGGAAACCTTGGGAGGCAATTAGGGTTGATAATGGTGTGGTTCTGATTATGGGATTGTTGGATATATAAGGAGACGAAGAGAAATTTCTCTCTCCGTGGATGTAAGGACACATAGAGAAGGCAAGCCAGAGAGGACTCTCATAAGGAACTGAAATGACCAGCACATTGATTTTGAATTTCCCGGCCCCCAAAACTATGAGAAATAAATGTCTTTTGTTTAAGGCACCTGATCTATGTGTGTGCTCAGTCTCTCAATCGTGTCTGACTCTGCAAACCCATAGACTATAGCCTGCCAGGTTCCTCTGTTCATGGGATTCTCCATCCAAGAATAGTGAAGTGGATTGCCATTTTCTACTCCAGTTCAATCTATAACCTTTTGTTACAACAGTCCAATCAGACCACAACATGTAGAACTTGAGAACTGGAGAGAAAATTACATACTGGAAGCTACTCCAGGCAGGTAGTTAGAATCACTGTTGATTTTCAGCAGTTCCAAAACAAATTTAAACATTAACTCTTTTGAACCTCAGGCATGTCAATTCTTGTGGTAGCATCCCTGACTCTCTGTTTTATCAAGCTTCCCCAAAATTGTTTTGTCTTCCTTGGTTCTCTCAGTCTTCCCATTGGTTATTTGAGTTTCTTTTTACCCATATTATATTTTTCTTACTCAAAGTAACTATGGGATTTAAATTTTCCTTACTTGTCGATATACTTCCACACATTAAAGGTATCTGAGAAGCTCATTATCTTGTGTAAAGTAGACAACTTCCTAAATAATGGACATATTGTAGTGATGAAGAAGAAACGTGAGTCACTTTGATGTCCAGACTCACACTTTGACGTCAGTGGAATGATGCACTTAATCATCACTTTGCTGGGAGTGGGCATGAGAAGGAAGAGGCATTTTGGGGCTTCTATCATTCATTAATACAATGTTTACATATTGGAAAAGCTAATTTACAAATTCATTTACAAATGTCTAACTTATGAATTACTTTTTGGAACAATGCCCTTTTGGTAATATTGAAATAGTCTTTTTAATTACTATATAACCCTTTGTAATAGACTAAGTAATACATTAAGGACAGTTCAGTGAACATAATACAAATCAATCTTTTGGACACTCAAGTCTATTTACTGTCAGATTAGTCTCCTTAAGTTAGTTCTAATTATGGTATTGTTCAGCCTTCCAAACCTTAATTGGGTTCCATTCTACACACATACACACATCATACACAAAATGTCCAAGTACTTACCCTGATTAATAAGGTGCTCTGTAATGATGATTGATCTAATGGTTTACCATTTTTATATTTGTACCTCTTTTCATGTACTCCTAGTTGAAAGAATGACTAGCAATTCTCCTAACACATTTTACTCTTCTCTAACTTTGGGCTCAATCATTCTGTCCTTTAGTATGAAATAATTAAGTCTCAATTCTATGTGTGAAAATTTCACCTGTTATTTTTATTCTAGCTTAAAAGTGATCATATTTCCCTATTTTCTCTAACGTATGTTATCTTTCTCTCCTTTGAATTCTCACAGTTATTTATCTCTACCTCAGAGAGCAATTCCTTGTTTGTATCTTTAATTTTATTTCTTTATATAGTTAAGGGGATGTTAAATTTGATGGCTTCCTGTTATCCAGGCTCAACTAAGAGTTGATATCAAATTGAGATGCTAGATCATATATGCACAAATTTCCACTAGGTGACACCTAAATTTATCTATCTTCTTTTTCCCATCACTAATCACAAGAAGATCAATCAGAAAACTTGGAAGTGGTAAATTTTTTGAGAATTTGTTAAGGATTTGTTACCTATCATGGTGAAAAACATAAAATGCAGGGAGATCCATAGCAGGTCTCACTCCTGGTTTTATGTTTGAAGAATTTTGCTAGTTCTGGTGCTGACAAGTGGCTAGAATTGTACATAGAAAAAGAACTATTGAAAGAATCTGACATATACCCTGCACTTTTTTTTTTTTTGCTTCTGACACTTAAACATTAAAGAAATATGAAGGAGAGAGGTTGACTTGATCCACGCTGATGGGAGGGTGAATAGAGAAGGCTACAACAACAACAAAAAATTGTATTTTTTACTATTGATGGGTTTCTCCTGAATCAAGTGGGATTTCAGAAAGTAGCCAGATTTGAGTGGGCTTCAAAGGACCTCACTCAAGAGGTCTTCCTTCAAAGAGAGCCATCTTCAATGTTATCCCAGAGGAACATAACCAATAGTATACATGTCTCAAGATAGATAAAGTATACATTGGCTCATATGATTATAGAGACTGGACAAGTTCCAGTACTTGCCAAGTGAGGCCATCAATAATCTCAAGCCCCAGGAGAGCTAGTGGTGCAGTTCCAGTCTGAAAATCTGAATCCAAAGACCTGTGATCAGAAAAGTTGATGGCATAATTCCAGTGTAAAAACTGACAGGTCCAAGCCCCAAGAAGAATCAATATTTCAATTCCAGTATGAAGGCAAGACAAAGTCAAAGTCCTAGTCCAAAAACCATTAGGCAGGAATAACTATCTCTTACTTGGGAAAAAGTCAGCCTTTTGTGATACTGAGCCTTCAACTGATTAAATGAGGCCCACCCACACCAGAGAGGGCACTCTGCTTTACTCAGTTTACTGATTCAAAAGTTAATCTCAATCAAAACCACCCCCACAGAAGCATCCAGATCAATGTTTGACCAAACAACTAATTACCCCACAGCCTAGTCAAGCTGGGAAATAAAATTAATAAGCACACTCAGTAAGCAGAGATAAAAGCTTACTTCTGGATGCTGATACTGACTGGTTAAAGGACAAGATGTGGAGCAGGCCTCACATTCTTCAGGTCAGAGAGATCTCCTAGGAAACCTACACATATGCAATAGGTCAAAGGGCAAGCAGTCAAACATCTAACACATTCAGAGTGCACCAGCACTGAATCAAGTTTAGAGTCAAGTAAAAATTGCTTTTCTTAATTCCAAAATGCCCACTCCTGCAGTTGTGAAAGAACCAGAGGCAGTCTTGCTCTGCCGATTTTCAGTATGACTGAGACCCTAGTTGGAAGCAGGTAGGCTTTGAATCAGAGAAGAAAAGGCAACATTACTATCTGAGTGGATTTGTTGTTTTAGTCACTGAATAATCAGATGGTTGAATTGCAAAATGAACTCTCAGGGCTGTGAAAGGTCCTTTATTTCCTGCTTTTATTCAATTTAATGCAATGTATCAAAGAATCATGGTATATATTAGTATTTTCTTCTATTACATGCTTTTTTTTTTTTCATTTATTTTTATTAGTTGGAGGCTAATTACTTTACAATATTGTAGTGGTTTTTGCCATACATTGACATGAATCAGCCATGGATTTGCATGTGTTCCCCATTCTGATCCCCCCTCCCACCTCCCTCCCCATCCCATCCCTCTGGGTCTTCCCAGTGCACCAGCCCTGAGCACTTGTCTCATGCATCCAACCTGGGCTGGCGATCTGTTTCACCCTTGATAGTATACTTCTTTCAATGCTATTCTCTCAGATCATCCCACCCTCGCCTTCTCCCACAGAGTCCAAAAGTCTGTTCTATACATCTGTGTCTCTTTTTCTGTCTTACATATAGGGTCATCGTTACCATCTTTTTAAATTCTATATATATGCATTAGTATACTGTATTGGTGTTTATCTTTCTGGCTTACTTCACTCTGTATAATGGGCTCCAGTTTCATCCATCTCATTAGAACTGATTCAAATGTATTCTTTTTAATGACTGAGTAATATTCCACTGTGTATATCTACCATTGCTTTCTTATCCATTCATCTGCTGATGGGCATCTAGGTCCTTTTGTCTAAGATCAAGTATAGTATCTGTTCTTATCAGTTTAATACATGCTTTTAATAATAAAATGCATGATACCTCTATGTTCATTTTATAATAGGTAAATTATCCTATATACTAGAAATATAGAAGCTTTAGTGTAAGAAAAGGCTTATAGAAGACAAAAAGGAATAACAATTCCAAACTTTTGCAGCAGCAAGGTTCTCTTATTATCATGATAGATACTTCCACCTTAGAAGATAAACTGTTATAGTTTGCTCCCTTTTACCTTGGTTACTAAGACCATATAACGATAGCCAAGAGATAATTGCCTCATGCTCTTACATGAGGTTTGGGATTATCTTTTACTGAATACTAGGCATTTATCAGGTCATTGGAGGTACAACACTGACTTCTGATATTAAGAATAATGTTTGGGAGTTGACTATATAGAGAAATAAGTATAGTAATCAAATAAAGCCTAGTTAGTAACTAAATAGCACTATATACTATAAGTGCTGTTACAGAGCTGTGAAACAAACCACTCTAAAACTTAGTGGATAAAACATTTATTTTGCTGATAAATGTATAATCTGAACAGAGTTTGTTAATAACAGCTCTCTGGCTCTACTCACCATTATATAGTAGCTGGGTTCACCCGAGGTTTCTGGGCCAGGAACACTCAAGTAGCTGGGACTGGAAAAATGGGAGTCTTTCAGTCATCTTTCTTTACCTCTATGTTCTCTGTACATAATCTCTCCAGCATCGCCATTAAAGTAATGACAAACTTCCTCTGTGTAGACTTGAGACTCCTAAGGTAAATGTCAGCAATGAAAATCTGGTGAAAGCTGATCACCCTTCATGATCCTGCCTCAGAAATCATGCAATATCACTTCCCAATAATCTAGCTTCCTGGCTATGCAAGATTATAGACCTCACCTTACAAAGGATGAGTGTTAATGTTACATTGTAAGAATAAAATATCGACTGGGGCGTTGCATGTGGAAAATGCATTCAGCCACAGGTGCAGAGGAAAGGGGGACCTGTTTCAGACTGGAGAAGTCAAGGAAGTCTTCCAGAAGTGGGAGTCAGAAATATAGTACGGGAACCTCCGGCTCTCCCTTGCTTGAGTCTCTGTCTACCCATCAAGCCATTCTTCACACTCATTTTACACGAATGAAATGCAAATTGGATGTCATCCCCATGCCAAACACCAAGCATTTATTTCCCAGTTCAAAGAACCTATACCAGCACTGTCATATAGAGCTTATCGTGATAGTCTCTCTGCTGTACCTTATAGTAGCTACTAGCTTGATTTTGCCTATGGAAGATTTAAAATGTGACTATTGCAACTGAATATTTAATTTCACTTAAAATAAATTAATTTTAATTATTTAAGTACTATATGTGGCCACTATTAACATTTTGAATAGCACAGGCATTTTGAGATAAATTCAAAATCCTTAAATTTATATTTTAAAATCCTTGTAACATCACAATACTGTTATTATTCTATTTTAAAGGCAAGGAAACTGAGGTTAATGAGAAATGTTTTCTATTTAAGATGATAGAATATGCCTTGTAATCTGAGAATGTTATTTAACCTAGGTCAGTGCAAATACTGAGAGCTTCTATGTGCAACATTCAGCGTTAAGTTGAGAAAACACTTTCACTGGGATCTGCTTTACTGTGTTCTTTTCTGTAATGTGACATTTTACAACTTCACACACTTTAAAGGGTTGGCTAACCATGGAAAATAAAATCAAGGTGTTTTCTAATCCTCTTTGAACTATTGATAGCATCTAAATGCGGGTAATTTAGTTACTCTTAGAAGACTTTCTAAGTGGTCATAGTGTTCATAGTCCAGAGCTTTTCTGCATAACTTGTCATACTTGTGTAGTTGGTCTTGGGGACAAAGCAATTTTACCCATTGTTAGTTCTCTTTCGATTACCTCCCCTAAACAAGGTAGTGAAATAGTCTCTTTAACAGAACGTTAACAATATGGTGGTTTACAGATCCATAATATTGCCCAAATAGAGTTTTTCTTGAAATGAACTTATTTAGTCAAATATTTTTGACAGAATACTCAAGAAAGAAAGAAAGTGAAGTCTCACAGTCTTGTCCAACTCGTTTTGACCCCATGGACTGTAGCCTACCAGGGTCTTCTGTCCATGGGATTCTCCAGGTGAGAATACTGGATTGAGTAGCCATTCCCTTCTCCAGGGCATCTTTCTAACCTAGGGATCAAATCCCGGTCTCCCGCATTGCGGGCAGATGCTTTATCATCTGAACCACCAGGGAAGCTCTGAAAGACAATTACATTTATCTCACTACCTTAAAGTAACAAAACTGAAGATACCAAGGTGATAAAGAGTCATATGCTAAGAATGGACCTGAAAGAGATCTGAGTGGTCTCTTTTACACACTTATATAAGCTCTTTGTCGGTCTATATAATCTGATCCATAAATTAGTCATCTTATTTCCAACTCATGATTTCCTTTTGCATTTTCTAGGTAAAAAAAAAAATGAAACTTGGCAGGCAAGAAAAAAAAAAGGGCAATTAAGATTCTGTTTATTTTGAGTTGTAATTCACAGTTCCTGCTGATTAGTAAAGAGCAATATTTGAGAGGTTGATTGTTTTGGTGTTTGTTTGTTACATTTAGCGTAAGAATAACTTTCCTCCATGTGCAGTCAACCTATGAATGCAAAGCACCCATTTTTACAGGAGAGAGACATCCTTCAAGGGTCATAAATCTAAATATCCCCATCTAAATTGCCCTGCATTTCCTCTTCACCAAAAGTTTCCTTGTAGGATGGAAAGTGATCCGACTGTGGGGATGAGAACAATACTTCAGCAAACTGCATCCTCCAAATGCCAGGGTTCACTAGAGTGCACAGTTGGGAAGCAGAACATCAAGTGAGACAGAATTCCCTGGCAGGTGATGGCATTGGTGTCTAGGATTGAGTTATGGCTTTGCCTGCTGCATCCAGCCTAAAATAAAAGGAAAGAGAAGATGTAAGTGAAACATATTCCAGGTAGACGAAGTTGGGGGACTACATATTATTTAATTCTGTATTCATGCCACTTTTTTTTTAAGTTCATGAGACTGAGAAAATATTGTATGGAGTGACACAAATAAATATTTCGTTCATCTCGGACAGCAAGTCCATGAATTACCTCATATGAGTCATTTCACCTGGAGCTTTCTATTCTGGATTTGTAATTAATGCTTAAATTACTGGCTTGTCTCAAGAAATAAATCAGTTATGCAAGTAAAATCACTAGTTACCCCAAATTGGTTGGCTGCTTAGTCGCTCAGTTGCTCAGCCCACTAGGTTCCTCTGTCCATGAAATTTCCCAGGCAAGAATACTGGAGTGATTGCCATTTCCTACTCCATGGGGTCTTCATGACCCAGTGATTGAAGCCACATCTCTTGCGTCTCTTGCATCAGCAGGTGGATTTTTACCACTGCACCGCCTACTCCAACATCTCAAACTTTCGTGTGCACCAGGATCACCTGGAGAACTTGTGAGTTCAGTCTTTCAAGCATTGTATGAACATAAAGACAGTCAGCAACTTCAACTGCTTTTCATCTTTCTAATAGGAAAGGTAACACAACACAAGTTTCAGTAAACACTTTTCATTAGGAATAAAACAAAAAATAGTTTAGGTAAGTATAATTAGTTTTTCTAAATTGGGGCACAGAAAATAATACTGTATAGTTTTAGTGCAAGTAGTTATATAACCATTCTTATATCACTTGATAAAAAATAATGGTATGAGTTTATATTATACAACTCCAGATGATTAAAAAGGAAAGAAAGATTTTTTTCTTTAAGAAATCTTCAAAAATAAATGACCAATTTCTAGACTTTAAAATGAATCATTGTAGTAGGGCAAACTGTTTCCTCCAAATTCATGCCTATCCTAAATCTGAGAGTGAACCATATTTAAAAATGATCTTTGCAGGTGTAACTAAGAATTGAAAAAAATCATACTATATTAGAGAGGGCCCTGAATTTAATGAAAATGTCCAGATAAGAGGCATAAAAGAACACAGCTACAGAGAAGAGGGCAGTGGATGCAGTTTAGAGTGTTTACAGGCCAAGAGATGCCCAGGGTTGACAATAATCACCCAAATCCAGCAGAAAGTCAAGGGGCAATTCCTCTTGCAGATCCTCTAAAAGAATCAATCACCTGTCACCACCTTGATTTTGGATTTCTGGTCTATTGAATTGTGAGAGAATAAATTTGTGTTAAGCCACCAAATTTTTGATAAATAGTTATAGCAGCCCTAGAGAATTAATACATCATAGTAGGTATGAAAACAGACATATGAGACATTTAAAGTGTTTACTCTGTATTTTATCACGTAGTTTGTTGCATGTGGAAATTCTCAAAAATGTTTTTGAGTCCCATGGAAAATAGGCAATGCTTTCACTGGTCATTATCTGGTCCCTAAAAGACTTCTTGGGCTTCCCAGTTGGCTGAATGGTTAAAAAAAAAAAAAAAAAATCCACCTGCCAATGCAGGAGACTCAGGTTTGATCCCTGGATTGGGAAGAAGCCTGGAAGAAGGAAACAGCAACCTACTTCAATATTCTTGCCTGGAAAATCCCATGGATGGAGGAGCCTGGTGGGCTACAGGCAGTGGGGTTACAAAGAGTCAGACACGACTTGGCAACTAAACGGCAGCAATAGCAGAAGACTTCCTAGCCCTCTGAATTGTTTCCACTGTCACTTATTATGACATCTTGTGACTTTTTGGTTGATAGTTATTTTCCACTTTGACCTTCAGGTCCTCCTTATACTGTTTGCCTTGCTGCTACTCTTCCGATAACAAGGTTATATAGCAATCGTCTACACACACAGGACTTTCTATCTCAGATAGCAGGCAATAGCGCTGGGTAATTCTCGTGGTTTCTGTCTCTGCCCAAGCATGGGAACAAATCTGCATGCAGACTTTCGAAGGCTGAGTAGTCTGTTAGAGAACAACCAACCAATAAAACTAGACATGCATACACACATACTTGTGTGCACTCCTGGCTTCGGAAAAAGTTTTCACCATATGCCTGTTTTGTTTTTTTTTTTCCAGTGGTTGTCAAATGATCCTTTATTTTTCTTTTTCCTTTGCAGTTCTTAACTAGCTGGGCACTCCACTGCACCACTGTTGATATCATCTATGATGTCATGAGGGTGGCGGCCATCCTGTTTTAACTTTTATTGTTATGATACTCTGTTTTCAAAAGTCCAATTACTTCCTTAGCACAGATGCTCCACCAGCAAGAGATTTAAAAAAGAGGAGGCTTTAACATATGCTAATTGACATGGTGCTGGTTCAGTTTGGGCTACAGAATAGGCAATATTACAGTTCTCAACTGCTCTACTAAACAGCAATTACTGAGCATTTTAAGGTCATATCAAAACTGTCCTTCCTGGTGGACTGTCAATACAGAGTCCCATCTGTATCCATCAGAAATGTGTGATTTTTGCTATTTTAATTAGTTTATAAATAATTCATAAAAGAATATGCCTGCTTACCAAGACCTGAATATTGAATTTCAGCAGCTTTAGATTTACCATTTGCCTTTTCCCTCCTAGATTTTTTTTTTTTATCCCTTAAGGAATGAATGACTTTAAAGAGTTTAGTGTATTCCCATTTAGTTGTTTGACTATGTGTCAGAGCAATTAATGTACCAGTGTTTCTCTGAATTTGTTGTAACAAAAAAGAAACTTGATTAGAGAATCATTGGTATAGCACAGGCTGCATTAATTTTTCTGGACATATGTATGTTATCGTTCCATGTTTAAAAACTTAAAGATTTCAGTTTACCCATAAAGCAGTATGTGTGTCCATTTTGCTCCTAAATATGTATGTGTGTGTGTGTATACTATATATGTCTACATATATACAGTATACACATAATGGCACTCAAGTTGCCTATCATCTAGTGCAGAAATTAAAAAATACCATTTGTGAGTCAAATACAACACACACCTGTTTTAACTTTACAATGTTTTCCTTTGGTTTTTAAACTCCCATTATGATTTTTTTTTATTTAATAATTGACAGTTTTCATATAATAATTTAGAATATTGACTTCTCTTGATAAATCAAAATATGCTATACAAAGAAGCTTACCGTAGGTAACAGTTATCAAATGTTTAATGATATTTTACTCATACTATTATCTATGAGACTAATTGCAATTACTTGTAAGAATAATTGGAAAGCAAGTACATGTGTGATGAATTTTTAATGTTTCAATTTGTCCAAGTTGAACTTTGTTTCCTAGAATCCTCTTCCCTGTATTTTCCAGAACTATGGATGGAGATTCATGAAACTGTACAGGAGGCAGTGATCAAGACATTCCCAAGAAAAAGAAATGCAAAAAGGCAAAGTGGTTGTCTGAGGAGGCCTTACAAATAGCTGAGAAAAAAAGAGAAGTGAAAGGTAAAGGAGAAAAGGAAAGGTATACTCATGGGAAAGCAGAGTTCCAAAGAATAGCAAGGAGAGATAAGAAAGCCTTCCTCAGTGATCAATGCAAAGAAATAGAGGAAAACAATAGAATGGGAAAGAAAGACTCGAGATCTCTTCAAGAAAATTAGAGATACCAAGGGAACATTTCATACAAAGATGGGAAAAATAAAGGATAGAAACGGTATGGACCTAACAGAAGCAGACGGTATTAAGAAGAGGTGGCAAGAATACACAGAAGAACTATACAAAAAAAGATCTTCATGACCCAGATAACCACAATAGTGTGATCACTCACCTAGAGCCAGACATCCTGGAATGCCAAGTCAAGAGGGCCTTAGGAAGCATCAGTGTGAGCAAAGCTAGTGGAGTTGATGGAATTCCAGGTAAGCTATTTCAAATCCTAAAAGATGATGCTGTGAAAGTGCTGCACTCTCTGCCAGCAAATCTGGAAAACTCAGCAGTGGCCACAGGGCTGGAAAAGGTCAGTTTTCATTTCAGTCTCAAAGAAAAGCAATGCCAAAGAATGTTCAAAATACCACACAATTGCACTCATCTCACACGCTAGCAAAGTAATGCTCAAAATTCTCCAATACAGGCTTCAACAGTATATGAACTGAGAACTTCCAGATGTTCAAGTTGCATTTAAAAAAGACAGAGGAACCAGAGATCAAATTGCCAACATCCATTGGGTCATCAAAAAAGCAAGAGAGTTCCAGAAAAACATATGCTTCTGCTTTATTGACTATGCCAAAGCCTTTGACTGTGTGGATCAATGAACTGTGGAAAATTCTTAAAGAGATGGGAATACCAGACCACCTGACCTGTCACCTATATGACAGGTCAAGAAACAACAGTTAGAACCAGACATGGAACAACAGGCTAGTTCCAAATTGGGAAAGGAGTATGTCAAAGGTGTATATTGTCACCCTCCTTAGGGTATATCATGCAAAATGCTGGGCTGGATGAAGCAGAAGTTGGACTCAAGATTGCCAGGAGAAATATCAATAACCTCAGATACACAGATGGCACCATCTTTATGGCAAAAAGTAAAGAACTAAACAGCCTCTTGATGAAAGTGAAAGAGGAGAGTGAAAAACTTGACTTAAAACTCAACATTCAAAACAGGAAGATCATGGCATCCAGTCCCATCACTTCATGGCAAATAGATGGGGAGGGAGACAATGGAAAGAGTGAGAGACTTTATTTTCTTGGGTTCCAAAATACTGCAGATGGTGACTGCAGCCATGAAATTAAAAGATGCTTGCTCCTTGGAAGAAAAGCTCTGACTAACTTAGACAGCATATTCAAAAGCAGAAATATTACTTTACCAACAGAGGTCCATCTAGTCAAAGCTATGGTTTTTCCAAACATGAAAAATATCATGAAAAAATCATGTATGGATGTGAGAATTCAACCATGAAGACAGCTGAGGACCAAAGAATTGACGGTTTTCAACTGTGATGTTGGAGAAAACTCTTGAGAGTCCCTGAACTGCAGGAGGTCAAACCAGTTGATCCTAAAGGAAATCATTCCTGAATATTCATTGGAAGAACTGATGTTGGTGCTGAAGTTCCAATACTTTGGACACCTGATGCAAAGAAGTAGCTCATTGGAAAAGACCACGATGCTGGGAAAGATGAAGGCAGGAGGAGATAGGGATGACAGAGGATGAGATGGTTGGATCGCATCATAGACTCAATGGACATGAGTCTGAGTAAACTCAAGAAGTTGGTGAAGGACAGGGAAGCCTGGAGTGCTGCAGTCCATGGATTTCCAAAGAGCCAGGCATGACTGAGTGACTGAACTGAACTGAACTGAGATACTTAAAAGATAAATAAGATGCTAAAAGGATATGCTTATAAGATATTTGTATGATACTAAGGTATTTCAATTGTCTGCAGAATTATTAACTCAGATTTGTTCTTTTAAAACTCACAACAGTCCATAAACTGTTACTGGATCATTTTGAAATAGTGTAATATATATTTATTCTAATAATTATACTTTGAAAATTTGAATGCTTGTATTTTAGATATCTTTTGTATTTTGTTATTCTAAGGGCAATATTTTTGTGCAAATACAAAGTATGTCTCTTCTGCAAATGTATCTGATTGCAATAGATTGAACTGGGTTCAATCAAACAAGCAAATGAATTGGATTTTCATCAGACAGCCTGGCAAGCACTGATCTAAGTGGCTTTCACTTTCTCTTATAGGCATATGAGATTGCTAACTCCGCTCTGGTAGCAAAGTTACAATTTATAATAAATCATGATAATAGAAGGTAGTATGTTTAAAAAGTGGCATCTGAGTAGTGGCAGTCTGTCTTTCTTGACTGGTAATAAAATCCTTCATAAAAGGATCATGATTTGCATTTGGTATTACTTGAAGAGGCACCTATGACAATCAGGTGGCTCTCTCTCTCTCTCTCTCTATATATATATATATATATATGCACAATATTTAATATATATTTAATATATATTTATATATATAGAATAATATTTATTTTATTTATAAATATAAATATATTTATTTATATATATAATATATAATATATAAATATATATAATATATAAATATATTTATATTTATAAATATAAAATATATAAATAAAATTTATATATAAATATATAAATTTATATATTTGTATTTTTAATATTTATATATATTATATTTACTTCTTACGTTGTGCTAGTGTTAAAAAACCTTCCTGCCAATGCAGTTTGAGACATGGGTTTGATTCCTGGGTTGGGAAAATCCCTGGAGAAGGAAATGGCAACCCACTCCAGTACTCTTGTCTAGAAAATTCCATGGACATAAGAGCCTGGCAGGCTACAATCCATGGGGTAGCAAAGAGTCAGGCATGACTGAGCTCTCACACACACAAAGAGGCACCTATGACAATCAGGCAGCTTTCTCTCGCTCTCTCTCTCTCTCTCTCTCTCTCTCTATATATATATATATATTTTTTTTTTTTTTTTTTGTCTTTTCCCCAGTCACTGTGTCCATTGCTATTCAGTATGGCTTCTTTCTCATTTTCATCTTGAGTACATGAATTATTTTGATAAATGATGGAGTATAGCTGTATTATGTAATATCTTCAGCGCAAGTCTATGAAGCTATGATAATAGTGTCATTTCATTGCAATCAGCTAAATTCACTCAGATCTATAAACAAGATGCTAATGAGTATTTATGCTATGAAAGTGAAAGTGAAGTTGCTCAGTAGTGTCCGACTCTTTGCGACCCCGTGGATTGTAGCCTACCAGGCTCCTCCTTCCATGGGATTCTCCAGGCAAGGATACTGGAGTAGGTTGACATTTCCTTCTCCAGGGGATCTTCCCGACCCGGGATTGAACCCAGGGATCAAACCTGGGTCTCCTGCATTGGATGCAGACTCTTTAACCTCTGAGCCACCAGGGAAGCTATATTTATGCTATAGCCAGTTATAATTCTTCAGTAGCAGATTTAGAAATAGTAACAGTTATGGCGCCATGTCCCAGATTAAGGACATGTCTGCCGTAGATATGGGAGGAAGGAATTGGAGTACACATGCTTAATATTTGCTTTCTCTCATACCCATGTAGCTTCCGTGATAAGAAGCTGCAGTCATGTTTGACTCTTTGCAACCCTATGGTCTGTAGCCCACCTTTGTCCATGGGATTCTCCAGGCTAAAATACTGGAATGGGTTGCCATTGCCTCCTCCGGCTATCTCCCCAACCCAAGGATTGAACCCATGTCTCTTATGTTTCCTGCACTGGCATTTGGGTTCTTTACCACTAATGCAACCTAATATCCATGGTACTTTTACTAAAAAAAATTAAAAAAAAAAAACTACAACTTTTTTCACTATCTAACCCCAAGCAACCTTCTGAAATTTTTCTAAGCAATTCTCTTTCATGTTGTCTCGAAATCATCCATTTTCAGTATCCATATTCGACAAAAGCTGACTGGTCAAAATATTGGTCATGATTTATGGTTATTTTATCATTTGAAAAGCAAAGGAATCATCCAAATTAACTTGTGAAGTCCTTTGCATCTGTAAGTTCTCAGATTGTTTTAATAATTCATTTTCCCAAAGCATTTATGGTCAGTCTAAAAACTGATAGACATTTCTATCATGAGATTACAGACAAGTAAGACAAGGATGTGACCTTTCAGTATAGTTGAATACAGTCAAAAGCAGATTAGATGCTTCTGAGACAAATAGTTTGATTTTAAATTTGGAGAAGCTAATCATATAGTATATTTTAATGGAATTTGCCACTTGGTGAAATATAGTGATCATAAGTTACTTTGTTCATGTCAACATTCTTAGCTTTAGATCTCTGTCCTCCACTAATGAAACAGTCGGTCACATACATTTGGCTCCAACTTCTATAGGAGTGAACATAGAACTAAAGCTGGGTCATCTAACAACCTCCAAAGAAAATTTTATGAAGGGATCAGAAAAAGGTTAAAAAAGAATCCCCCTTCCCCTTTTTTTCCCATTGATATCTTTGAAGATAATATGTTCCTGCATTCACAGAGAGATTATATATCCAAGAATAAAGTGAACAGAGAAGATATCAAAGTTAAGAAAAGGGAAAGATTATTTTCATTGATCTTTTGGATTTAGCCATATTCTAGGTGTTGAATTTTTAATTAGGCTGCAAGCAAATAAATTTCCTGTTTCACTCCAGTTTTGTATTCCTGTTGTTTGCAAACAAAATATTGTAACATAGTAGATATCCCAGAGTATCAAATTATTTTCTTCAGAGTTGAAACAGTGGTTAATATCTTTTAATGTATAATAAGCCCTAAATTACTAGGGCGACATGTCTGGGAGTGAAAAGACGCATGGACGTGCCAGAGAAGCAAGTACATCTGCTACCAGCCCCTTCAGCCTCAGCTCAGAACCAAGGCTTGGGGACATGTAAGCGGTACTTGCTCAGCCTGAGCTGGGGAGATCGCCCCTACGCCTTCCTCTCAGGGAGGGTCTATCCATGAAGTCAGGGGAAAAAAAGGCTATTAGTTGTGCTCAGGTTCTAACTCGGGGGCTGACCCCAGGCGAAACTTCTAACCCCCTCTGCGAAATGGGCTTAACTATACACACTGGAGAAGCGAATGGCAAACCACTTCAGTATTCTTGTCTAAGAACCCTATGAACAGTATGAAAAAGCGAAAAGATAGGATACTGAAAGATGAACTCCTCAGGTTGGTAGGTGCCCAATATTCTACTGGAGATCAGTGGAGAAATAACTCCAGAAAGAATGAAGGGATGGAGCTAAAGCAAAACAACACCCAGATGTGGGTGTGACTGGTGATGGGAATAAAGTCCAATGCTGTAAAAAGCAATATTGCTTAAAAACCTGGACTGTTAGGTCCATGAATCAAGGCAAATTGAAAGTGGTCAAACAGGAGATGGCAAGAGTGAACATTGACATTTTAGGAATCAATGAACTAAAATGAAAAGAAGAGAAGCTATGAAAAGAAGAGAAGGTAAAGGAGAAAAGGAAAGATTTGAATGCATTCCATTTGAATGCAGAGTTCCAAGGAATAGCAAGGAGAGATAAGAAAGCCTCCACAGTGAACAATGCAAGGATAGAGGAAAACAATAGAATGGGAAAGACTAGAGATATCTTCAAGAAAATTAGAGATACCAAGGGAAGGCTTCATGGAAAGATGGGAAAAATAAAGGACAGAAATGGTGTGAACCTAACAGAAGCAGAAGCTATTAAGAAGAGGTGGAAAGAATACACAGAAAAACTATGCAAAACAGATCTTCATGACCCAGATAACCACGATGGTGTGATCACTCACCTACAGCCAGACATCCTGAAATATGAAGAAAGTATCACTACGAACAAAGCTAGTGGAGTTGATGGAATTCCAGGTAAGCTATTTCACATCCTAAATGATGATGCTCTGAAAGTGCTGCACTCAATATGCCAGCAAATCTAGAAAACTCAGCCATGGCCACAGGACTGGAAAAGGTCAGTTTTCATTCCAATCCCAAAGAATGCTCAAACTACTGCACAATTGCACTCATCTCACGCGCTAGTAAACTAATGCCCAAAATTCTCCGAGCCAGGCTTCACCAGAACGTGAACCATGAACTTCCAGATGTTCAAGCTGGATTTAGAAAAGACAGAGAAACCAGAGTTCAGATTGCCAACATCTGATGGATCATCAAAAAAGCAAAAGAATTCCAGAAAAACATCTATTTGTGCTTTATTGACTATACCAAAGCCTTTGACTGTGTGGATCACAATACACTGTGGAAAAATCTGAAAGAGACAGGAATCTCAGACCGCCTGACCTGCCTCTTGAGAAATCTGTATGCAGGTCAGGAAGCAACATTTAGAACTGGACATGGAACAACAGACTGGTTCCAAATAGGAAAAGGAGTATGTCGAGGCTGTATACTGTCACCCTGCTTATTTAACTTATATGCAGAGTACATCATGAGAAACGCTGGGCTGGAGGAAGCACAAGCTGGAATCAACATTATCGGGAGAAATATCAATAACCTCAGATATGCAGATGACACCACACTTATGGCAGAAAGTGAAGAAAACTAAAGATCCTCTTGATGAAAGTGAAAGAGGAGAGTGAAAAAGTTGGCTAAAGACTCAACATTCAGAAAATTCATGGCTTCTGGTCCCATCACTTCATGGCGAATAGATGTGGAAACAATGGAAACAGTGAGGATTTATTTTTTTGAGCTCCAAAATCATTTCAGGTAGTGATTTCAGCCGTGAAATTTAAAGATGCTTGCTCCTTGGAAGAAAAGTTAAGACCAACCTAGACAGCATATTAAAATGCACAGACATTACTTTGCCAACAAAGTTCTGCCTAGTCAAAGTTATGATTTTTCCAGTATTCATTTATGGATGTGAGAGTTGGACTATAAAGAAAGCTGAGTGCCAAAGAATTGGTGCTTTTGAACTGTGATGTTGGAGAAAACTCTTGAGAGTCCCTTGGACTGCAAGGAGATCCAACCAGTCCATCCCAAAGGAAATCAGTCCTGAGTGTTCATTGTAAGGACTGATGCTAAAGCTGAAACTCCAACACTTTGGCCACACGATGTGAAGAACTGACTCATTTGAAAAGACCCTGATGCTGGGAAAGATTGAAGGCAGGAGGAGAAAGGGATGACAGAGGGTGAGATGGTTGGATGACATCAGTGTCTCAGTGGACATGACTTTGAATAAGCACCAGGTGTTGGTGATGGACAGGGAGGCCTGGCATACTATAGTCCATTAGGTTGCAGAGAGTTGGACATGACTGAGCAATTGAACTGAACTTAACTAAAGCCCTAAATGAGAAACTTTTGGAATTCTTAAATAATATTTATATGCATTCACATTTTTTAAATATAGTTGATCTTTTTTTCTGTCATAGCATCATGATCAGAAAAGATGCTTGAAATGATTTCAGCTTTCTTAAACTTATTGAGCCTTGTTTCATGGCCTTGCATATGATCAATCTTAGAGAATGTTCCAAGTGCACTTGAAAAGAATATATATTCTACTCTTTTGGATGATATGCT
Organism: Cervus canadensis; assembly: GCF_019320065.1. Classification (NCBI taxonomy): domain Eukaryota; kingdom Metazoa; phylum Chordata; class Mammalia; order Artiodactyla; family Cervidae; genus Cervus; species Cervus canadensis. Next base: position 10,100,468 of record NC_057396.1, read on the forward strand.
GAATATATATATATTCATTTGATTTAATGTGATGATTAAAGATAGTGCTTTATTATCAACTTTCCCTCTGGAAGTTTTGTCCTTGGACATATGCAGGTTGTCAAAGTCCTCTACTATCATTGTGTCACTGTCGGTTCCTCTCTATGTCTGGCAATGCTTCTTTTTTGTTATTTAGGCGCTCCTATGTTGGATGCATCTATATATACAATTGTTATATCTTTTTGGTTTGATCTCTGATCATAATGTGATGTCTTTCTTTTTTTATTATTGTAGTCTTTGTGATAAAGTCAATTTTGTCTAATATACATATTGCTACTCTGGTTTATTTTTTTATTCCCATTCATGTTGAATTTTTTTCCAACCCCCCCATTTCAGTCTGTTTATGTTCTTAGACCTGAACTGAGTCTCTTGTAGACAAGATATATCTGTGTCTGGTTTTTGCATACATTTATTCATTCTGTCTCTTTATTATAGTAGTTAGTCAATTTGCATTTGCATTTAAAGTAATTATGTATAGGCATGTACTTACTGCAATTTTGTTAATTGTTCATGGGTTGCTTTTGTAGTTCATACTTAATTCTGTTCTGTTTATTTTGTTCTCTTTCAATGTGATTTGATGACTATCTTTAGAGTTATGTCTGGATTCCTTTCTCATTTCTCTGTGTGCATCTCCTATATATTTTTAGTTTTTGATTACCATAAGGTTTATGTATGTACATATGTATATACATACATATATGTGTATTTATCTTGAGTTACTGATCTCTTAAATTCAAATAAATTTTTAAAAATACTGCATTTTACTTCATCCACCCACATTTATTGTTTTGACTTCAAATTTTATATTTTATTGGTTTGTATATCCTTTAAAAACTTATAAATAATATGCTATAAAACAACCAATGGATCACTGAAAAAAATCAAATAAGAAATAAAAAATAACTGAAAACAAGTGAAAATGAAATAGTAAATCCAAAATCTAAGGGACACAGAGAAGCAATTCTAAGAGAGAAATTTAGAGCATTATAAACATACCTCAGGGAACAAGAAAAATCTCAAGTAAATAATCACTTAAAGTAAATAGAAAACTAAGAACAAACAGAATCCACATTTAAAAGAAAGGAAGAATTCTTAAAGATCAGAGCAGACATAAATTAAATAGAGGCTTAAAAAAATAGAAAAGACCAGTGAAACTAAGAGTTGGTTCTCTGAAAACATAAACAAAAGTAATAAGCCTTCAGATAGAATCATCACAGAAAAAGTGAATGGATCTGGAACAGTAAAATTCAAAATGAAATAGAACATCTTACAACAAACACCACAGAATTACACAGGCTCATAAGAGATGGGTATGAATATTACATGTCAAACAATGAATAACTCAAAAGAAAGAGAAAACTTCTTAGAAATGTACAATCTTCCAACTGAACCAGGAAAAAAGAAAACAAAACAGATAAATTCAAACAGAATAATTATTTGTAATGGAATTAAATCTGTAGTAAGATAACTCCCTCAGAACAAAAGTCCATATGAAGATGGTTTCTCCCAAACAATTAAAGAAGAGTTAACACCTATTCTCAAACTATTGCCAAAAGTTTCAGAGAAATAATGTTTCCAATCTCATTCAATGAGGCTTGCATCACCCTGAAACTAAAACTGGACAAAGATGCTACAGACTCCTCCACCAAAAAAAAAGAATTACCAGCTAATATCATTGATTTTACATGGATGCAAAATCATCCAAATATTAGCAACCTAGATTCAATGATACAAAATATCATAAACTATGATCAAGTGGGATTTATCCTAGGGATTCAAAGATGATTCAATATTTGAAAATCAAACAATGTGATCACATTAACAAATTGAAATTTTGTTAACAAAATCACATTACCACTTCAATTGTAGTAAAAAAAAAATTTTAATCAAAATTCAATATCCATTCATGATAAAAACTTCAAAACATAGAAGAAAAGAAACTATACCTCAATATAATAATGACCATATATGATAAACCCACATGTATTTCACACTAAAAGTGAAAATCTGAAAGTATTTCCTCTAAGACCAGAAACAAGACAAAGATGCTCAGTTTCAGCAATCAGATAATAAAAAATAAACTAAATGAATCCAAATAGGAAATGCAGAAATAAAACTGATACTTTTGCAGATGACATGATACTCTACATAGAAGATTCTCAAGATGCTACCAAAAATTTACTATTGTTCATCAATAAATTCAGTAATGTTGTGGGATACAAAATTAATCATAGAAATCAGTTGCATTTCTATAGAGTTACAACAACCTATCAGAAAAAGAATGTAAGAAAACAACCTCACTTACAATCATATCATACATCATAAAATACTTACAAATAAATCTGACTAAAGAAGTAAAAGACCTGTTCTTGAGAAACTATAAGACACTCTTGAAAGAAATTGAAGATGACACAAACAGATAGAAAGATACAATCCATTCAAGTATTGGAAGAATTAATATTGTTAAAATATTAATAATACCCAAGGCAATCTACAGATTAATGGTAATCTCTATCAAAATGCCATTGGCATTTTTCACAGAACTTGAAAAAAGACTTCTAAATTTTGTATGGAAACATATAGAAACCCAGAATAGTCAAAACAATCTTGAGAAAGAATAAAACTAAGGGCACTTGCTCCCTGATTTCAAAGTATACTATGAAGCTACAATCCTCAAAACAGTATGGTACCAGAACCAAACAAAAGAGACACTTATAGCCTTAGAAAAAAATAGAGCCCAGAAATTAACTGGCACTTATATGGGCAATTAATAAACGACAAAGGAAGCATATATATACAATGAGGAAAGACAGCTTCTTCAATAACTTCTGACTTCTGTTGAGACAGCAGGATGATTGCATGTGAAATAATAAAATTGGGCTACTCTCTTACACCATGTGCAAAAATATATTAAAAATGAATTAAAAGGTCAATCTATCTAAGATGGTGACTGTAGAAGGAGAAACCACCCCAACTCCTAATTGCTCACCAACAGAAGAGAAAGCATAATCTAATCAGGATGTTGCTAACCCAGAACACTATATTAAACATCCTTTACGGAACAGATGGGCACTCTGCTATTTTTTTTTTTTTCTTTTTCTTTCTTTTTTTTTTTTTTAGGAAGGGTAGACAAGAAAAGTTTAGGACTCCCTCAGGAGATTGTGACTGGTTATCAGTCCCATGCAGATGCAGCTACTAAGAGTGACTCCACCACTAAAAATAGGTTTTTTGTTTAAGAAGACACATTCTGAATATTTTCATAAGAGACTGCATCAAGCATTCGAGATTTGAAAGCTGAACCAAAGTCTCTTCAAAAGCAGAGTCATGTCAGTCGCTCAGTCTTGTCCGACTCTTTGTGACCCCATGGAGTGTAGCATGGCAGGCTTCCCTGTCCATCATCAAATCCCAGAGCTTGCTCAAACTCATGTCCAATGAGTCAGTGATGCCATCCAACCATCTCATCCTCTGTCATCCCCTTCTCCTCCTGCCTTCAATCTTTCCCAGCATCAGGGTCTTTTCTAATGAGTCGGCATTTTGCATCAGATGGTCGAAGTATTGGAGCTTCATCAGTCCTTTTAGTGAATCATTTAGTGAATCATTTAGTCCATCAGTGAATATTCAGTGAATATTCAGTGAATCATTTGGTGAATCATTTAGTGAATCATTTAGTCCATCAGTGAATATTCAGGACTTATTTCCTGAATAGGCTTGACTGGTTTGATCTCCTTGCAGCCAAGGGACCCTCAAGAGTCTTCTCCAGCACCACAGTTCAACAGCATCAATTCTTCAGTACTCAGTTTTATTGATGGTTCAAATCTCACATCATACATGACTACTGGAAAAATCATAGCTTTGATTAGATGAACCTTTGTCAGCAAAATAATGTCTCTGCTTTCTAGTATGCTGTCCAGGTTGGTCTTAGTTTTTCTTCCAAGGAGCAAGTGTCTTTTAATTTCATGGATTCAGTCACCATCTGCAGTGATTTTGGAGCCCAAGAAAAGAAAGTCTGTCACTGTTTCCATTGTTTCACCACCAATTTGCCAAGAAATGATGGGACTGATAACATGATTTTAGATTTTTAACTGTTGGGTTTTATGTCAGCATTTTCACTCTCCTCTTTCACTTTCATCAAGAGGTTCTTTAGTTCCACTTCACTTTCTGTTGTAAAGTTGGTGTCATCTGCATATCTGAGGCTATTTATATTTGAGGGTGAAGTAAATGGGCCTTAGGAAGCATCACTATGAACAAAGCTAGTGGAGGTGATGGAATTCCAGTTGCACTATTTCAGGTCCTTAAAAGATGATGCTGTGAAAGTGCTGCACTCAATATGCCAGCAAGTTGGAAAACACATCAGTGGCCACAGGACTGGAAAAGGTCAGTTTTTATTCCAACCCCAAAGAAAAGCAATGCCAAAAAATGTTCAAACTACCATACATTTACACTCATCTCATATGCTAGCAAAGTAATGCTCAAAATTTTCCAAAACAGTCTTTAAGAGTACATGAACCAAGAACTTCCAGATGTTCAAGCTGGATTTAGAAAAAGCAGAGGAATCAGAGATAAAATTGCCAACATCTGTTGGATCATAGAAAGAGCAAGAGAGTTCCAGAAAAGCATCTACTGCCACTTTATTCACTATGCCAAAGTCTTTGACTGTGTGAATCACAGCAAACTGTGGAAAAGTCTTCAAGAGATGGGAATACCAGACCATCTTACCTGCCTCCTTAGAAATCTGTATGCAGGTCAAGAAGTAACAGTTAGAACCAGACATGGAACAACAAACTGGTTCTAATTTGGGAATGGAGTATGTCAAGGGTGTATATTTTAACCCTGCTATGTAATTTTTTTTTTCTGCTATGTAATTTATATGAAGAGCATATCATGTGAAATAGCAGGCTGGATGAAGCACAATCTGGAATCAAGATTGCAGGGAGAAATATCAAAAACCTCAACAGGAGAGTGTACAGCATTTAAATTTGATTTCCATCTAAATGTTTCTATGCTATAAGTCTCATTTTCCTTTTTCTTGTACTTCTGAATTCATATATACCTATACACCAATTTTGGCTAAAGCGTCCATTTTTCCAACCGAAGTATTACAGTACATATCATCCCTGGAATCCATAAGTGTGTTCCTGGGCCACTATGTAATAGCTTAATAGAATTAAACATTACAAACACATTTGACACAACTACAGTATCAAAAAAAAAAAAAAAGAATTTACATTTCTATACATTATGAGAGAAATATTCTGTTTATGTTCCATTGTATGAAGAGTATAGTTTTCCAGGTTGAAAGAGTATGATGCATACAGTTTTCTAGCAATTTTATTTCTTTTTACAGTATTGTCTGCCCTGTACTCTTTCTGATGTCTATTAGATTTTAATTTATTTGTTTCTTTTCTTGATGACATTCCCTATTCTGACCTCAGTTTTTCATTTGTTTTGCTTCAGTTTTTCTTTTTTTCCCCACATAACATTGGTAAAAGTTTCAGGAATATGACACAAAGGGAATTAACAGTAACTTTGTGCAGTCTTTGGTAATTTTTTTTTTTTTTTTGCTTCTTTGTAACTGCAAAGCTTTGCTAAAAATTTATGCATTTCATTCAAATTTGTGGTCTTTGTATGATTTCCTAACCATAATCTTGCATTATAAAAAATGTAACATCATAATTAGTATCTCTTTTTTGTACATTAATGTTGTATTTTAACACTTTGTAATACTTAGGTTACCTTGGTTTGGTTAAAAAATGGCTCAAGCAAAAAAGTGATCCCATTCATATTAGGAGTGTGCAAAACTGCAAATAAAATGTGTACATTGAATTGTCTTTTTAAAAAAAGAATTAAAGACTTCAACGTAAAATCTTTGCACTTGAGACCTACATTGAATTGTCTTTTTAAAAAAAGAATTAAAGACTTCAACGTAAAATCTTTGCACTTGAGACCTGAAACCACAGAACTTCCAGAAAATATAGAAAGTAAGCTCTTTGACCTTAGCAATATTTTTTTACCTATGTCTCCTTAGGCAAAAGAAACAAAGCCAAGAATGAACAAAAAAGATTACATCAAACTAAAAGAGCCCTTAAACAATGAAGGAAACTATACAAAAAGGAAAGGTCACCTAACCAGTGGGAGAAAATATTTGAAAATGATGTATCTGATAAGGGGTTAGTATCCAAAATTTAAAAACTCATACAATTCAACATCAAAAAAACCAAGCAACCTGTTTAAAAAATAGGAAGAGAATGTAAATAGAAAATTTTCCATAGAAGACATGGAGGGGCAATAGCAAATGAAAATATGTTCAGCATCATTCATCATCAGGGAACCGTGAATCAAAATCACAAAAAGATATAACCTTGCACTTATTTAGTATAGTTATTTTCAAAAACAAAGCAACAACAAGTATTGGTGAGGATATGGAGAAAAACAATCTCTTGTGTACTGTTGGTGGGAATGTAAATTGGTACAGCTGTTATGGAAAACAATACATGGAGATTCCTCAAAAAATTAAAAATACAACTACCATTTAGTCCAGCAGTTCTAGTCATGGGAATTCATCCAAAGAATAAAAAACAGTAAATAGAAAAAAATTTATGCACCTCTATGTTCATTGCATCTTTAGTTACAATTGCTAAGGGTTGGAAGCAACCCAGGAAACAAATCAAGTGCTCATAAACAGATGAATGGATATGGAAGAAGTGGTATGTATATGCAGTGGAATAATACTTAAACATATTAAAGAATAAAATCTTGCCATTTGCAAAAACTTGGATGAATCTAGAAGGTATTATGCTAAGTGAAATAAGTCAGGCAGATAAATATAAATACTGTGTGATTTTCCTTATAGGTGAAATAAACAAAACTAAACACTTGAACAAACAGGACAGAACATAAATAGACTTACAGATACAGAGAAGAAACAAGTGGTTGCCAGAGGGGTGGTGAATGGCATGAAACGTTGAGATAAAAACTTCCCACTGCAAAATAAATGTCACAGTTATGAAATGTATAGTGGGGCAGATATACTCAATAAGCATGCAATATTTTCATATAATGAAATGTAGCTAGATTTCTAGAAGTATCAAATCATTATGTTCTGTAACAGGAACTACCTTAATATAGTAGGCCAGTTACACTTCAAAAACAAATATACAAAATCATAGAAAAAGAGATCAGATTTGTGGTTACCAGAGGCAGGGAGTGGGGGAGAGGAAATTGGAGGAAGCAGTCAAACAGTAAAACTTTCTGGTTATATGATAATTAACTACTAAGGACCTACTTTATGAAATGACAAATATAACTAACCCCACTTTATGTTGTATGTGAAAGTTTTTTGGAGAGTAAATCTTAATATTTTTAATACCAAGAAAATATTTCTCTTTCTATTTCTTTGACTGTTGTTTCTATACGAGACAGTGGATATTCATTAAGGTTATTGTGACAGTCATTTCATGATGTATGTAAGTCAAATCATTAGGCTATACACCTTAAACTTAAATAGTGCTGTATGTCAGTCATATCTCAATAAAATTGGAAGAAAAAGCAAGGAAAACAAAATAAATTTATACATGCATGTAGATAAAACATACCCCATATGATTTGAATGTTCATAGAAACCAAGTGGAATTCAATGGAATCTGGACTAATCACCAGTTCCCTAGAGACAAAAATAGATTTTAAGCAGCTCCAAGAATATAATTTCTGATCAGAGAATTTTAATTGAAAGGATCAAAAAAGGGGGAAAAAAGAAAAAAAAAAAAACAAACCAAAAAGGAAAACCTGTACACTGGTTGTATAGACTTTACAGTTAGTAAAGTTCTGGAGGGCCATATCCTCAAATTCTTATCATGTCCCCAAGGAAACAATCCGTTTTGAGATCATGTTGGCACCAGAATGAAACAGCATATAGAATATTCACACTATGAACAACTATATCCCTGAGATACACTCTGGGTGAGATGAAACCTGTACTCAAAGATCTATGACTTTACAATCTGACATTCTTAGATTGGGAGATATTAGTTCTAAGCACAAAACCAAGAGACTTCCTCCATTAGGTTTGCACATTTATTTGCTTCAGCATTTGCCCTCATTCTATAGAAAGCATTTAGAAGGGCAATTTCACCTTGGGAGTAATCATACATTTTACTTGGTATTCTAGGGAGTAAATTAAATTTAGGGGCTGCCCCAATCTTTGCTGTCTACAGAGCTTACCTTACTTATTTTCATTCTAATGTCATTTCCTTGCTTCATCCAAAGACCACAACTTAAAGCTGACATTTTCCTTATCAAAAAGGTCAGCTTCAAGGTTCATGCTTTTCGTTCTTGCTCTTTGTTTTTAAATTGATGCCACCAGTGCAGTGACCATACTTATTGGCTGCCCTTGACTCACAGTCTTTCTTTGATCTCTGTAACATGCTACATTTTTGTCTCCTAATTTTTCTTCCTCTACTACCGTCTGGGATCTGTGCCTAGAACAACTCTTTTGTACATAGACTTGATTTTATGCTCCTGGTAATGCTTGCTCATGTTGTGCTTGTAATTTAAACCACCTAGGAGCTCAATATGACGTGTACACTTTTCTAAGCAGAAAATTCCTACCTTTACTGGAAAGGCAGTCTTACAGTCCATTATGGTGGGAACTGCCCTGCTAAGAAAATAATAGTCTGATATCTGAACATTGTTTGGCTAGCTCCATTTTGCCATTACATTTGCCTCATTCTTATTAGCAAAAAATACATATCCTGAGTAGTCTTCTCGTTCTATCAAGAGAAGCAATAATAATGCTACTGAATGAAGGCACCTAAAGACTCCTTACATAATAAAATTTAAAAAAAAAAGAGTGAACCGGATGGTTAGTTTCTATGAGGAATAATATAGATCAGTATTGTCCAGACCATTTGGCATGTGAGTTTTTAAATTTCCATGACCTTCATTTTCCTTCAATTTAACTTTACTGTATCTGAGACTGTTAGATCAGCTAGCATGATAATTAAGATCAAAGACTATGGAATAACCAATCTTTGCTGATTTGAGGAAGACTTAGTTCCTTTTCCTCCAAAACATGCAGTTAAGTTCCTAATTTTTTCAAAATCAATTCACACTCACATAAACACACTCAAGTAGAAACACTCAAATATCTCTCTCCACATAATACATTATTAGTTGTTTCATTATTTTATAGATTCTCAAAAATGTTAATCTGAAACTATTGTTTAGCTTTTATCACCAAAGAGTTGTCTCTTATGGGTTAAAGTTCACAATGTCTCACAGTATCCAAATAGGCATACTAGAGAAATAGAAAATCCTTAATGGCAGAGTGAACATGAAGAGATTCAAAAGAACAGGTCCACACGCTCCTATTATTTCACACAAAAATGTCTGCATCTGGTATTGTTGAGCCTGCAGTATCGGTCTGCATTCCAATGAAAGAAATTTGCACCTTGCTTTTCTTTCTTATTATGATGCAACATGACAATGCAAATCTGTCAAGAGTGTAATTCAATGTCTGTATTGCTGATCCTCCTCATACCACCAATTGTCTCGCTGTTCACACTGCTTGTTGAACCCAGGGTAGATGAAGGGCAAGCTAAGAGGCTGAAAGAAGGATCAAAGACCCATAGGAACTGCAGACAATTTATTCTTTCCTGACTGGCATGTAGCCATAACACAACCTCTCTCCTGGTTGACACAGCAGTCATAGCAACAACCATGACATAGCCACAACCACAGCATAACCTCACATAACAACTGTGATGTTGCCCCAATGTAGCTCCAATGCAGCAGCAGCCAGGGCTTTGATGGTGAAACTTGTATAGGTGTATTGCACAAAGTAGCCTGTGACCAGGCGAGTACCTCGCAACACACAGGCAAAGTGCTGCAAGTGATCTCAGATGTCATATAACCGTGAAAAGCCATCGCTTACAGAGCACAGTGCAAGAGGGCATGAGATTCTGGGATGAGAGAGCCTGACTGGGGCCATCTTGTTCATTTCCCTACAGTGTCAGTTGGGATTTTACAGGCCAGGTGCCAAACCCTAGAGACTTGAGGGTCCATGGGGTTTCACAATAAGTTCTGCTGAGGAGGCTCATGGGTGGAAATGAAGAACACTAAGTGTCAGAAAAGCCAAGCTTATATATAGCATTTTCTGCTGCTAGGAAAAGATTTCTGCTCCACTACAAGAGTGTCTGTGCAACTCAAAAGACCTCCAAAAATCAGTCTCAAACAGTTCTTTTTGTTTTTCCACAACTTCCTGAGCAAAGCATATTATTAATTAATTATTGTGATGATAATGATTAAAGCCCAGACTGTACCATTATCAATGGTCTTTTCTGTAGAAAGAGGTTAGAATCAAGGCATAACAAGGAAATCTTTGATTTTATTGGTAACCACCTTGGGTAGCACTCAAGATAACTAACACTAAATTAACTGTTCATTTTGAATTTTCATTATGTGAAGAGGATCCATGTATACCAATTATAACTCATCTGAGCTTATGTTTGAGTTGATAATACTTTTTCACACTGAGCTTTCTAGGCAGAATTGAAGTCTCAAATACTAATCTCTCTATATACAAGGATGTCTGGTATTAATTCATTCAGTCCGTATTTACCAGATGCTCCAGATATGTGTCTGACACTGCGAGTTGGAAAACAAAAGAATACACATGCCCTGTGTTACATATTACTAGAATTCTAAGCATCCTGAAATATGGAATTGCCAAATCTACATTCTGACTTCAGCATTTTGAAGATAATTCACATTTGGAAGCAGATCCATCACAAAATCGCATTTAATTTTAATTTTTATTCAAGTGACTGACTTCAGTAAAAAGTTTATTTTAGAGATGAATATAAACCAAAGTAATGTTACTGAATAGTATTTTTATGATTCTGGCTTTTACTCAAAGCAGACATCTTTCAGTTTAATACAATGTTTGAAGAATTATATTGAGATTTTGTTTAAAAAGGCTTTCATGAATTTTCATTTTAATACCTGTGACTATGTAAATATAAAACACTGACAATATTAAAATGGTCAACTAGGGTATTAACATATATAAAATAATAAATTCTGAACAAAAAATATTTCATGTAAGGAAAACTAGGCACATCGGAAGCTATGAATAAAACATAAATAATGATATTTAACTGTTGATTGACAGTCATAGAAAATTTTATGTATCTACTGTGAATGAAACTTTTATGATGACATCAGAATATCTTTTCACATTTCATCTATAAACATGGTGTGAAATTAAAGCTCTGTCTGAAAGCTGTGTGTAACTATTTAGTTTTTCAGTAGTGCGGTGGTAGAATGACACTATTAAATTGGTGGTAGAATAGTCAATCAGCCAGGAGAATGATTTATGGAGGGAAGGAGCAAACAGGATTTCACTGATCCAAACTCTCTTTTTCTCCTATTCAACAGGTAATTTGTTAAAAGGTATCTTTTGTCATTACTCTACAAACATAAAACAATATATTAGGGGTTACTCCTAACATTGGTATGGTAGTTTAGGCTTTGTAGGCCATGGAGTTTTTGTCCCAACTATTCAAGAAATTTTATTAACTCAAAAAGGCACCCTTCCTAAGGACCATAGTTTGTCAAACCTTGTTGTAGTGACCCTGTTAGTCAAAAGCTGCTAGATAAATGCTGTGATGTAAAGCTCCTTCTGTCCTGATACACACAATGTCCTTACGGAAGATATGTGGTGTTCATCATCAGATGTCAACTATTTCATTCTGTAATGCTAGCAATATATACACAGTTCCCAAATTATCACTCTGTTCTATTTTAGCACTTAATTTTTGAGTTTGTTATTTCTAAATGGAGAAATGAAATTGTTAAAAATATTATACATCAAATAGATGAAAATTATGGAGCTAATAAATGCATAATAACAAATAAATATGTCATTTAAAAAATAATTTAGATCTCAAATCAATTACAAAAATCAAAATACAAAACTATAGTAGCAAAAGGGTTGAATCTGTGTGAAAAATGTAAAGGCAAATAGATAAAAACTGTATAGCAGTAATAAAATTAATTAGAGGTTATTGAATTTTCTCTAATATTATTGTTATATTACTTATTAAATAAAATATTCTAAAATTAAAGATATATTGCTTGCTTGAAGCCAAGGAAACTTCTAATAAAAAAAAATCTTAGCAAATAGAATTTTTTTTATTTTGCCTAGAGGATAATAAATAGAAATTGCAAAAGAAGAGTTGTCAGTATCATGAAATAGGATTATAAATGACTTACTGATCCTGAGATTTGATATAGATTAGAAACTAATACAGATATTTTCTACTTATAAGGTTTGAAAATAATTTGTCTAGCTCTCTGTCTTTTATGTCTATCTTCACTTATGGAAGGGATATTAGAAAATTGTCTCTCCTCTGTGTTTAGGTCTTATGCTAATTCTATTTCCTTATAAACTGTGTTCCCTTAGTAGCTGTTGTAATAGATAAATAAGGGTAATCAATATTTAGATAGTATATGATGTATTGTGCTTCTTCAGACAATAAAAATACACAGGCAAGGAGATACATCTACTATGTGAATCTCTGCTTCCTTCATACCACTTTCTCTGCGAGGCTTTTAAACGGTTCCTGGTAAGTATTTTTTAATGTGAGAGGCTGAAATTTTAAACTGCCCCTGGAATTTATGGGACAGATGGATTAATGTGGGAAATAACTAGGGGAAAGGAAATCTTGACCTCCTTTAATAATAAAGACATACAACAATGAAGATATGGCTGAACACCCAATAAATAGAAAAGGAAAGAAAGGATTGTGTGTGTAAGCACTAGATAATAATGTAAGACATAGAGGGAAGAAATGAATTAGAAAACTGACATTCATTCTCTTGCCAAGTTTACAATTTTAAATAAAAATTCTCACACGTTTAACACAAAGGAAAATCACTATAATATATGTGAAATTTTTAGGTTGGTGCAAAAGAAATTGCGGTTTTGCATTGTTAAAATGCACTGTTTGATATTGGAATACATTTTTAAATCAATGTGGTTCTGTTATGCATAATTTTAATGCACATTTCTCACTTTTTATTTACTTATTTATTTATCTTTTTGCTAATGGCATTGCTTGTTGCTTATTTTATGTGTATTTCAGACTAGAGAAATGATGTTAGACAAAAAACAAATTTGAGTGGTTTTCTCATTTGAGTTCAAAATGGATCGTAAAGTAGTGGACACAACCTGCAACATCAACAAAGCATTTGGCCCAGGAACTGCTAATGAACATATAGTGCAGTGATGGTTCAAGAAGTTTTGCAAAGGAGATAACAGCCTGGAGACGAAGAGTGCAGAAGCTAGCTATTGGAAGTTGATAAGGACCAAGTGAGGGGATCATCGAAGCTGATCCTCTTACAACTACACAAGAAATTGCTAAAACACTTAACATTGACATTCTATGGTCATTGGGCATTTGAAGCAAATTGGGAAGGTGAAAACACCTCGCTAAGTGGGTGCCTCATGAGCTGACCACAAATCAAAAAAGTGTCTTTTTAAAGTGTTGCCTTCTCTTATTCTATGTGAGAGCAATGAACAGTTTCTCAATTGTATTACGACACACAATGGAAAGTGGATTTTATACAACGACCAAGGATGACCAGCTCACATAAAATTTCCAAAACACTTCTCAAGGCCAAATTTGCACCAAAAAAAGGTGTGGCCACTGCTTGGTGGTCTGCTGCTGGTTTGATCCACCACACCTTTCTGAATCCCAGCAAAGCCATCTAAGAAGTATCCTCAACCAATTGATGAGATGCACTGAAAACTGCAATTCCTGCAGCCACTATTAGTCAACAGAAAGGGCCCAGTTCTTTTCCATGACAACACCCAACTGCACATCACACAAGCAATGCTTCAGAAGTTGAACAAATCCGGCTACAAAATTTTGTCTCATCTGCCATGTTCACCTGACCTCTTGCCAATGGACTATCACTTTTACAAGCATCTCAACAAAATTTTGCAGAGAAAATGCTCCCACAAGCAGGAGGTAGAAAATGCTTTCCAAGAGTTCATTGAATCCCAGAGTATGGATTTTTCTGCTACAGGATAAGCAAACTTATTTCTCATTGGCAAAGATGTATTGATTTGCAGTGGTTCCTATTTTGATTAATATAAAGATGTATTTGAGTCTAGTTATAATGACTTAAAATTTGCGGTCTGAAACCACAATTACTTTTCACCAACCTAATAGTTAAAATGTCACATTTTTCTATCATTGAAATACACATGTTTTTCTTCTTTTCTCTTCTTTTAATACTGAGCATATGTTTTTAGAAGTGGATAATACACTTTAAAAAAATTCACTGACTCCTCATCTTTTTTGTCTTCTGAAACCAGTACACCTATTTTTTTCTACATACACTGTTTAAATAAAATTTAAATACCTAAATAGATTTTATGTGGAGAAAAATTGTTTTGTTGTTTATTTAAACATTATTTTGGTAGCTTTAAAAATTCTTCCACTTGCATATTTATTATTTTGGTAGGACAACATAAAGTATAGGAACATTTAGGTTCTTCAAAGCTTGCTTCACATACTTTCTGCTTTATCCTCTAATACTCTCTCCTTGACACATTTAATTTGTTTTTTTGTTTTTTTCCACGTGTGCATTCAACTGAAACAACAACATCATTTACCCTTTTCTTTGGCCACAATCCCAAAACTAAATCTCTTCTCTCCTTTCATTCTTCTTGACCTCACTGTTGCCATAAGCACATCTCATGATTTTCTCCTTACACAAAACAAGTTGTGTAAAGAAAATTATAATATGAATTAGCTGAAAGGTTATCCTTTTCTAAATCACTGCTCTGGTCAATTAAAAGATCATAATAGAAGCATTTGGAAAAGTTGAAAGAAAAATTAGACGTTTTAAAAAAGAATTTTGAGTTTAAGATTATTTAGACTACAAAAGCATTTATTTGAAAATCAATCAATTTGTCTTTATATCTGTCTAATCCTTGTTGTGCTAAACCGTCATTCCTTGTGATATAGTAAAGACATATCTTGATCTTGGTCTCAATTCATTCCTTTACAATATATTCATTTACTATATAGACTAGCTTTTCACTCCGTGGGCATGGAAAACCCTTAAAACTGGACATTTTATCTTCTGGACATGTTCACATTTCCATAGTAGAGTGCTTTTTACTTGAGTCACCTTGACACAGGAAAATGAATATCTTATCTGGATAGTCAATGTAGCTCTTTCCTTGATTCCTTGAAATTCATTGCTCAATGCTGGTTTCAGCTCCTGGGTCTTCTACTCCTCTAGCGAGACTTATCGTGAGGACAAAATTTACCTTACTATGGCATTCTTTCTCCTTTCTGTTCACAGAATATACTCCTTTGATTTGACAACTTTTGGGAGAGCAAACTTATCCTATCAAAAACTGAAGCAAAAACAAACAAACAAACAAACAAAAACTTGTCTGTTGGCTCCTCCTGAATATCAACTAGGAAGTCTATTTGTTTCTCTATAGATTTTTCAGTAAATCTACAGAGTATCATCTTATTTTCTTTACTCAAAATTTTAGTTTCTTAAAAAAAGAAAAGAATATCCCCTATCTACAGAGACACATACATCAGTGTGTGACGATGCTTACTACTGATGCTCACTTTCTCTAGAATTAAGGTGAAGAAGTATTTTACTTTATAAACAAGAGCTTACACACAATGGAAAGGAAGAGAGTTCATAATCAAGATGTGATAGCATAAGTTGCATTACCACTCAGCCTCCTCTGACAGCTTCAGCTTGTGCCTGAAAGTTCTAATACACCTTTCCTGGGGGGCCTGTAAGACAGATTTTAAACTTGCCTTGCCAACCCCCTCAGTCATATAGACTGTTTCCCTGCAATAAATACTTTCATACCGGGAAGTGATATGCTGATGTAACAAGTGCCTAAAATGTGGAATATGAACCTATTATATGGTTTATAATTCCATAACAGGTAGGGACTGGAAACATTTTAGGAAGCATAATAGAAAAAGCCTAGATTCCCCTGCACAGACTACTGGATGAAATATGGTTTTTATATACTGCCAGAGGAAGTAAGGAGCATTGAAGAAAATTCTGGTATTGTTTTAAGGAAGAGATGCAACATCATAAGCAGAATATTGGTAAAAACATGAATGTTGAAGGTTCTTCTGATGAGAGAAATGAGGAAACATTTCTTTCCTCAAAAAGAAATGAGGAACATGTTATGCAAAATGGAGGAAAGGAGATTCTTTCTATAGAATGGAGAAAACTTAGCTGAACTGAGTACTATGTTTATTTAGAAGCAGATTTTATAAGTAATGAACTTGGGCATTTAACTGAAGAAATTCCCAAGAAAGTTGTTCAAGGTTGAAATTCTAACACCCAGTACCTCATTTGGAGACCAGGTCTTTACAGAGCTAATCAAATTAAAATGAGATCATTAGGATGGTCCTGGGTCCAATATAACTGGTCCCTCAGAAAACACAGAAGTTAGGATACAGGCACACACAAAAAGAGAAAGCCATGTAAACATGTTAAATGGTTATCTGAAAGCCAAATAAAAAGGCTAGAAGAGATCTTTCTTTCACAGTCCTTAGGAATAACCAACCCTTTTATCACCTTGACTTTAGAGTTTCAGCTTCCAATATTGTGAGACAATAAATTGTTATTTAAACCATCCAGTGTGTGGTCCTTGTTACAGTAGCCCAGCAAACTAGAGTGACTAACACTCTCACTTCACTTTTAGTTTCATATGTGAAAGTGTTAGTCACTCAGTCATGTCCGACTCTTTGCAACCCTATGGACTTCCAAGCCTGTCAGGCTCCTCTGTCCATGCAATTTTCCAGGAAGGAATACTGGAGTGGGTAGCCATTCCCTTCTCTAGGGGATCTTCCTCCTGACCCAGGGATCAAAGCCTGGTCTCCTGCATTGCACACAGATTCTTTACCATTTGAGCCATCAGGGAAGCCATATATATATATATATGAATATACGAATATATATATATATTCAATTTCAAAGTGAATGGATGAAGAAAGGAATGTGGTAATCTGATTACTTCTCTTGGAAGAGCCGATTTTCCCAACCAGTGTGTCTGAAAAAGTCCCTTATTTTTTCAACCTTGTCTTGTCACCTTTCCTTCAGATTATCATTTCAGTGGAAGTTGATAATCTTACCATTTAGCTTATGTAGCACCTTGGATATAGTAGAGGTATAAAAGGCCCTAGAATTTTCATGCCTGGGCCTGTGTCCTGGCTCTGCCATCTATTACTTGTGGGTGTCCTTTGGCAAGTTTTTTTTTTTTTTTTTTTTACTGTTTTGTGCATCTATTTTTACATCTTTGAAATGTTTAGTAATGGTCTCACTTCTAATACTACAGTGAGAATTAAGTGGGATAATCTAAGTTAGATGCTAAGCATAATTTGATTTTTTGTCTCTTGTTTTTGATCTTTATTCTACTCTCTCAGAAAAGGTTCAAGTCCACTTTTGTAGCTCTTGCCCCTGATGACCAGTAGAGTGTAGTAATGAAGACCATGGACCTTAGAGAAGATGAGCCAGGACTTCAATGCAAGCTTTGCTCCTCACTTGATTTGTGATCGAGAGTAAATCACCAAATGTCAGAGTTGCTGTGGAAATTAGATAAAAATAATGGTTATAAACTATTCAGTCTGGTGCTTGGTACATAATAGTATTCAATATTTAGTAAATATTAGGGGAAAATCCCAAGCAGTGCTTCACAGTCAGCTATTCTTTCCAATTCATCATATCATCATATACAGAGCTGTGGTCAGTCAGCTCTTTGCACTGACTTTATTTTTTACATCCTCCCTCCCATTCTAGCCCATTTAATTCAGGCTTTTCAAGATCTTACAATAAGCAATCATTTATCTTCCTATTTGTCTGATCAAGTTTCTCCACTGCATCACAAATAAACCACAAACTCTTAGCTTTCCAGCACCTATCTCTCTTCATGTCTGTCTGTCTCCAGAATCCCATAATTTCCTGGTTTGACATCATATCACAAGTAGATTTGTTTTTCTTGAATTCTTTCTCCCATATTTTTTTTCCTTCATTAGTTTTCACTCTGTTGTATTTTTGAATCAACTCCTACGTGTCAATTATTAGACAATCTTTCCTATTCCAAAAGCAGTTGGAAAGATTTCTCTCAGAAGTGCCTTTTTAAGCACACTACATGATGGGTGTAATAAAGCATTATTTCCTCAGTCATGATGTATGCCGCCTTTCTTAATAGTTAGCCTTTCACGGCTTAAATTCAGTTTTAAAATATTTTATATTTAGATGCTTTTATAGGCTGCATTTGGTTCAAAATTGGAAAAGAAGTATAATAAGATTGTTTATTGTTACCCTGTTTATTTAACTCATATGCAGAGCACGTCAAGCAAAATGCTGAGCAGGATGACTTACAAGCTGCTGTCAAGATTGCCAGGAGACATATCAACAACCTCAGATATGCAGATGATACCACTTGGTTGGCCAAAAGCAAAGAGGAACTAAAGAGCCTCTTGATGAGGGTGAAAGAAGAGAGTGAAAAAGCTGGCTTAAAACTCAACATTCAAAAAACTAAGGTCATGACTTCCAGTCCTATCACTTCAAGACAAATGGAAGCAGTGACAGATTCCCTTTTCTTGGATTCTACAATCACTGCAAATGGTGACTGCAGCCATGAAATTAGAACAAGGTTGCTGCTTGGCAGGAAAGCTATGACAAACCTTGACAGCATATTAAAAAACAACACAAAACAAAACAAACAAACAAACAAAAAAAAAACAAAGACATCTCTTTGCAAAGTTCCATATAGAATGGTCTTTCCAGTAGTCATGTACAGATGCGAAAGCTGGACCATAAAGAAGACAGAGCACTGAAGAACTGTTGCTTTCAAACTGTGATGCTGGCAAAGACTCTTGAGAGCCCCTTGGACAGCAAGGAGATCAAGCCAGTCAATCTTAAAGAAACTCAACCCTGAATATTGATTGGAAGGATTGATGCTGAAGCTGAAACTCCAATATTTCGGCCACCTGATGCAAAGAGCTGACTCATTTGAAAAGACCCTGATGCTGGGAAAGACTGAAGGCAGAAGGAGAGTTCGACAGACAGAGGATAAGACAGTTGATGGCATCACCAATTCGACGGACATGAACTTGGGCAAACTCTGGGAATGGTGAGGGACAGAGAAACTGGCAGAGTCGGACGTGACTTGGCGACTGAACAACAACAACAGCAACAGAGACTGGGTTCTGTTTTCCCTCCAAATTCCCCTGCTGAAATCCTGCTCCCTGGTACCTCTAAATTTGACTGTATTTGGAGATAAGACCTTTAAAATAGCAATTATTGTAAGATGAATCATATGGTGGTCCTTATTCTAAAATGACTGGTGTTCCTACAAGCAAAAGATACTAGAACCCAGACACTAACATAAAAAGGACCATATGAAGACAAAGAAAACAGACTATCTGCAAGCCAAGAATAAGAGATCTCAAAAGAAACCAACATTGATGGTTCCTTGATCTTGAATGTCAAGCCTCTGGATTTGTGGGCAAATAAATTTCAATTGTTTAAGTCACTCAGTCTCTAGTATATATTATGGAAGCCCTCGCAAACTGATTTTTTAATAAATTTACATAAAATGAATACCCTTTTTTCCCCCAGAGAAAACACTTACATCTGCAGAATAATGGTAATCATTACCAGCTCCCAGTAAGTGAGCAGGGTACTTGGCTCCATTAAAAAAAAAAAAAAGCAATATACAGAATAATATTAATTGTTGCTGCTTTCAATTCCA
The DNA here is from genome assembly GCF_019320065.1 of Cervus canadensis. NCBI lineage: Eukaryota > Metazoa > Chordata > Mammalia > Artiodactyla > Cervidae > Cervus > Cervus canadensis. The sequence continues at coordinate 10,120,326 of NC_057396.1, forward strand.
TTAGCAATTGTATTAGATGAAGGCTTCTTGGTTCCTGGTTCCTCCCTGCAAACCATGAAGCCATTCCTTCTATTAATTGAAGATCAGGCCCCAAATGGCCAAATTTGAGTTAATCAGTACAGTTGATGTTGAAATAAATAAGATGAAAAAATTTAATACAATCTTTTGGAAGCACTTTCAAAAATGTAAGCAATACTATATCAATATAGCCAGTTCTGAATTATCCAATAATTATATAAAATCTGTCAAAGATGAAACAGTAATAAAAAATTAGAATATACAAAATATACAGATATATGCAGTAACAAAATTAAGAAAGTGTTTTAGGAAATGGGGCAATAATATTTCTTCAGTGCTTAGCTTTTTCTAAAAATCCTGGTCTACCCCTGGGTGCAAATCATCTGTTAGAGTATAAAAAAGCAAACATTTTCAGGCTTTATTTATTTATTTATTTTTTTCAGATTTTGTTTGTCCCTAGTAAAGCTTAGGGTCATGTTCCAGGAAAAGTAACCACTCTACCAGTAGGCTCTCCTGCTAGCTGTTATCTTATCATTTCTAGTTAGTCTTGTAACTTGAAGAAGTTTTTCCAGTTTCAAAACTATCCTTTTGTAATTATCAAATTATAAATAACAATTGATTTACACTACAAATCTAGCATGTAATTCTGACATGCTGCCTACTTAAACCTCTTTAATAGTTTTCATTGCTCATAAACTTTCTTATTCTACTAGGGTTCACTTGCAGCAAATCTGACACCCAGGTTTTTGTCTCCTCTGGAGTTAGAGGAGACTCAAAGCTTATATTTTAGAATAGACATATTTTAAAGTAAAAGCAAATAATCTGTAAACACCAAGAAAAAACAGATAAAATCTTATATAATGTTGTTTCTACTCTCTGTTTACTTATTCTCAGAACACAACCACTGATAAAGATTTCATGTCCCATTCTGCATCAAGCCTCTCTGATTTTGCTAATACTATTTCCTCTGTATTCAATTCTCTTTACTCCTTTCCTACATTTAATTTCTCTTCATCTTCCTCTTTTTATAAGTAAACTAAAATATGAAACATATGACCACCTCACATGACTTCTTTTTCACAACCATCCCTTGTGGAACAGTTAGGAAACTGTCTTCTTCATTTTCTTTATTTATAACTTTTGTAACTTTTACTTGATACAGAAAATACCTATTTACTTAACTGTCTCATTTATCAAACCTTTTGCTTCTTGAAGACAGTTATCAGTTGTTTGCATTTTTACTGTGTATTATAACATATTTACCTAGTAGATACTTAATATACCTTCACTGAAATAAACTGGACAGTCATACACATTCTGCTACATTTCTAAATTATGTCTTTGTGGGTGTGTGCTAAGTTGCTTCAGTTCAGTTCATTTCAGTTCAGTCATTCAATCGTGTCCAACTCCATGCGACTGACCTTAGGGATTATATCCTGCCAGACTTCTCTGTCCATGGGTTTCTCCAGGCAAGAATACTGGAGTGGGTTGTCATTCCATCCTCTGGGGGAACTTCCTGACCCAGGGGTTGAAGTTGCATCTCTTTTGTCTCCTAAATTGGCAGGCAGATTCTTTACCACTACTTCGGAAACCTCAAAATTATGTCTTTACCATATATATAGTATGACATTATATATAATAATACAATTAACTTAATTCTCTATGGAATATCAATGATCATCTAAGGTAAGATTTCATATTTTCCAAATACACATTCAGTTAACTCAAATGTAGTCATTTTTAGAGTGAAAATTGGCAGGAGTTTAATAGAAAATAGCCAGAACTTTGCAGTTTGCGGCATGGAGCTTGAGAGGAAACTATTTCTTGTCTGTAGAAACCCAGAGAATTTAGGGCAGTAGGCTGTCCTTATATAGGTTGGAATTGGGCCAGGGTGTAAGCTAACCATCCTACTCTCTAGAAAAATGTGCCCTGTGATTTTTAATGACCACAAATAGTTAGGACTTCAGCTTTATGTCTCATCCAATAAGATCTCTTGTCTCTCAAGACAGTAAAATGAACAGTGAGTCATAAGGAAATCAATAGTGTTATATTCAAACAAGGCTATTTAGATCAAAACACTTTCCATTTTCTCATTAGCCATGGAGCCAGAGGGGAAAGTGGGGAGGATCTGCATTCATTTAAAATTACACACAGATGGAACTCTTGGTTCTACTGTCTAGTGAAGGCTCCAAAGTGCACACAATTAAATGTATTTTATTAAAACTAGCTTTAAAAATGCATGCTGTTTCCTTCCATTTATTCAATAATTGATTAATTACAGCCTGCTTTACTTCTCTTAGTGACATTTCCTAGCTTCATTTATCCTTTATGTTTTTGAAGTTTACTTCACTTTGGGAATTGTATTTTAACTTAATTTTTAAAAGAACTGAGGATATTTGATTTCCTAAAAAAAAAAAAAATGGGAGGAGAACAAGATGGTGGAGGAGTAGGTGGATGTGGAGAACATCTCTCTCCACGGATACACCAGGAACACACCCTCAGACACAGAAGTGCATGCAGAATACCAGCTGAGGGCTGACAAGAGCACCTGTCAGGAGGAAAAAAATATACAGAACCACGCAAAACTCGGTAGGATAAAGGAACTAGAGGGGGGGGGAAAGGAGTGATAGTAGGACTGGGCCTGCCCTCAGCAGGTGGGGGAACTGAAGCAGGGGTCTAATCCTCACATCGGACAGTTGTCTGAGTCAGAGGAGAAACATTTTAGGCTGAGAGCAAAACAGTTGATCTGTGGCAGCCTGAATGGAATGAGAATCAGACAGTCCTTGCTGCAGCCATGCATACCCAGATAGGGATGCAGGTCTCCTGGAAGGAGCGGCAGCTGGGAGCTGGAGTTTAGGGATTGTGGCGCAATCCCAGAGCAAGGACTGCTATTGACTGTGGAGAGACGGACTGAGGGGATGTGAGGGAGAAGTGGTGGGAAATGCTGGTGGAGGAAGGCCAGGCAGCCATGGAAGCAAGATGATACTGCTGAGTCACGCATAGCGGGTGGAGCCATCACCGTAACCTCTCTCCCCCCACACGCCAGTGTCAGCAGCTGAATAGTAGAGAGGCTGGCCCATCAAACGCATGACCCTGAGCTACAGAGTAGGACGCCAGCCAGGGGGGCCCCTCTATGTGCCTAACGCTTGAAACCACAGAGAAGGACCCCAGGCAAGGGAGCCCTCTAAGTGCCTGAGCGGGCAGAGCTACTGAGAAAGAATAGCCAAAGAAGCCTTCTGATCGCCCGCTACAAGGGGCTCTCAGAGAGCCTCTGATAGGGCCATCTCTTGAAGTGGAGGCAGCCCATGTCCCTGCTCACTTGGCACTGCCAGGGTCCCCGCAGGTCCAGCAGCAGCACCACCTTCAAGCTCAACTCTCACTGGGGCAGAGCTGCCACAGGCAAAAATGCCTTGCATCTGTGTTCACAGGGTCAATCAGTCATGTCCAACTCTGTGCGACCCTGTAGACTGGCCTGCCAGGCTTCTCTTTCCGGGAGGTGGGGGGGGGGGCGGGGGGAGAGGGTTTCTCCAGACAAGATTACTAGAGTGTATTGGCCAATACTGGCTGCCACACCCTTCTAGAGCACTGTATTTCCTGCTGCCATAGCCGCCACTCCCCTGAGTTCCTGGTGCTGTCAGAACCCCTGAGACCCAAGCAGCTGCACCACCTCCACACCTGGCCCTCACAGGGGCAAACCCAAGTCCTCCAGGGCACCTCAGCAGCAAACCCTAGGGGATGACCCACATATGGCAGTGGTAATAAAACCACAAGTGAAACCCATGGGCAGTGCAGCTAAGGAAGAAGACCCCAAACCTTCCCACCTGCTGTACAACCTGCAATTAAATCCACACAATCAACCAGGCAGACTCTGTGTCTATGAAATATATTAAAGACCATCAAGAGCTCCCACAAAAGAAAATGCACTAGTTCTGATAGTTATGGACATTGGAGGCAAGAACACACAGCAATAGGACCAGATTAGAATCTGAGCTGTCCCCACAGCAGGCCCAGAGAACAACACAGTGTTGGAGGGCATCCTAGGGAGGTGAGGGGGAATGCTACTCCCAGCGAGGGAGAGGACTCTGACAGCAGTGACACAAGAAAACTATTTATTATTCTTATTCTTTGACTTGTTCTGTAGATTCTTTTGGATTATTTTTTATGTCTTTGTTTTCCCTTAGTCTGTTGTAGTTGTTGATTTTATTGGTACTAAGAAACCCAAATAAGCTTTTGAGCTTTTTTTTCCTCATTCACATTTTTTATTGTTGTTATAAACTTCTGCCTCTAGGTTGGGCTTTTGCAGCTCTGTGGAGTTTTCCTTTTTTTCTTTTTCTCTTTTCTATTTTTTAAAATTTAATTTTTAATATGTTAAACCTATTATTATTTTTTCTACATTTATTACTTTGTTTGCTTTTCCTACTGTTCTTTTCCTCTTGCAGTTAATCTTTAATGTATATAAATGTTCTTCATCTACCTCTCTTTAAATCTGCATGTCTATTCTTTCTTTTCCTCTCAACATATTTGTTAGTTCTGTTTTCATTGCTTTATTTCCCACTTGGCAAATTTAGTTTTATTTTCCAGTTTGTGCTTTAGTTAGTTTTGTTCTTAGCTGGTAAATATAATTTTTAATTTCCCTTGTTTGCTGGATCAATCTACTGTACTTTATTTTAGTTGAACTGTTTTGACTTTGCTCATGGGTGAATATGCATATGTGCATATCCATTATTTTAATTATTATTATCCTGATTTTGTAACTGCCATTTGTCTGGGGTTCATCTTTGGTTACTCATTTTTAGATATTTGTTTTAATCTCACTTAATATCATAACAAACTACTTGTGGAAACTTCATTTCTGACTAGAGATCAAGCTCTGAGCCTTTGGAGTGGGAACACTGACTCCAAGATCCTAGACTACCAGAAATAACCCTATGGAATATCAAATAGTGAGAACTCACACAAAGGAAACCACTTGAATAAAAGACCTGGCATCAAAAATACAAACCCAATCATCAGCAGACAAGATTAGCACCTCACTCAGCCTTGATCATCAGAGGAAAAACAAACAAATAAAACATCAACACAAATCTCACCCTATAGGAAACTTACCTAAACCACTGGACCAACCATAGGAGGGCAGAAACCAAAAGGAAGAAAGAATTCAACCTTCTTCAAGGAAAGAATTCAACTTTCCTTGAAAACTGGGAAAAGGAGACCTCAAACACAATAAATCAGAATAATGATAATCATAATCATGAAAAGGCAGAGAAATGCTATGCAAATGAAGCAACACATTAGAAACACAGAAGTCCAAATAAATGAGGAGGAAATAGGCAAACTTACTGAAAAAGAATTCAGAATAATGATAGTAAAGATGATCAAAAACTTGAAAACAAAATGGAGAAAATGCAAAAATCATAAACAAAGACCTAGAAGAATTAAAGAATAAACAAGCAGAGACAAACAACACAGTTATTGAAATTAAAAATACTCTACAAGGAATCAATAGCAGAATATCTGAAGCAGAAGAACGAATCAGTGAACTGGAAGATAAAAATGGTGGAAATAACTTCTGAAGAGCAGAATAAAGTAAAAAGGATGAAAAGAACTGAGGGTAGTCTCAGAGACCTCTGGGACAATATCAAATGCACCAAAATTTGAATTATAGGTGTCCCAGAAGAAGAAGGGGAAAAGAAAGCGTATGAGAAAATCTTTGAAGAGATTATAGTTGACAATTTCCCCAACATGGAAAAGCAAATAGTCAGTCAAGTTTAAGAGGCACAGAGTCCCATACAGGATAAACCCAAGGAGAAACACACCAAGGCACATACTAATCAAACTAACAAAGACTAAACACAAAGAAAGAATATTAAAAGTAGCAAAAGAGAAGCAACAAGTACCATACAAGGGAAACCCCATACACTTAAGAGCTGATCTTTCAGCAGAAACTCTGCAGGCCAGAAGGGATTGGCAGGATATATTTAAAGTACTTAAAGGGGAAAATCTACAACCAAGATTACTGCACTAAGCAAGGATTTCATTCAAAATCGACGGAGAAAGAAAAAGCTTTTCAGACAGGCAAAAGTTAAGAGAATTCAGTATCACCTAGCCAGCTTTACAAGAAATGTTTAAAGGACTTACATAGTCAAGAAATACAAGAGAAGAAAAAAGATCTACAAAATCAACTCCAAACAATTAAGAAAATGGCAATAGGAACATATATATCAATAATTATTCTAAATATAAATAGATTAAATGCTCCAATCAAAATTCACAGACTGACTGGATGCATACAAAACCAGGACCCATATATGTACTCTCTATAAGAAACTCATTTCAGACCCAAAGACGCATATAGGCTGAAAGTGAGAGGATGGAAAAATATATTCCATTCAGATGGGAAGCAAAAGAAAGATGGAGTAGCCATCCTCATATCAGACAAAATAGACCTTAAAATAAAGAGGTTACAAAAGATTAGAAAGGACACAACATAAAGATCAAGGGATAAATCCAAGAGGAAGACCTAATTGTAAGTATCTATGCACCCAATGTAGGAGCACCTCACTACATAAGACAAACACTAACAGACATAAAAGGAGAAATTGACAGTAACACAATAACAGTAGGAGACTATAGCACCACACTCACATCATTGGACAGGTCATCAAAACAGTAAATTAATAAAGAAACACAAGTCTTAAATGATACATTAGATGAGATGGATCTCATTGATATCTTCAGGACATTCCATCCAAATGCAAAAGAATACACCTTCTTCTCAAGTACACATGGAACATTCTCCAGGATAGACCACATCTTGAGTCATAAATCAAACCTCAGTAAATACATGAAAATTGAAATTGTATCAGACATTTTTCCCACCACAGCACTATGAGACTGGATATCAATTCCAAGAGAAAAACTGTAAGAAACACAAACATATGGAGATTAAACAACACGTTTCTAAATAACCAACAGGTTACTGAAGAAATCAAAAGGGAAATCAAAAAATTTCTAGAAACAAATGACAATGAAAACACAACAAATCAAAACCTGTGGGATGCAGCAAAAAGAGTTCTAAGAGAGAAGTTTAATAGCAATGCAATCCTACCTCAAGAAACTAGAAAACCATCAAATAGACAACCTAACTTTACACCTAAAACAACTAGAAAAAGAACAAAAAAAGCCCCAAAATTAGTAGAAGGAAAGAAATCATAAAGATCCAAGCAGAAATAAATGAAAAAGAAATGAAAGAACCAACAATGAAGATTAATAAAACTAAAAGGTGGTTCTTTGACAAGATAAACAAAATTGACAAACCTTTAGCCAGGCTCATCAAGAACAAAAGAGAGAAGAATCAAATCAACAAAATTAGAAATGAAAAAGGAGAGGCTACAACAGATAGTATGGAAATACAAAGGATTATAAGAGACTATTATGAGCAACTATATGGCAGTTAAACTGGAAGAAATGGACAGATACTTAGAAAAGTTCAATCTTCCAAGACTGAAGCTGTGATCAATAATCTCCCAAAAAACAAAAGTCTGGGAACAGATGGCTTCACGGGAGAATTCTATCAAACATTTAGAGAAGAGATAATGCCTATCCTTTTAAAATTCTTTCAAAAAACTGCAGAGGAATGAACACTTGCAAACTCATTCTACAAGACCACCATCACCCTGATACCAAAACCAGACAACGACATCACACACAAAAAAAGAAAACTACAGGCCAGTATCACTGATGAACATAGATGCAAAAATCCTCAACAAAATTTTAGCAAACAGAATTCAGCAACACATCAAAAATCTCATACACCATGATCAATCTGGGTTTATTCCAGGGGTGCAAGGATACTTCAAAATATGCAAATCAATCAATGTGATACACCATATTAACAAATTGGAAGATAAAAACCATATTTTAATCTCAGTAGATTCACAAAAAGCCTTTGACAAGATTCAGCACCCATTTATGATGAAAACTCTTCAAAAAAAATGGGCATAGTAGGAACTACCTCAGTATAGTAAAGGCCATATATGATAAGCCTACAGCAAACATTGTTCTCAATGGTGAAAAACTGAAAACTTTCCACCGAAGATCAGGAAAAAGACAAGGGTGTCCACTTTAGCCACTATTATTCAACATAGTTCTGGAAGTCCTAGCTACAGAAATCAGAAAAGAAAAAGAAATAAAAGGAATCCAGACCAGAAAAGAAGTAAAGCTCTCACTGTTTGAAGGTGACATGATACTGTAGGTTGAAAACCCTAAAGATAGTATCAGAAAATTACTGGAGATAATCAGTCAATTTAGCAAAGTTCATTTCAGTTCAGTTCAGTCACTCAGTCGTGTCTGACTCTTTGCAACCCCATGAACTGCAGCACGCCAGGCCTCCCTGTTCATCACCAACTCCCGGAGCCTACCCAAACTCATGTTCATTGCGTCAGTGATGCCATCCAACCATCTCAACCTCTGTCATCTCCTTTTCCTCCTGCCCTCAATTTTTCCCAGCATCAGAATCTTTTCAAATGAGTCAGTTCTTTGCATCATGTGGTCAAAGTATTGGAGTTTCAGCTTCAACATCAGTCCTTCCAATGAACACCCAGGACTGATCTCCTTTAGGATGGATTGGTTGGATCTTCTTGCAGTCCAAGGGACTCTCAAGAGTCTTCTCCAACACCACAGTTCAAAAGCAAAAGTTGCAGGATACAAAAATCAATACACAGAAATCACTTGGATTTCTATATACTATGAAAAATCAGAAAGAAAAATTAAGGAATCAATCCCATTCACCATTGCAACAAACAGAATTAAATATCTAGGAATAAACTTACCTAAAGAGACAAAAGAACTGTACACAGAAAATTGTAAGACACTGATAAATTAATCAAACACAACATAAACAGATGGAGAGATATTCTATGTTCCTGGGTAGGAAGAATCAATATTGTGAAAATGACTATACTACCAAATCCAATCTACAGATCCAATGTGTTCCCTATCAAATTACCAATGACATTTTTCACAGAAGTAGAACAAAAAATTTCACAATTCATATGCAAACACAAAAGACCCAAATAGTCAAAGCAGCCTTGAGAAAGAAGAATGGGGCTGGAAGAATCAACATTCCTGACTTCAAATTACACTACAAAGCTACAGTCATCAAGATAGCATGGTGCTGGCACAAAAACAGAAATATAGACTAATGGAACAAAGTAGAAGATCCAGAAATAAACCTATGCACCTATGGGTACCTTATTTTATCAAAGGAGGCAAGAATATGCAATGGGGCAAAGACAGCCTCTTCAATAAATAGTGCTACTTATAAAGAATGAAATTAGAAGAACACTTCCTAATCAATACACAAAGGTAAACTCAAAATAGATTAAAGACCTAAATTTAAGACCAGAAACTATAAAACTCTTAGAGGAAAACATAGGCAGAACACTCAATGACATAAATCAAAGCAAAATTCTCTATGATCCACCTGCTAGATTAATGGAAATAAAAACAAAAGTAAACAAGTAAGACCTGATTAAACTTAAAAGTTTTTGCACAGCAAAGGAAACTATAAGTAAGGTGAAAAACAACCCTCAGAATGGGAGAAAATAATAGCAAATGAAACAACTGACACAGAAGTAATTCCCAAAAGTATACAAGCAGCTCACACAACTCAATACTAAATAAACAATCAACACAATCAGAAAGCGGGAAAAAAGACCTAAACAGACATTTCTCCAAAGACACAGTGATGGCTAACAAGCACATGAAAAAATGTTCAACATCACTCATTATTAAAGAAATGCAAATCAAAACTACAGTGAGATATCACCTCACACTGATCAGAATGGCCATCATCAAAAAGTCTACAAACAATAAATGATGGAGAGTGTGTGGGGAAAAGGTAATTCTCCTTCACTGTTGGTGGGAATGTAAATTGATACAGCCACTATGAAAGACTGTATGGGAATTCCTTAAAAAACTGAGAATAAAACCTCCGTATGACCCAGCAATCCCACTCCTAGGCATATGCCCTGAGGAAATCAAAATGGAAAGAGAAACATGTGTTCCAGTGTTCATTGCAGCATGATTTACAATAGCTAGCACATGGAAGCAACCTAGATGCCCATCAGCAGATGAATGGATACAGAAGTTGCGGTACATATACACAAGTAAATATTACTCAACCATAAAAAGGAATGAATTTGAATCAGTTCTAATGAGTTGGATGAACCTAGAACCTATTATACGGAGTGAAGTAACTCAGAGAAAGATAAATATCGTGTTCTAACACACATATATGGAACATGGTACTGAAGAATTAATTTACATGGAAACAATGGAGAATCAGAGAATCAGCTTGTGGACATGAGGAGAGGGTAAGATGTATGCAAAGAGTAACATGGAAACTTACACTACCATACATAAAGTGTATGGGAGTTTTCTGTTTAAATCAGGAAACTCAAACAGGAGCGCTGTGTCAACTTGGAGAGGTGGATTGGGGGGAGAAGGGAGGGAGGTTCAAAAGGGAGGGGATATATGTATACCTGTGACTGACTCATATTGAAGTTTGACAGAAAACAACAAAATTCTGTAAAGTGATTATCCTTCAATAAAAAAAAAAAATGATGTTTTGACTTTCTATAGTCACTAGTTGGTCTATATGGGTTCATTACTTACCAATTTTTATGCTTCTCAACATAAACCAGAGGTCATATGACTGGAAACATAAGATGGTTGTTTCTAACACCTTAGGAATTTGTTCATATTCGACTTCAGTGTTATGAAACAGAAATATAATGTGAGTCACATTTATTATTTTAAGTTTTCTAGTAGCCACATTGTTTCAGGGAGGAAACCAATTCTGACTCCATGCTGGACACTGTTTCTTTGACTCGCTTTTATTATTAAAATCATACTCAATGGCTTGCCTGGAGAACCCTGCCTGTCTGCTTGATTATAAACTAATGTGCCTTTGTTCAGCTCTTGGAGAGATTGTTTGTCCCTGCCCACCTGTGAATAGAAGAGATGAACACACCCCTTCTGAAGCCTGGACATTTCCTTGGAGAAGTTTTGCAAGGCTGAAGACCCTTTCACTTTTCTGCCCCACTGCAACTCCCTCTCTATTCTGCCTTTTGTTTTTAGTTCCACATTGCTTCCTTTTCTCTTATCTATAAAAGAACTTGGCATCCAGATCCCAAAAAGATGGCCATTTTGAGGCTCTATCCTGCCATCTTCTTGGTCTACTGGCTCCCCCATTAAACTCTCTTCCTTGCCTTAACACCTTATCTCTCAGATTCATTAACCTATTGTGTGGCAAGCAGAGCGAGTATCGACTCAATAACAATATTAAACAGAATAAAATATTATGAAATTAATTTTAGTGCTATATCATATTTAACCTAGTGTGAAATAAAATTCATAATTTATGGCAAGACAAGAAAGATTTAAGCATAAAAATGTTCTATCACTTGTCCCCCACTCCCCACCCTACTGTGCCTTGTGTATCTGCATTATGCATCGATTAAACCTCCTTCATTGGCATAAATACCTGCTCAACAGTAAAGAGATTCTCCTAGTATCCACAAGACAACTCCTTAGGAGGTAGCATTTCTTCTTGATCTCCTAAAGAGCCACAGTGATGCTTAGATATGGATTGTGTAAACTGTCAATAATACATCATGTAATGTATAGCGCTCTGTCTTAAAAAAAAAGAAAACTTACATAACTGCATTGACTTCTAATGGTGGACCAGTTCTCAAAGTGTTCTGTGATCTTCTCGGGTTATAGTCCTCAAATTTGGCATGAATAAACTTTTCTGTTTCTTTCCTAGACGGACTGATTAATTTTTCATCACCTGGTGACATTAGGATAGGAAAATATTAGCATTTCAACATGCAATCAATATAAATATTATTAATGAGTTATTTACATTTTTTCTTAGTAATAAGTGTTTGAAAACTGGTGTGTATCTTACCCTTAGAGTGCATTTTTCTTTACACTAGCCTCATTTTAAGTGTTTAAGTGGGGCCCATAGTGGACATCATGGCTCTATGTGATCTGACTGCAGCATCACAATAATAACAAACTTCCTCTTGGAAGTTGCCTCATTGCATTTCACCATGTCCAAATATTAAAATCTTAAACATTTCTCTCTCACCATAGCTACCACCACCAAAAACAAAAAAATATGATTTATTTTACTTCAAAATGTCTGCAGATTGTACTGGATGTGGTAGGTTTATGATCAGTGCTTAGAGAGCAATTAACATTTGAATTAAGCCACATGAAGATAACAACAGGCGATTGCCCATTTTAACAGCTGCTAAGTGGTGTTAATTGCTGGCTGTAGACCACAAGCTGAGCAATTTTCTGTGTATTGTACAAACAGAACAAAACCAAATAGAACTTAAAAAAGTAAGTATTATCCCCATTATAATAACGTACAGAGCCTAGGAGTATAATGTATCTTTATCACTTATGCCATTTATGAAATTGACCAGTAACATATTATTTGTGGCAGAAATGATATATATGTATGATTGCTCATTTTTATGTTCAAGTAATAAATAATCAAAATATTTTATATATAATTAGAAGTGTTCTAAACATTTAATAATTTTATAAAACTGTCAATGGATAGGAGTTTTTTATGTTTACATTGATTAAGAGTTGTACTTAAAGATTAGCTGCAGGAAGCTGGGAAATATGAATCATAGTTAAAATAGTTTATTAAGAATTGTCCAAAGAAGTGTAGATTATTAGATCATTAGACTATGCCAACTGAACTAAGTTGTGTCAACATTTATTGACATTGCAGCTTTTAGCTTTAGTTCCTGAAGTGTTGGCTAGAAAGATATCATTTGTTTCCATTTTGAATCAACGGGATAGTGAAACAATACATTGATCACATGGAGAAATTAAAGGTGTCTGGTTATTTAAAATGGTAAACATAATAATTATAGTTTATTCTTATTAATACATATTGTTAAAATAAAGATTTTAATTTAATATAGACTCTTTCATGGTCTAGTTTAGGATATAAATTCATTCATTATTCTGGCTACAGCTACTGACATAGAGTCCCCTTGATTTCTCATTCTGTGCTACCATCTGTTGATCAGTTTGGCTTTAGAACTTGAGCTTCATAGGTCTATAATGTGTTGTGTGTATTTTTAAGGAAGCTAATTGGGTAGCTACATTTGCCGCCTGATGCTTGTTACAATTTTATCATTTTCTACCATGTCACTTCCCAAGTATAGTCAGGCTATTAACTGTTACTAAGACGGCCTCAATTTTCTCCTTAACTTGATCACATTTCAGGCATGCATCTTCCCTATTAGAGGCATCTGACTGCAGTCCCCTTTCTTGGAACATTCATTTTAGAGCAATTAGGAGTTCTTTCTCTGCCTCTTTGAGATGTAAATCTCCCAAACTCTGCCACTATTATAATCTAGACATGTCTTTCTTAAGAATGGGACCACTTATTTGAGATATAAGAACAAGAAAGACAAGGTTTCAATATATCAGTCTCTGTGAGATGATCGATCTCTAACTTGATAAGCACCAATTAGCACTTAACTTATATGCAGAGTACATCATAAGAAATGCTGGGCTGGAAAAAGCACAAGCTGGAATCAAGATTGCCAGGAGAAATATCAATAACCTCAGATATGCAGATGACACCACCCTTATGGCAGAAAGTGAAGAGGAACTAAAAAGTCTCTTGATGAAAGTGAAAGAGGGGAATGAAAAAGTTGGCTTAAAGCTCAACATTCAGGAAACTAAGATCATGGCATCCGGTCCCATCACTTCATGGGAAATAGATGGGGAAACAGTGGAAACAGTGGCTTACTTTATTTTTCTGGGCTCCAAAATCACTGCAGATGGTGACAGCAGCCATGAAATTAAAAGACACTTACTCCTTGAAAGGAAAGTTAGACAGCATATTAAAAAGCAGGGACATTACTTTGCCAACAAAGGTCCGTCTGGTCAAGGCTATGGTTTTTCCAGTAGTCATGTATGAATGTGAAAGTTGGACTATAAAGAAAGCTGAGTGCTGAAGAACTGGTGCTTTTGAACTGTGGTGTTGGAGAAAGCTCTTGAGAGTCCCTTGGACTGCAAAGAGATCCAACCAGTCCATCCTAAAGGAAATCAGTCCTGGGTGTTCATTGGAAGGACTGATGTTGAAGCTGAAACTCCAATACTTTGGCCACCTGATGCGAAGAACTGACTCATTGGAAAAGACCCTGATGCTGGGAAAGATTGAGGGCAGGAGGAGAAGGGGATGACAGAGGATGAGATGGTTGGATGGCATCACCGACTCGATGGACAATGGTATGGGTGGACTCCGGGAGTTGGTGATGGACAGGGAGGCCTGACATGCTGCGGTTCATGGGGTCGCAAAGAGTCGGACACGACCGAGTGACCGAACTGAACTGAATTAGCAAACACAGAAGGACTAATTATATTGACTAATCTCGCCACTAATGCCCTCCAGTACTTTTCCACTAACTCATCTCAGTGCTTCAAAACTCCTCTGTTTTTTGTTTCAATGAACTTGGATATAAGTTCAACCTCTCTTCCCTTCCACAATAGTCTTAAAGACTAATGAAACCATCTTGAATAAAATTTTCCTTCCTGTTTAGTTTCATTCTGCTTGACTCCTCAGTGTAACTTTTCTTTTTTTTTTTTTTTGACTCTTTCAAAAGCTCCATGTCTGGAATAGGAAAAGAAAGCCTTGTAAATTTACTTTACATAATTAAATCTTCCACTTAAAGCAGTCTAAAATGACCACAACTTAATCTAGTATTGCATAGCTCACAAAGTGTTTTGTATGAAATTACAGGAACATGAAGAAAAGTATGGAAAGAAATGTCATTTGGTTACCTTGGTTACATCAGAAAAATGAAGCTGCTGAGTGTGAAGGGGCAAGAAGGTAGACCTTAACTCCTTTTATGTCTTACTTTGTATTCTTTTGTACCTTAATTTTTTTTTGTTAATCTTGTAATTAAAATATATATGCTAAGGTAAAATGGAAATCAAAAACAAGAAGAAAGCAAATTTGCAAACAACATTAATGTGGCTGTTGATTTCTTAGGGGAAATGATGGTTATTTATAAATAATAATTTTAAGATATTTAGAAAGAAATCGTGAAGGTATGTATTAAAATTTCTTCTCTGGTGTCCCAACACTAAAGAATCCACCTTCAAAGCAGAAGACATGGGTTCAATCCTTGGGTTGGGAAGATCTTCTGGAGAAGGAAATGGCAACCCACTCCAGCATTTACTTGGAAAATCCCCTGTACAGAGGAGCTTGGTAAGCTACTGTCCATGGGTCACAAAGAGTTGGACAGGACTGAGTTACTGAACACAGCAGTATTCTAAAAATAGAATTCTCTCCCATCCCAGATATTCTACAAAGGTAGAAGAGAAGAGAAACAATGTTCTTATTGAGTACATTAAACTAGAGTGCAATGTGCATCAGTTGAAATCTACTAAAAGACTGCAAACATAGAAAGAAATCTCAAGCATATACATAGTCAAGCAGGTACAATCCATTAGGCATATGTTCTCAAAATAAAGAATTACTAGTCCTCAAATAAGGGGACTTGACACTACTATTTGTCACAGATAATTTATCCTCCACTAACATGGTAATTGATTTAACCATCAGTACTAATCAGTTGGTTTTATACAAAGGAAAAATAAACTTCTGATATCTTTATGAAAGGAGGTACTTTTACAGACTAGTCTAAAGCCTGCTGAAGTGAGACTACTACCTTTCAACAGAAAATGGGAAATAGGGGCACTATCTTCCCTGGGTAGGTGAAATAGACACTTTTCATGTTCTTGAGAAAGACATTCTTGTGTCAGAAAGCTGGCAAAAGGATTTAGCTTTTAGAAAAATGTATGTACATTTCAAAGAGACAGAGAAAAAATTTATAATTACAAGTTTTCAAAAGTAAAATATTCTTAAAAAAGGACAGGAAAATTCCTTTCCCGTTTATCAGCAAGGACTATTGTTTCTTGTTTTTAATTTGTATTTAATTTGTATTTTCTTTAGTAATTCCACTATGTTTCTTAAATGAAACAAGTAAACAAAAGAAAAACACTTTAAAAAAGCTTGAATCATCTATTACTAATTGAAGACGAAATCAACAGAAAGGTCATTACTACTTGACTCAAGTATATATACAAAGGATCAGTGTTATGGACTGAATGTTTTTGCCCCCACTAAAAATTCATAGGTGAAGCCCTAACCCACAATGCAATGGTAGTAGGAGCTGAAGTCTTTGGGAAGTAATTAGGATGGATTTGTACCCTTGTAAGACCAAACATCAGAGAGCTTATTTGCTCTCTTTCTGTCTTCCACATAAGGATAAAAGGAAAAGGCAGCCATCTGCCAACCAGAAACAGGACGGACCGACCCTCACCAGACATGGAATCTGCTGACACCCTGACCTCAGACTTCCCAGATTCCAGAACTGTGAAAAATAAACTTCTGTTGTTTAAGTCACCTGATCTATGGTATTTTTTATAACAGCCCAAACTAATACAATCAAGTCAATTCATAAGGCAGTCGTCCACTAATCTATGCATTTTCAGTTTAAGTAAAAATAATTTGTTTCCCTACTTATTCTATAGTATGTTAAGGATTTTCTAGATAGTGAAACATAGATCTATAAGGAATAAAATAAAAATAATCATTAATCAAATGCTGTCAACATATTTGGTAAATTTTTCAGTAGTATTTTGTTTTATACATCTTAATATACTTGAAATCATAATGTGGAAATCATAATGTGCATGTGTATATATAATATATACACATACACACATGATGTGTTACACACACACACACTTTATATATATATGTTATTTTTACATAACATATATATATATTTATATTTATATGTTCAGTTACTAAGTTGTATCCAACTCTTTTGTGATTCCATGGACGGTAGCCCACAAGTTTCCTCTGTCCTTAGGATTTCCCTGGAAAGAATACTGAAGTGAGTTGCCCTTTCCTTCTCCAGGGGATCTTTCTGACCCAGGGATCCAACCTGCATCTCCTGCATTGGCAGGCACATTCTTTACCATTGGAGTCTTCAGGGAAGCTTCATATACATATACACAAACACATATATATGCATATAGTTAATAGACTTTTAAACTTAGTGCTATATGTGTTTTAATTGTGCAATAACTGTAAAATTCTTCAGTATAGATGATATATTATTTTTCTAAGTTATGCTCTAGGAAGTGTTAGTTCTCTAACCAGTAATTCACACACCAGGAGGAGTCAACTAGCATTTATCAAAATACCAAGCCACAGAGGTTGCTGCAATGAGTAATCTGGCTATCTTGATGTCCCATCTGTAGCAGTTGCCTCATATAATGGATGTTAGAACTAGGTTTTTCTTGTTCAAATTAGCTAATTCCCAAAATGAATGTTAGAAATGGTTTTGAAGATAAACAGATTACCTAACATACTGTAGAGGCCTTTCCCCAACGTTGCACTAGCATGGTATAAAAATTCAGGGAACATCTTAAAATGTAACACTGGAAAGGCTCCTAGGCTTGATCCCTAAATGGTCAGTATTCTGACCCTTTTTCTGAGGATTCCTGAATCATGCCATGGCCTTGATAGATGGCAGGACAAATACTGTAGCTAGAACATGCCCCATTTGTCTCAGGTGAACCTTTAACAGAGGATGTTTTGAGAACTCTGAAAAACACAAAGAGATTATAGAAGATTAGGTGTCATGTTTTTTCATTATATTTGCTTATTTTAAGTCAGCATGTACAGCAGAAAGGGTCAGAGATTTGCTGTCATTATAACTTTCTTGTGGAATAATTCTGAAAAAGCAGCTACCCCTCACCCAGGGCTACTGGTGGCTATTAACAATGCCAAAATAACATATAGTTCTCAAAGATAAATTGTCATATGCCAGTTTGGAATGTAAATATCTCCCTTATTTTCATTTGTTTATAAGCACTCTTAACTGAATTCTTTGTAAACTTATTCTACAATTAATCTAATCAGGATCAATTGACAGGCATGTGGGTGAGAAACAATGTAGCAAAAGCATTTTTGTTCTTTAATCTTTGAACTTCTAATAACTTTACTGTTATATAATGCCAAAAGTAATATTACTTCCATAAAACATATGATTGTAGCTCTTTATCAACTGTCAAGCTGTTTTCCAGGAAATAAATACTGTTTATAATTCTTCTATTTCTCTGAAAGTTAGAAAGTTACCTCCATTTTCTCTAAATCATCTTTTATTTTGAATGTATTCGGAAAGGAAAAAAGTCAAGCTCCTGACATTTCAAGACAAACTATCTTTACCAACCATCTTTCTCTTCTATTTCCACTCTCAGTGCATATTACACACGTACGGATAAGCAGTAACCTATGTGGAAAGAGGGGATTAGGGGCATCTTTTTAATCACTGGTGTGATCAGGGGATAAATTCTTATTCTTTCACTCAAGAGAAACTCAAACAAACATCTAGGATTTTTTTAGCTTTGTGAAAAGGGCAATAGCTAGAGGAAAATATCAGGGTATTAAATTCACAGAAGCCAAGTTATCAATCAAACCCAGAGTAAGTGATGAACAGAACACACTAGAAGGGGAGAGACTACACCAAAAAGCAACTTGCAGGATGTGCAAGAGCTACCCCCGCACGTATTATGAATGATATTGTGGTTTACTCTGTTTAGGAAAATTTAAGATATTATAACCAATGAAATATTAAGATTTATTTGTGATTATGGCTGGTGGGAGTTAGGGGCAAAATTAGAGGACTTTCCAGGTAAGAGGTTTGTTTCCCCTCTCTCTCTCTGTGCACGTATTGGTATTTTGTTTATTTGGGGTGTCCCTTCTGTGAATTACAGGGCTTCCCAGGTGGTGCAATGGTAAAGAATCTGCCTGCCAATGCAAGAGACGCAAGAGACATGGGTTTGATTCCTGGGTCAGGAAGATGCCCTGAAGAAGGAAATGGCAAGCCACTCCAATATTCCTCCCTGGAAAATTCAATGGACAGAGGAGCCTGAAGGACTACAGCCCATGGGGTTGCAAAGAGTCAGACATGACTGAGCATGCACACACATGCACACTCTGAATTATAGCAGTATTTGATCATGCTTCTTCTAGCATAAACAATACATTGTATATATATTTCTACATGGCTAATAGAGAACTGGATGTGAGAACTCAACATGAAGACTAGAAATTAACTCCTTTGATGTCATTTGTACATTTTTACATCTTTCAACTAGTGTTTGTTAATCTTGTAATTAACAATATATAAAAATCAAAACATATTAAGTTAGTACTGCATAGTAATTATAATAATTATATACATGAATAAAAAGAAATTTAAAAGTAACATTAAATCAATATAACTTTTTAGTAATAATCCTTTAGCTGAATTTGTGTGTATGTGTATGATGAATATCATGTGTAGGGTATTTAGAACCGCTTTGGTGTTCAGAGTAAAATCATACCATAAGTATCCTAAGACAGAACTCGTAACTTCTACTGAGTTATAGTTGGTAGTTTTTTGGTTATTGTTATTTTATTTTAACAAAATAATAAATTATCAGTTAAGAAAGGTAAAATCTGAACCAGATAAGAAAAACTAAAGTGCTGGCTCAATTATTATCAATTAATTTGATTTAAAAAGTAGATAATTGAACTGAATCAAACTGAATTTTTCAAATTCCTCACCCATAAGTTAATAATCAACACATAGAAAATGTATCTGTGTGATATAAATTCTTGAATGTCTCCTTGTTTTCATAGGTCAAATCAATTTCATTCCTTTAATTTCACTTTTTTCCCAGCAGGTATAGTCTCTGACTCTGAAGAAATTCATGGAAACTGAGTAAGTACTAACATTATATCACCATTTCCAAAACTGCAATACAGCCATTTATTTTTTTTATTTTTAAGCTTAATATATGGTCTGAAAAACATAGTTAAATATGCAGATGTATTCAGAATGAAGACAATAGACAAGTATAAGAGGAGGAGCTCATTTGTATGTAAATGACTTTGTAAAGAAGTAACAGAGCATGTATTTCTCCTCGTTATAAAAAATTTCAATACCCTGAAAAATAGCCTTGTTACAAGAAATTAAGTTAAGGAATGGAAAACACAATATCATAATTGGTAAAGCAATTGTTTGGCTATCTGATATGCATGAAAATTTTTCCAAGAACCAAATGCAACCACTCAGACTTATAAGAAAGAATCTGATCAAAGCTTTATCATCTGCACAATATTCTGTGCTATCATTTTCTCTTCAAGCAACTATCAAAGTAATGTTAAATGAGCATATTTTAAAAGACAGACTTCTAAACCATTGCACATGTTATTATTTATTCATAAAATATGTTTCCAAAATGGTATAATTATTTTGCACTGAAACTGAGAAAGAAAAGCTTGCTTAAAGAAACTTTAAAACACAATTTTATATAAATCAGTAAGTTCATTAGCTAGAAGACTAGACAAATTATAGAACTTTGAAGTTTAAGAAGTTTGAAATCTAATGTCAATGAATGTCATATCATATATCTACATAGCTAATGAAATTTGTTAACATTTTGAATCTTCACCCTGATGCAACCACAAAGAAAATCCTAAGATACATTTGGGTCATTGTATTGCAGAAAATTTCCCTAGGGCTTCCCTCATAGCTCAGTTGTAAAGAGTCTGCCTGAAATGCAAGAGACCTGGGTTCGATGCCTGGGTGGGGAAGATCCCTTGGAGCAGGAAATGTCAATCCACTCCAGTATTCTTGCCTGCAGAATTCCATGGACAGAGGAGCCTGGCAGGCTACTGTCTATGCGGTCACAAGAGTCAGACACGACTGAGCGACTAAACGCATACACTGAGGAAACTGTTATAGAAATGTAAAGCAATTAGGTTAATTTTAACTTTTTTTAAAGTGACTTTATTGAATTTGTTACAAAACTGATTCTGTATTATGTTTTGGATTTTTGACCACGAGGCATGTAGGATCTTAGCAACCCAGCCAGGGATTGAACCTGCATACCCTTAATCAAAAGATGAAGTCTTAACTCCTGGACAGCCAGGGAAGCCCTAGTTAATAGCATCTTAAGATAAAGAATCATAAAAAAAAAAAAAAAATAAGATAAAGAATCATAACTCATTTTTCAGAATGCTATGTAGTTTAAATAATATTGCTAAAAGGTGAAAGTTTCAAATGTTAAGTGATAAAAGCTAACTTTAAAATATATAGCATTTTAATTCACTTTCCAAAAAAGTTAGTTCATTTTGCACTCATACTCATTTTACACATAGACCTCAACAACTTGCCTTTGCTATATTGGCAAATCAGTAAAATGTGTAGGAAATTATTCCATTAGGAGAGAGCATCCTCTTTTTGTCACAAAGTCTTATCAGCTAGAAAATTTCCACAACTTTGAGCATAATTGCCTTTATAAGGGACAAACATACACTATGACATTAAGACACCAAAAAAGGAACAACATCAGTCTGGAAGTGCTTGTCATTAATCACAGGTGTAGAACAAAATGAATTACTGTAATTGCAATTATGATAGGAAAAAACAAGTGACCCTTTAATTTGATGCTCAAGTTATTGCTGAAGCTCAAGAGTTATAAAAAAGGATACTCTTTGAGTTTAATACTTATGAGCTTAAAGCTTATTAAATTACTCAAGAATGTGCACCATCCATAAAAGTACTCTCAGTAAGAAAGTGAATCTTGAATTGTCGAGTAAGATTAAAAATCAAAGGAAGTCAGCAGGGAATTAAAAGAGAATGCATTATATCTTGATACAATAAAATTCTGTTTTGAGATAATGATTTTGATAGCATAGCATTGCATTATTTTCTATTAGTACTATAGAAGAACCTTTATAGATGCACGCTGCGTTGGACTCAGTCATTCAGTTATGTCCGACTCTCTGCAATTCCATGGACTGTAGCCTGCCAGGCTCCTCTGTCCATGAGGATTCCCCAGGCAAGAATGCTGGAGTGGGATACCATGCCCTCCTCCAGGGGATCTTCCCAACCCAGGGATCAATCCAGGTGTCCCACATTGCGGGCAGATTCTTTACCATCTGAGTTACCAGCGAAGCTTAAGAATAGGGGAGTGGGTAGCCTATCCCTTCTCCAGGGAATCTTCCCAACCCAGGAATCGAACCAGGGTCTCCTGCATTGCAGGCGGACTCTTTACCAGCTAACTACCAGGGAAGCCCTAAAAGACACATATTTAATATATATTTTACTGATTGCAGTTTTAAACAGAACAGTTTTAAACAGAATTTAGTTTAATTTAAACTAAATTTTAAAAATTTAGTATTTATAAGAACTACTTGATGAAACAGTTACAAGTGCAGACCCTTATTCCTAATTTCAGAGATACTTAATTAGTCTCCCTCATGTAGAGCTAAGAATCTGCCTTTCAATGAGCAGACAGGGGGTTCTGATGCAGGTGGCCCATCCACTTAGATTAGAAATTCTGCTAACATAACTGACATGTAATTAGCATTACTGGATACAATGAAAATATCAATTTTGATTTTATGAAATATTGAAATAACTAACAAAACATGAGAGATTAATAAGTGCATGTGAAAGGAAAAATAATGCCCTCACTTTCAAAGCAAAGAGTGATCAAAATCATTGCTTGAAGGAGATGAATTAAATAGGCATAATGATGTTATTTGGGCTTCCTTAGAGGCTCAGACAGTAAAAAAAAAAAAAAAAAAAAAAATCTGTCTGCAATGCAGGACATATAGGTTTGATCCCTGGATTGGTAGGATCCCTTGGAGGAGGGAATGGCAACCCACTCCAATATTCTTGCCAGGAGAACTCCATGGATAGAGAAGCCTGGTGGGTTACAGTCCATGGGATCACAAAGAGTTGGACATGAGTAAGTGACTTTGAGAGAAAGACAGGCATATTATTTAAAGTTATATTATTTATGTTTAGTTATTACCAAAAGAATCAAAACACTATTTAGTTCTGGAGGAGGTGGAAATTGGTGGTGACAGAGTAATAAAATATTTATTTTATACTTTTTGTAGTTTTTTTTTTTTTCCCAATTGAGTATGTACTACTGGAAAACGTTAGTTTTCGTTCCAATCCCAAAGAAAGGCAATGCCAAAGAATGTAAAAATTACCACACAATTGCGCTCATCTCACACGCTAGCAAAGTAATGCTCAAAATTCTCCAACCCAGGTTTCAACAATATTTGAACCATGAACTTCCAGATGTTCAAGCTTGTTTTATAAAAGGCAGAGGAACCAGAGATCAAATTGCCAACATCTGATGGATCACCAAAAAAGCAAGAGAATTCCAGAAAAGCATCTATTTCTGCTTTATTGACTATGCCAAAGCCGTTGACTGTGTGGATCACAATACACTGTGGAAAATTCTGAAATAGATGGGAATTCCAGACCGCCTGACAAGCCTCTTGAGAAATCTGTATACAGGTCAGGAGGCAACAGTTAAAACTGGACCTGGAACAACAGACTGGTTCCAAACAGGAAAAGGAGTACGTCAAGGCTGAATATTGTCACCCTTATTTAACTTGTATGCAGAGTACATCATGAGAAATGCTGGGCTGGATGAAGCACAAGCTGGAATCAAGATTGCTGGGAGAAATATCAATAACCTCAGATATGCAGATGACACCACCCTTATGGCAGAAAGTGAAGAGGAACTAAAGAGCCTCTTGATAAAAGTGAAAGAAGAGAGTGAAAAAGTTGGCTTAAAGCTCAACATTCAGAAAACTAAGATCATGGCATCTGGTCCCATCACTTCATGGCAAAAAGATGGGGAAACAAGGGAAACAGTGAGATATTTTATTTTCTTGGGCTCCAAAATCACTGTAGATGGTGACAGCAGTCATGGAACTAAAAGACGCTTACTCCTTGGAAGGAAAGTTATGACCAACCTAGACAGCATATTAAAAAGCAGAGACATTACTTTGCCAACAAAGGTCCATCTAGTCAAAGCTATGGTTTTTTCCAATATTCATGTATGGATGTGAGAGTTGGACTATAAAGAATCCTGAGCACTGAAGAATTGATGCTTTTAAACTGTGGTGTTGGAGAAGACACTTGAGAGTTCATTGGACTGCAAGGAGACCCAACCAGTCCATCCTAAAGGAAATCAGTCCTGAATATTCATTGGAAGGACTCACGCTGAAGCTGAAACTGCAGTACTTTGGCCACCTGCTGTGAAGAGCTGACTCATTTGAAAAGACCTTGTTGCTGGGAAAGATTGAAGGCGGGAGGAGTAGGGGATGACAGAGAATGAGATGCTTGGATGGCATCACCGACTCAATGGGCGTGAGTCTGAGTAAACTCCGCGAGTTGGTGATGGACAGGGAGACCTGGAGTGCTGCCGTCCATGTGGTTGCAAAGAGTAGGATACAACTGAGCAACTGAACTAAGAACTGAGATAGGACATACTTGCAATCAATTGCCATATCCAGTCTTTGCCACTCAGTGAGCTTGAATCACAGCAGTGTGTTCATTCTTCCAGGTATTCTACTCTCTTCTTCCAGTGAGGTTAGAAGGACTGCTGAGGATAACCTTGCTTTGAGGAGTTCCTTGAGAACTTGCTCTACTCAGGACATCTATACCTGGATGCTGCAATGAATATTTTGTGTTGTTTTTACTTATTGCTTGGATCATTGTTTTAGAACATAATGCTTTACTTGGCATAGCTGCCTTTTAAAGCACACATTCAAGTGAAATTTATAATTGTTTCACTTCTAAGAGTAAATTTAATTCTGATATTAAAAAAAAACCAAGGCGTTTGTAAAATACATAACTATATCAGCTCTGTATGACTCTCTATTATGACTAGAATTTGCAGGTGGAGTTTCAAAAAGTCTAGAATGTTTTGTGGCCCCTTGTTTGAAAAGACTGCATTTTGTGATATATAATTTAGATTAACTTACAGCTTCATTTTAGGTCTATCTCTTCTTTTTCTACCTTTACTTTCCCCTACTTTTCATTTGCTTTTTTGCCGTTGAAGGGGAAAATAGTGTTTATTTTGGCATTAGATCTTTTTAGAGCAAGTATTGTCTCTGCCCCTTCTAAATTATAGGATTGTGGAAAAGATACATGATCTATTGATGTAAACATTGATCTCTTCATCTTTACAAATGAATTGTTATCAGTATCCAGCTCGTAAGTTTTTTGAGAAGACTAAATGAAATAATGTGAGTATAGCAAATAACATATGGCCTGGCATGTAGCAGTTATTAACTATTATTGCTGTGCTAACATTCCTTAAACTTCTTCTAGATAAGAAATCAGCCTGTTTATTTACATACATGTATATATGTGCATATTTACATACATATTACATACAAATTTACATGCACATTCATATATATGCATATATAATCATATATATGTATACTATTTGAATCACAGACATTTTGACCATAGCATGTAAATAGTCTCTTTACATCTTTATCTTCTACTTTATTATAAATTCAACCTACCTGGTTTTAAGAGAGAACCCAATAGCTTGGCATCCAGCAGAGAACATACATTCAGAATAATGCTCACAGCTTGCTATAAATGCCTGTCTATGAATACAACCTGATGCAACTATAAAAAGTGCTTTGTAGAGAAAAATAGGAAAAAGAACAAATAATAGAAAATATAAGTATATTCTAATCAGTTTCTAAGAAAAAGGAAATGTGTGCTTAAAATACTATTAAACTGAAGGTTGGTACATGATATGTCAAAATGTATTCCATGTTCTCATCTGAGGTCCAAATAGCATTCTATTCTTAGAAATTCCTTTTACATGAAGTGTCTCCTTTTCCCACACAGTCCAGTGAAATCACTTTTCTTTTGTGGAAATAAAACACAGTCTTGGAAAGCACAGTCATATTATCATTTATTTTGACTAGTTGTATAACTGCTATTCAAATGAAAATGAAAGTCTCCACAAAGTAAACTCCCCTTTCTGTCTTATCACTTTCTTTTACATTTTCTTTTTCTTCCTTGCTGCTTTATTTTCCTTCCCCTCTTCTCAGCTTCATGCATTTTCTAAAGCTCACTAGGGGAATATATGTGTGCACAACTGTGTCTTTCAAACAATGCTCTAATTTTTTTTTTCCCTTCATAACTACTTCTTAATGCTTTGGAGAAAAAGGCAAATAGGCAAAAGGAAGAGAGGCCAAGTTTATTTCCAATGTTATTTCCAGTCCTGAAATATTTTCAGTTTGTGATTTACAGACTTTGATAAAAATGTATGCTTTCTTTATTAGAAAGAAAAGGAATAAGCAAATTACTTCATTTGCAAGTATATGCTCAACAATCAGGGTCTCAAATAATCAGGTTGCTTTGGATTTCATGCTTATCTGTCTACCACATACCTCATAGATGTTATTGCACTCTGTGTGATGAAGAAAGGGAATCCATTAGCCAGCAAAGAGACAGGGTGATTAGAAAGCATCAGCTGAATGGTATCCATCATGTATCTCTAATTTCTACAGTCTCCTTCCTAATGCCATCAAGTCAATGGCAAAATTCCTTGATGCTAATTTATATTGTCTAGCCCTGAAATTTTCTGAGAGAAATCTGGCACCAAAGAACTGCTTGCAGACAAATAACCGAGAGATCAAATGTGTTTTTTTTTTTTCTTTGATGCTGTTTGTTGGCAACTATGGTTTAAAACTCTAAGCAAATGAAAAAGACATCATTCTAAAATTGTTCTTGAAGGTATTTTCCTTCTGAGAGCAGATGAAAATGATTTGTCTTAAAATTAAGAAAGAGGTGTAATTATGAACATTGGCAGGAGAGAATTGGATTCTTCTTAAATTGGATATTTATATTTCTCCATATATTTACAGATATAGAATTCCAATTCTGAATAAAATTGTGCATTGTTTAATGATTTGTTTCATAGTCAATGAAAAGATAATTTCTGTAACAACGTAAGGTAATGATATCTAAACAAGACATTTATGTAGTCTCTTTTTCACTTGAATTTATTTTCATTTAGCATATACTCTACAGCTACTGCTGTTCATGGTCCACATATTGCTGAAGCCTGGCTTGGAGAATTTTGAGCATTACTTTACTAGCGTGTGAGATGAGTGCAATTGTGCAGTAGTCTGAGCATTCTTTGACATTACCTTTCTTTGTAATCGAAATGAAAACTGACTTTTACAGTCCTGTGGCCATTGCAGAGTTTTCCAAATTTGCTGGCATATTGAGTGCAGCACTTCCACAGCGTCATCTTTCAGGATTTGAAATAGCTCAACTGGAACTCCATCACCTCCACTCGCTTTGTTTGTAGTGATGCTTCCTAAGGCCCACCGGACTTCACATTCCAGGATGTCCAGCTCTAGGCGAGTGTGAATGATCACACCTTCGTGATTATCTGGGTTGTGAAGATCTTTTTTGTACAGTCCTTTTGTGTATTCTTGCCACCCCTTCTTAATATCTTCTGCTTCTGTTAGGTCCATGTCATTTCTGTCCTTTATTGAGCCCATCTTTGCATGAAATGTTCCCTTGGTATCTCTAATTTTCTTCAAGAGATCTCTAGTCTTTCCCATTCTATTGTTTTCCTCTATTTCTTTGCCCTGATCACTGAGGAAGCCTTTCTTACCTCTCCTTGCTATTCTTTGGAACTCTGCATTCATATGGGTATATCTTTCCTTTTCGCCTTTGCTTTGAATATAATTTGCAGTATCATGGGACTGTACTGAAGTAGCTTTGCTCCTTATTGATAGAATTGCCTTGCTTTCTTCCAGGATGCTGGGCAGGATAATTAATCTGGGATTATGTTCCCCTCTAAAAAAAGCAAAAGCTGGAATCAAGATTGCCGGGAGAAATATCAATAACCTCAGATAGGTAGAAGACACCACACTTATGGCAGAAAGTGAAGAAGAACTAAAGAGTATATTGATGAAAGTGAAAGAGGAGAGTGAAAAAGTTGGCTTAAAGCCCAACATTCAAAAAACTAAGATCATGGCATCTGGTCTCATCACTTCATGGCAAATAGATCTAAAACAATGGAAACAGTGAGATACTTTATTTTCTTGGGCTCCAAAATCACTGTAGATGGTGACTGCAGTCATGGAATTAAAACACACTTACTCCTTGGAAGGAAAGTTATGACCAACCTAGACAGCATATTAAAAAGCAGAGACATTACTTTGCCAACAAAGGTCCATCTAGTCAAGGCTATGGTTTTTCCAGTAGTCATGTATGAATGTGAGTGGTGGACTATAAAGAAAGCTGAGTGCAAAGAACTGATGCTTTTTGTGTTTGATCTTTGTTAATTTGATTAATATGTGTCTTGGGGTGTTTCGCCTTGGGTTTATCCTGTTTGGGACTCTCTGGGTTTCTATGCTTTTGAACCGTGGTGTTGGAGAAGACCTTTGAGAGTTCCTTGGACAGCAAGGAGATCCAACCAGTCCATCCTAAAGGAGATCAGTCCTGAATATTCATTGGAAGGATTGATGCTGAAGCTGAAACCCCAATATTTTGGCCACCTGATGCAAAGAACTGACTCATTTGAAAAGACCCTGCTTTCAAATAAAGGGAAACACCCTTATTTACATTTCATTTACCAGTATAAGGTTTTTCTCTATTTAAATTTTGTAAGGCATTTTACCTACAGCACACTTGTGTTATTTAGTGTAATTTGTTGCTTATGCATTGTCCCATAACCTCCACAAATTGCACACTCATGGAAGCAAGAAGAGACTCTCTCCCTTTCTTAAACTCCTGATCAAATACTTAAGATACATACTCAGACTTTTAAGGAAAACATTGTAGCAAAAAATCCATAACTTAAAGTTTACCTTCTAGGTTTTAAGTACAGAGCTAATTTGTGCTAAATTTAGTTACACTGTTGTGAAACAGATCTCTCCATTTTCTTTTTCTTTCTTTTTTTTTTTTAATTTTGTCAATCTGAAACACTATATACATTAAATAACCTGTTTATCCCTGAAAGATTCAAATCTATAAGTCATCACTATGTTTAGGAGCTGTTGACTAAAAGCTTGAGCCAAGGAGTTTCATATCTGCCAAGTTGTAGGGTTGTCTTTTGACTTCTTTTTTATAAGATTTTTGGAGATACCAATGTTTATGCCAATTTATGGACAAGGAATCAGATGGCACATATTATTAATTGTTGCTTTTTTACTTCAGGAGTGCTTATTTTTTCCCCCCTGTAGTTTAATTATTATGTGACTATTAGTCAAGGCAAAAAGATGAAATATTTGCCTTGGATAAGTAAAGGTATGAAATACTCAGATTAAGGTGTCTCTCCTATCCATTCTATTACTTAACAATTTGTAGAGAAAATCTTGTGATTATCCGATAGTGTAAGAAGAAAGATTCATGTTTTTCTGAAAATACAAAGAAGTTCATTCTCCTAAAATGTATCCAGTCTTGATATATCATTACTTTATATAAATTAGAGCTTTTGTGAGTTCTCCAGATGTCAGTGATTCTAAATCATCATTTTAAACTGTTTGTAGGCTGGCAGTCATGAAAACAATTTAGCAAAATTGAATGTCTGAGAGGCCATAAATTCTTCTGGTACTAATGCATTTACAACAGAGAATTTTTTTCTTTCCCTCTTCTGTTTTCCATATTATTTTTCTTCCTTTCTTTTCCTCTTCATTTTACCACTCTTTTCCTCAGCTTCTGTTTTATGTGTTTTTCAGAATTGTGTAGAGGACCAAAAAAATAAAAAATAAAAATAAACTAAAATTTTATGGTAAAGCCAATCCTTTGAAAACTGAAGAAACTTTCACCATCTGAATGGCAATATTTTTAAACTAAATTTTATATTTTAAAAGCTTACATATTGCTTTCAAAATTTTCCTAGGAATTTAGAGAGAAAGAATCCTGTGAGAGTCAGGACAATATGATGGGCTCAACTGTAACAGATTCGACTCCTCACTAACTCCTCCTGAGACATTAGGAAATGTTCAACTGTGGGAGATCGTTCAAGTATTCCTGGACACTTCAGATCACTGAGGACTCCTCTGCTTTCAAGTAGCTTACAGTTTTACTGGAAGTTACAGGAAAATATAGAAACAAGTGAAAGGATATTCAAGTTACTGAAAAAATACACAAACTACTGTAGTCCAAAAGAAGGTGAAATATAATAGGAGTTGGAGGTAGAAGATAAGAGGGAAATACATTTAAGATTGAGCTTTGAAAAACAGATACAGTATTTATAGGTGAATGCTTAGGCATAGAAATTTGTAGGTGGAATAGTATGAGAAAAAAAAAAGTTTTAAAGAAAGTTTCATGATAAATGAAAGTAGAATTATTTAAACAATATAGTATGTTGTTTAGTTTGACTATTTAACTTATCTTCACTCTTTTTGTGTGTAGACTAAACTTTATTAGCATCTACCTCACAGGATTTTATAAGTGAGATAATAAATGGAAGGCACTTTGTAAAATACATGGAACTTAGTGATTGCTAAAAAAATCATAAAATTATTACAAAAAATGAAAAACAATATAAATATGAAGACTACTTAAAGTAGTTGATTTTTACTGGACCCTTGTTGCCTAATGAAAAAATTATAAGAGAAAGTACTCATAATATAATAATCTAATTTGAACACTTCAGGGACAAGGTAATTATCTGTGTTTATTTGATTTCTTCTTTTACTTAATTTTAAGTTTTATGATTTGTTAATGTAGTATTTTATTTTAAAAATTCTATGTGTTTCAGTAATTCTTTAAATATTAAAAATAAAACTAGCCTCTTACCATAGTGAATATGACTATGTACATCCTTTGTATAGTAAAATCACTGCATTTTCATTAAATGCCAAAATTGGCCATTGAAATAGAGCTAATTGTGTGTTGTCAGACAAAACACTGGTTGTTATTAAGTGTATACATAAGTTTTAACATTTATAAGAATAAGGCTAAATGCTTCATTCAAAACTTAATTTGTGGAGTATTGTAGGAATTCTCTTTATAGCTTAATTTGTTCTCCAGTGACCTTTTAAAATACATGTTGCTCAAAAACAAATGTTCTCTTAAAGTTGTATTTAATTTACATTATGGTTATCGCTTTTATGCTTTATGTTAGAACCTATAATCATTTTTCCTCTTGACATCGTACATTAACTGTTGCCTACTTGCTGATACATAACTTATATATGTAGGCTAAACAATTCCTAGAATGCTTTTGGAAATCCTATTTTTTTTTTGCTTTTAATAAAATATATAAAATTGCAAGTATATATGGCATGATCTTATGGAAAATTTTGAATGTTATTCTATGCTTTTCTTTGCTGAATTGGTTTTTAAATAAAATTTTAAAAATTTACCTGTTGTATATTAGAAAATTGGTCACTAGTCATGGATTGCTGTGATACTGTAGTATGCAATGCTTTCTTTGAGAAATTTGGTTCAAATGAGTCCTGCTGCAGTGTTTTGAGAAAAGTCATCTTTCTGAGATAGTTTTTCTTTTGGCTGAAGAAATAAATACGTTTCTTATTCCGATTCCTCTGAGGAAATGAATGATTTGGTGAAAAGTCAGTCAGCTGTGTGTGGTGGGGGTGGCAATTTATAATTTGTGAGTTAAATTGAGTGCTCAAAAGACTGGTCTCAAAGGCAATCACAGGGAAAGGAAGGTATCAGGAGATTCATCTTAGCAGGTTTTATCATGTACACTGTAGAAATGGGGAAGAGTTGGAGGATATAAGCTTGAAAAGATGAGGAATCTGGCTAAGTTAGCAGTATATAATATAACATTTTATTGCAAAAGATCAGAATCCCCAGGATATACATGCTTGCATCTTTTCTTGTAAGCTGTGTCAATAAATATTTAT
Organism: Cervus canadensis; assembly: GCF_019320065.1. Classification (NCBI taxonomy): domain Eukaryota; kingdom Metazoa; phylum Chordata; class Mammalia; order Artiodactyla; family Cervidae; genus Cervus; species Cervus canadensis. The sequence goes on from NC_057396.1 coordinate 10,152,202, forward strand.
TATCCCACCTGCTCCATCTAACCAGTTAACATCCCCAGAGCTGACTTACCTAGGCATGAAAACAACATCTTTCTTTTTAAGCCTGAACCGTTTTGTAAGTGGAGAAAGGGCACCTGGTCTTAACATCTTGATACTGGGGTCCTGATGCTCAGCGCTCATACATAGGAGAGTTCTGAATTGGGCCCCCAAATCTTCTCCTTCATGATCTACACAGAACTATAATGTTACTCTATGAAAATTGAGTTCTCTACTTTCCTACTTCATTCTTCTTGGACTTCTACTCTATCATCCTGTGTTTAGATGTGGCATCTAAAAAATGTGGCCTCATGGTATATTACACCCCAATACCATGAGATTTGCTCCTGTTACTTGAAAACCCACACTTAACGTGCTGCTCTCTTACGCATTTCTCAGGATCCATCTAAGCATCTCCTGTACTGTGAAATCTTTCCTCAGCTCACCAGATGAAGTTAGAAGATTAGTTATTCCCTCCTATGTGACTACCCTGAATCCTACATCTTTTTTAATTTAAGCACAGACTGTGCTCAACTGAAGTTATTTGATTACTTGCTTGTTTGCCTTCCTGAACTTTGATATCTCTATCACTAATAGAAAGCATGTGATTAATAATCTAAAGTTCAATAAAATATGATGAGTCAGTGGAGATAAAAAGGAAAGAAAGATAATGAAAACAGAAGTTTATAACAGAAGAATGGAGTATTTATTCAATTACGAACTTACTTAAGCACATATATTTAACTATGTGATAACAGCAACTATCCAGATTTACTGCAAAAAAGAAATAAAATTCCATTTAAAGAATAACCTAACATATGAAGGAAGTAAATCCAAAGGAAAATGCAAAATTTCATCAGTAGCAATTGTGATTGTTGTAGGATCAGCTCATAATCTAGCCCATGGGTATTGAACTGGATTCTGAATCCTAAGGATAGAGAAAAGACGACAAACTTTGATTACTTTTAAAAAGTAACACTTGTATTAGAAAGCTTATGGTATGAGAATATAGTTCCTATTTTGGCTTCTTCTTTGTGACAGACAAAACGATGTATCTGTTTGTGTATTTATTAATTTGTTTAGCTTTTATCTGTTAGTCATGAAACACAGAAAGGGAGCTTACTTGTCTTCTTTCTAGGCTTTCTCTGTCTTCAATGGAGGCTTGCTTTAAAGAAATACTGCAGTTGTTTCTAAAGTTCTGTTGAAAGATACAGATGACATACCAAGAACACACAGAAGGTCTCCTGACAAAGCAGAAGGGTTTCCAAGTTAAAAAAAAAAAAAAAATAGAGAACTACAATCCCTGATTGGTATCTAAGAAGATCTTTACGCTGAGGATTCTATGGGTTTATACTTGTTTTCATAAGACAATCAGAAAGAGTTAAGCAGCATTGATATTTATTACACATATACTGTCAGAGTAGCATATGTATTTAATTTATAAATTGTTATGTGTGCATATTTGAGGTCTGATTTATCTATTTTATGAATGGGGCATGTCAATAAAAACTTTTTGATGGTGCTAATATGCAAAGTTGTAGTCACTAGTGTATAAAGAATAGAGAGTGACTAGGAATATGGTAATCAAGTCTGGAAATATGATCAATTTCCTGATCTAGTTATGGTCAAAATATACAGTAATATAAATATTATATATGATTGCACTTGCTTTTATTGCATTAAATTTTATTTAATGCATTTTATTGCTCAGCTTTGATGTGTTTACCTGACAGAAAGCAAAACTGATCTGCCTCCCGACCTTTATTTTGTCCTTTCCATGACTAATACATGATAAAGAATAAGTGCATGATTGGCTCAATCTACTCATTTTGTGGGGGAGGGGAGGAGATGCAACTGCTCAGCAAGATCACAAGATATCTCTATTCTTTCACATCATCAGTTCAGTTCAGTTCAGTCGCTCAGTCATGTCCGACTCTTTGTGACCCCATGAACCGCAGTATACCAGGCCTCCCTGTCCATCATCAACTCCTGGAGTTTACTCAAACTCATGTCCATCGAGTCGGTGATTCCACCCAACCATCTCATTCTCTGTCGTCCCCTTCTCCTCCTGCCCCCAATCTTTCCCAGCATCGGGGTCTTTTCAAATGAGTCAACTCTTTGCATGAGGTGGCCAAAATATTGGAGTTTCAGCTTTAGCATCAGTCCTTCCAATGAACACCCAGGACTGATCTCCTTTATCATGGACTGGTTGGATCTCCTTGCAGTCCAAGGGACTCTCAAGAATCTTCTCCAACACCACAGTTCAAAAGCATCAATTCTTCGGTGCTCAGCTTTCTTTATAGTCCAACTCTCACATCCATACATGACCACTGGAAAAACCATAGCCTTGACTAGATGAACCTTTGTTGACAAAGTAATGTCTCTGCTTTTTAATATGCTGTCTAGGTTGGTCATAACTTTCCTTCCAAGGAGCAAGTGTCTTTTAATTTCATGGCTGCAGTCAACACCCGCAGTGATTTTGGAGCCCAGAAAAATAAAGTCAGCCACTGTTTCCACTGTTTCCCATCTCTTTACCATGAAGTGATAGGTTGATGCAAACACCTACTTGCCTAATTATGGGATTTAGTTAGAAAGCCCATAGGTAATAGGATTAAAATCTTAGAGAGCTGAAGGCTCTTTCTGAGACAATAGTAATTATGATGCTGATCTAAACGGAGTAAAACTTCAGATGAGTAGATGAGCACAAAATTTTACCAATATCTTCCTCAGCAGGAATCTGACTAAACTAGTCACACAAAAACAGTAGGAACATAAATCACTTCACATTAATTCTAAGAAAAGTAGTTAAAATTGGTGTGAAAGGCTTTAGCACTTTCGAGAATATGGTTATCTGTATTAAATTTCTATTGCCATTGTAACAAATCTCCATAAAATTAGCTGCTGAAAACAACACACATTTATTATGTTACAAATTAGGAAGTAGGAGTTCTAAAATCAGTGTTAGCAAAGGCTGATTCCTTTAGAACTATGTAGGGTAGAATGTTTACTTGCCCTTTCCAGCTTCTAGAAGTCATCAATATTCTTTCATTCATGGATTCTTCCTTCAACTTAGAAGCTGGCAGTGTAGAGCTTTCAAAATTTCAAAATTTTTCTCTCTCTCCCTGATTTGTTTTTTCATATCACATCTTTTTTTAAAAGTCTGACACTAATGTGCTTCCCTTTTTAAGAATTCTTATAATTAAACTGGATCAACCCAGATAATTCAGGACAATATCCCTAGTTTATGATTGTTAACTTGATCAGATCTGCAAGGGCTCTTCTGTCATGTAAGGTAACATATTCATATGTTTCCAGGATTAAGAGGTAGAGATCTTTGGGGGACTATCATTCAATCTATCACACCAGTTTTTAATAAAATGGTAAGTCTTTTTAGAATCATTTCTTGCAAATATATATGCTTTAGAGTACATAAAAGAAAAAAATGACTATTTTAGATTATATTTATATATTTTGACTTCTCATTTAAAGTAATTTCACATTTACAAAAATGTAGCAGGTGTAAAGTATTTACTTCCCATATATCCTTTACTTGGCTCCTTTTAAATGATTACATTTTACATAAAATTATTTACATTTATTTACATTATTTACATAATTTATTTACATAAATTATTTACATTTATTTACATTATTTACAAAAAAATTATCAAAATTAGAAAAGTATCATTGATACTATTAAACTTGCTCAAAATCTATTTGTCCCACCAATATCCATCATCTGGGCCTCAGCCATATCAACTATCATATTACAGTTAGCAGTAATATCTCATTAATCTATTCTGAGATTCTTAGTTCTTTACCATTCATAGCCTTGATAGTTTGACGAGGGCTGGTCAATTCGTCTAAAATTTTTCCATGATTAAATTCAGAAGTGATGTGCCCTTCTCTGCATATCATATCAGAGCCTATATGATATATTGACCAGCACTAAAGAATTTAAAGAGTCTTTCATTCAATAAAAAAAAAAAAGAGAGAAAAGAAAGAAAGACAAAGCTTACTACAGACATACAATAATCAAGTCAGAGTGGTACTGGAAAAACATTAGACATATAGGCCAACAGAATAGAACTGAGAGCCCAGAGACAAATACCCACATTAACAGTGATTTGATTTTTGATTAGATTGTATCAAGGAAATTTAATTGGGGGGTGGACCTTTTTAGCAAATAGTTCTATGAAAACTGGATATCTACATGCAAAAGAATTTGAACACTTACCCAACATCATACAAAAAAGTAACTCAAAATGAATCCAAATGTAAGGGAAAAACTATAAAAAGTGTTCAATATCATCACAAGAGAAATGTAGATCGAAAACACAATATGATACCACTTCACATCCACTAAGTGAAAGTGAAGTCACTCAGTTGTGTCCAACTCTTTGTGAGTCCATGGACCGTAGCCCACCAGGGTTCTCCATCCATGGGGTTTTCCAGGCAAGAATACTGGAGTGGGTTGCCATTTCCTTCTCCAGGGGATCTTCCCCATCCAGGGATCAAACCCAGGTCTCCTGCATTGAAGGCAGACGCTTTACCCTCTGAGCCACCAGGGAAGTCAAGGATGACTATAATCAAAAAGTCAGACAATGCCAAATTTTGGCAAAAACGTGGAGAACTTGGAACACTTATTCATTGCTAGCAGAAGTATACAATGATGCACCCATTTTGGAAAACCATCCATCAGCTGCTCAGAAGGTTAAACATGGTGCTATAACCATGTGATCCAGTAAATGCACTTCTAGATATGCAACTAAGATAAATTAAAGCATTCGTCTACACAAAAACTTGTACATAGATATTCATTACAGCACTGTTTATAATAACCAAAGTTTATTTATTTTTTTAAAGAATGTCCATATGTACTAAGTTGCTTTAGTCATGTCCAACTCTTTGAGACTCCATGGATGGCAGCCTGCCAGGCTTCTCTGTCCATGGGGATTCTCCAAGCAAGAATACTGGAGTGTGTTGCCATGCCCTCCTCCAGGGGATCTTCCCAACCCAGGATCAAACCTGTGTCTCTTATGTCTCCTGCATTGGCAGGCTGGTTCTTTACCACTAGTGCCATATGGGAAGCCCAATGGTAGTATCAGTAGTGGGATCAATTGATGTAATACAGTATATCCATACAATGAAATGTAATTTGTTAATCAAAAATGAACCACTCTTATGTGCTATAAGATAGATAAACTTTGGAAATAAGCTAAGTGAAAGAAATGCCACAAAAGGCAATTTATTGAATGATTTCACTTACATTAAATGCCCAGATTAAGCATATTTACATAGAGAGAAAGTAAATTAATGATTTCCTACAGCCAAAGTTGGGGATAGGGTGGGAAAGTGATCAGGGGGTAATAGGCAGTGCTTACTAACAGGCACACATTTTCTTTTTTAGGCATTGTAAGTTTTAAAAATGGTTTATAGTGATGGCTGTACAAGTCTGTGAATATACTAAATCTATTGGATGATTTAGCTTTAGGTGCATTGTATAGTAAGTGAACTATATCGCAATAATGTTAAAAAACAAAAATTACTTGTATCTTTCTCAACACACTTTGCTGTATCACCTTTAATTTTTTTTGTCCCTCAAACCTATTAATCTGTTAATGCAATAAATATTTATTGAATGTATACTCTGTATTAGGAATTGAAAGAGTTACAGAGCTTATTTTCTTGGGCTCCAAAATCACTGCTAATTGTGATTGCAGCCATGAAATCAAAAGATGCTTTCTTCTTGGAAGAAAAGCTTTGATGAAGCTAGACAGCATATTAAAAAGCTGATATTACTTTGCCAACAAAGGGTCTGTATAAGTCAAAGCTATGGTTTTTCCAGTAGTCATGAATGGATGTGAGAGTTGGACCATAAAGAAGGCTGAGTGCTGAAGAATTGATGCTTTTGAACTGTGGTGCTGGACAAGACTCTTGGGAGTTGCTTGGGCAGCAAGGAGATCAAACCAGTCCATCCTAAAGAAAATCAACCTTGAATATTCACTGGAAAGACTGATGCCATAGTTGAAGCTCCAATAGTTTGGCTGCCTGATGCCAAGAGCTGACTCATTGTAAAAGACCCTGATGCTGGTAAAGGGCAGGGGGCGAAGGGGACGACAGAGGATGAGATGGTTGAATGGCACCACTGACTCAATGGACTTGAGTTTGAGAAAACTCCAGGAGACAGTGAAGGACAGGGAAGCCTCATATTGAGGTTATGGCATTGAACCCAACACATAGAATAGAGTGTGAAGTTTTCATATGAAGACTTTGGTTAATGCAATTGAAGTAATTTAAAAGGTGTGAGATAAAAAGTTGATTTTAAGAAATGTTTGTAATTAGTATAATGAAGTTATGAAGATCTCATCACTGAAAGTATCCACCGTGTGTGTGTACCTGTGTGCTCAGCTGTGTCCAGCTGTTTGTGACCCATAGACCTTAGCCTGCCAGACTCCTCTGTCCATGTAGTTTTCCAGACAAGAATACTTGAGTGGACTGTTATTTCCTTCTCCAAGGGATCTTCCCAACTCAAGGGTCAGGCCTGTGACTCATGTCTCCCACATTGTCAGGCAGGTTCTTTACCAGCTGAGCCACTGAGGAAGCCCAAAAGTATGCAAGTAAAATGTGAAATAGTCAGTTTCTGTCAAGAACCTTGTAAAGGGCAATCTTGTGCATGATGGTCAGTAGCTCTGAGAAATCTAGCAACTCTAAAATCTTAACTTCTATGAATCAAATGAGTTTACTAGTGACACAAGGAAGTGAGTGAATAACACAAATGTAGGAAGAACCACTAAAATAAAAGGTAGTGACATTAAGGTATCATCTGCTTGTCTAGTTGTCTTTCTACGAAAGGCATCAGTAAAATGTTACTACTTTGGCAATTTCATCAAATTCCAAGTCCCATCACTCAGCCAGATCCTTGAGGATTTAGAGATGCTTATTTATGCATAGAGAGTTCACAAAAAATTTGATACTGTATTAATTTACAATGAAAAATAGAACCGTCATGGGTATAAGATAGTGAAATAAGTCTGAACAGTTTTCTCTGTAGGAAAGCCACAAGAAGGTATCACAAGAGGAAATAAAGTTTATCATGTGGATGTTTCAGTGTTTGTTCAGGCTTGGATGTTCTAATGCCAGTCTTCTCAGAAAGATGAATTTTCTCTCAACACTCTCTCCTATAGGGGTGTTAAGAACGCTGCGTCTGCGGCTATTATTTTCTATGTTCCATTTCTTCCTGATGCTACTCTGATTAACTTGTTCTTTTATAAACTCATAATGACTTCAGTTTAACCTTGCTCTTCTTATGAAACATTCCCTTTGCTTAAATTGTATTTTTTATGAAATATAGCTAGTGTACAATATTGTGCTAGTGTTAAGTGTACAAAAAATGATGCAGACAGAGAGAGAAATATATATATATATGCCTGTCTCTTCTTGATATATGATGAGCTGACTTTAGAGTCTAATTTTTCAGGGAAAAATGAGTTAAAGCAGCTGGCCAGCTGTACATTAATTTTTTCTGCCAAGAAGATACTCCTAGAGGCAAGAAAACAAGACAAGGAACCATGCTCAATTTCCTTTTCTGCTGGACCTCTTTACAGAAAGGAGGGAGAGACTTCACCTCTGAAATGATCTCAGCATCAGTCCTGGTTAAGGATGTTTTATAACAAATAGAGATTAGGATCTCTAAGGCACGGCTGGAGAATATCACCAAAACAACACAGCTACCTAGAATTAAAAATGAAGATGTTTTATAAATTAAATACTCTTCATTATGTAAAAATATCTGCAAACTTAACTCTAAGTCCTCATCTATCTGAGCCAGAGATGCATGCTGTACACAGCAACAAGAACAACACATACAAGACTTCAAAGAATGAATATTGCTAGGACACTGTGGTTGTTCATAAAAACATAAAATACTTTCTATGTCACTTCTCTGTATCATATTACCTAGTGAAACCATTCAGATTTATTTGAACTTTTTGTGTTAGTCATGGGATTAGTGGTGCCATTCATATATATGTGTGTGTGTGTGTGTGTGTGTGTGTCCGTATATATATATAATACACACACATAATTCTGTACAGTTACAACTCTTAGAGATACTACATAGTGGCAATAATGATCTCCCTTTTCTTTCCTCTGTGTATTAAAGACGAAGGAGTAAGATTTCTCTTCTATCTTTTATCTAACTTGTGGGCTTAGGTTGTCAAACCAGCCTGTGGAGCCTCCCTCAGTGTCACAGTCTTCTGGGCTTATAATTTACGGTATCCTTGAAATTGCTTAGTAAATCTTGCTAGTGAGTAAGGTCCCTGAATTGTGTATGGCTGATTTGACAACCTAAGGCCACAAGTTAGATAAGAGATAGAAGAGAAATCTTATTCCTTCATCTTTAATACATAGAGGAAAGAAAAGGGAGATCATTATAGCCACCATGTGATATCTCTAAGAGTTATAACTGTACAGATTTATGTGTGTGTATGTGTGTGTTTGTGTGTGTGTGTATGAATGGCACCACTAATCCTATGACTAACACAAAGAAGTTCAAATAAAGCTGAATGGTTTCACTAGATAATATGATATAGTAAGGTGACATAGAAAATATTTTATGTTTTTATTAATAAACAGTGATCTAGCAATATTCATTCTTTGAAGCCTTATATGTGCTAGTGCCAGCTCAATAATATTTGTAAGAATATGGTCTTATTTACCATATAAGGAGGCATATTGTAGAATGACATAGCATTTAAACTTTATATAATACAAAACTCATCTATCCTCCTTAATTTACAGCTCAGAAATCAATACCTTTATAATTTAGTTACATTGTCCAGTATTACACAACCTTAGCACTAGGGATAGATCTATATCCTAGATTTCTGACTTTTACTATTATATCCACTATGCTGTGTGCTCAGCCATGTCTGACACTTTGCCACCCAATGGACCATAAACCACCAGGCTTCTCTGTCCATGGAATTTTTCCAGGCAAGAATACTGGAGTGGGTCACCACTGCCTATTCCAAGAGATCTTCCCAATGCAGGGATCTAAACAGCATCTCCTGCATTGGCAGGCAGATTCTTTCAAAGCATAAAGCACTGAATTCATGTTTTATAATCTCATACTTATGAAGGGTGGGTCTATGAGGAACTTGTAAAATATATAAAGGATTTTTCTGATGTTTTTCTTTCATTTTCTTTCCTTTTTCTTCTTTTCTCTTTGAGAAACAATGTTTGTTGACTCTCTCCCCTCTAGACATGTTGCTGTGTGATTTGTATCTAAAAACCATAATATATTTTGTCAGTTTTCTAGGTCTAAGCAATTTTCTTGAAGAGTATAATTAATTTGTAAGAACACATCAACCAACTGTAAAGTTTGCAATTTCAAATTGCAATTCAGAAACTTGTTAAAATACAAGATTTGCCATAAAAGTAAAAATGATAACAATAGCAACCAAAGCAATTGAAATCTAACATGTAATAAATTACAGCTAAGTTATTAGGAAAATTATAATTAATGATGTGTCAAGAACTTTCAATATGAGATAATTCTGCAATGTGTTTATAAGTTAAACATAAAATGATTAATTCTGGCAAGTATAGTTTTTTTTTTTAACAAGAAAACATAGACATTTTCTAGGGATGTACAAAATAGACATTATCTCCAAAAAGTAGCTTATTTCTTCACTAGCAATAAGGTGCTTTCTTCAATATATATAGTATACTGTTATATATTTAATGTCTAGATATGTTAGTGATAAAGTTATATTTGAACCAAGTCATATAGTGTCAGGTGGTGCATCTGTAACATTTAAAATATTGAATATTAAATAAAATAAAATAAATAAATAAAATATTAAATATTTAAAATATTCATAAACTTTATATATACATACATATATATGTGTGTGTGTGTATGTATATATATATGCATATATATATACATAAAACTTTAAGGTAAAAATCTGACATGGGGCAAAAGATATAGAAAATAAGTCCTAACATGCTAAAAATGAAAACAAGAGACTCCCCTAAAAATGTTCAAAAGGCTCAAAAATCACCTCACAAAAGAAGATATAGGAATAGCCAACACATTAAAAAAATTATCAGTGTCACTGTTATCAGGAAAATAAACACTGAAACTACATTTTGATACCGTTTGAAACCAACTATAAGAAATAAATTAATAAGAAAGACTGACAACACTAAATAACAGTAAGAATGTAAAGCATATATACTGGTGGGAATATAAGTGATATGTCTGTGTTGTAGAACTCCTTTTGCAGTTTTTTAATAATTCCTAGAGACATTTAGTCAAGAGAAATTAATATAAATATAATCATAGAAATGCTGAAGTCCTATTATTAATTCTTAAAAATCTAAATATTCATCCATGGGAAACAAATTATCATTATGTCATACATATTATGTTGTTTGACAACAAAACATAATTTGATGTATACCAAAAAAAAAAATGAATGAATTTCACAGTCATTAAACTAAAAAATTATCTGACATAAAATGTTCTCACTGTATAATTCCATTTATATAAAGTTTAAGAATGGGAAACATTATCCTCTGAACTAGAAATTAGAAGAGTGGCAGTCATTTCAGAGAGTGAAGGTGATAATTTGGTTGGAAAGTATACTGGGGACTTTTTTGAATAAGGGAAGTCGTTATAACAAATGTGATCCAAATGTGGTTTACATGAATGTATACATTTAGCAAGACTTGCTGAATTTTTTGCTTAAGATTTATGCACTTAATATAAATTATACTTAACACTTATGAATACTTATTCACTTTACATCTCCCAAACTAAACTGCATTTTCATGAAGGCCAGACTTACACCCCATTACCTAGTATAATACCTTATGCTAGTGGACAAGTGTTTATTGAATCAATGGATGAGTTTGATGGACTGAGCTTGATGAATAAAGACAGTAAGAGGTTGATTATGATGTGTTTTTGATTTGAAAAAAAAATGGATGGATTCAGGGTTAGTCAAATGCATTTGATTCGAGAAATAATAGAGGAAAATCTTAATCTCCAAAGTTATTTTGAAGACAGAAATTTAATTTTTAATATGCTGAATTTAGGTAAATGTTTAACACCTATAAAATGCCACACAGAATAAGTATCTTAATTTTTATTGTTTATTCCATAATAATCCAGAAAACAAGTAAATATTTCAATCCAGCTCAGGATTCAGAGTTGCATTCTTTTAGCACAAAGGCATTTACTGAGACTAAACATGGAAATATCTGCCAAACATTGGGCATAAGTCTAACATCAGTTTCCTTACCCAGTGCAGTTTTAGGAGAGAATTATTAAATATATAGACAAATAAGGATGTGAGAGCTGGACAAAAAAAAAAAAAAAAGGCTGAGAGCCAGAAAACTGATGCCTTTGAACTGTGGTGCTAGAGAGGACTCTTCAGAGTCTCTTAGACAGTAAGGAGATTAAGCAGTCAATCCTAAAGTAAATCAATCCTGAATATCCATTGGAAGGACTGTTGCTTAAACTGAAGCTTCAATATTTTGGCCACCTGATGCAAAGAGCTGACTCATTGGAAAAGATTGTGATGCTGGGAAAGATTGAAGGCAGGAGGAGAAGCAGACAACAGAGGATGAGATGGTGGGATGATATCGCCAACTCAATGGACGTTAGTTTGAGCAAACTCCAGGAGATGGTGAAGGACAGGGAAGCCTGGTGTGTTGCAGTCCATGGGGTCACAAACAGTCAGACACAACTGAGTGACTGAATAACATTTGGACAAATGAGTTTGGAAGATGATCAAATTGAAAATCAGTTATTGATTGAGAAGAGTTAAGAGTTCCTTTGTTTTATCCTTTTCATTTTAAATTTATTATTTTAACTGAAGGATATTGCTTTACAGAATTGTGTTGGCTTCTGCCAAACATCAACATGAATCAGTCATAGAGTTCTCTTTTAAAAAATAATGAATGTACAAAATTTGCAATAAGTAAAGTAATTCTTCTCATATAAGTTCATTAAAATTAACTCACACTACTAAACATTCACTAGACTTTCAGTGAGGATTACGTATTGCTCAGTAATTTGCAGAAATGGCACTATGTGTTGTGTGTACTGTGTATAGTTGTTCAGTTGTATCCGATTCTTTGCAACCCCATGGACTGTAGCCTATCAGGCCTCTCTGTTCATGGGGACTCTCCAGGCAAGAATATTGGAGTGGATTGCCAAATGATACATAACTCATGCCTCTAGTATTTGTTGGGATTAACTCCATTATTCAATCCACCCAAATTATGAATAGATATAAAAAAAAATGAGAAAGTCTCTTTCAAGGCTTTTGGCAAATAGAAACAAAGCAAAACTACTCTCTTTATGGATAAGAGCAAGAGAACACATTTCCCAAGTTGGTGCTGGCAACCAATTTATTACTCTAAAGTGAATTGATCTTATTACAAGGTTAACCCACAGAAAATGTAAGAAAGGAGTACTAAATAAAATAGGACTTTCTGATGCTTCTGCATCAACACACAGAATCAACCAACCTGTGAGTCTGTCTTACCTGTGGAATTATGATTGGAGGTAGAAATTCTCCTTATTGGTTAACAAACATGTCAGAGTTTCTGCAACTAATAGCCAGAAATATCCTAACTGATCCGGTTAACATAATTCTCATCTTACTAAAAAGAAAATGGATACTCACTCTTTTTTTTTTTTTCTTTCCATTTATTTTTATTAGTTGGAGGCTAATTACTTTACAATACTGTAGTGGTTTTTGTCATACATTGACATGAATCAGCCATGGATTTACATGTATTCCCCATCCCGATCCCCCCTCCCACATCCCTCTCTACCTGATCCCTCTGGGTCTTCCCAGTGCACCAGGCCCGAGCACTTGTCTCATGCATCCCACCTGGGCTGGTGACCTGTTTCACCCTAGATAATATACATGTTTCGATGCTGTTCTCTCGAAACATCCCACCCTCGCCTTCTCCCACAGAGTCCAAAAGTCTGTTCTGTACATCTGTGTCTCTTTTTCTGTTTTGCATATAGGGTTATCATTACCATCTTTCTAAATTCCATATATATGCATTAGTATGCTGTACTGTTCTTTATCTTTCTGGCTTACTTCACTCTGTATAATGGGCTCCAGTTTCATCCATCTCATTAGAACTGATTCAAATGAATTCTTTTTAATGGCTGAGTAATATTCCATGGTGTATATGTACTACAGCTTCCTTATCCATTCATCTGCTCATGTGCATCTAGGTTGCTTCCATATCCTGGCTATTATAAACAGTGCTGCGATGAACATTGGGGTGCATGTGTCTCTTTCAGATCTGGCTTCCTCGGTGTGTATGCACAGGAATGGGATTGCTGGGTCATATGGCAGTTCTATTTCCAGTTTTTTAAGAAATCTCCACACTGTTCTCCATAGCGGCTATACTAGTTTGCATTCCCACCAACACTGTAAGAGGGTTCCCTTTTCTCCACACCCTCTCCAGCATTTATTGCTTGTAGACTTTTGGATAGCAGCCATCCTGACTGGCGTGTAATGGTACCTCATTGTGGTTTTGAAGATTGTGGTAAATACAAACACTTGTGTTTGTATTTACTTTCGATCTTGTTGAGATAACCCCTCCCAAGTTGTCAGGGTTCAGTTAGCTGCCTTAAAGACCTGTCCCTCAAAAAAAAAAAAAAAAAAGAACACCTAATCATGGGACATAGACAATCTTGTGTTGAAAGATTCAATGTATGCCCATGTCGCCATACCTTCCAGCTGATTTTCTGAAATTTGACTATAACTGCTTGTTTACATCTTTCCTTAGAACTAACAGGTAAAACCCAACTTTGATTTAATATCCCAGTTAAATTCAGTCACATCAGAAGTGTAAGCGCCCCTGACTGTTAATTTTGACATAGACACTTATCCTCATACTACCCTGTACAACTCCCAGATGTGACCATATCAATGCCATTTTTGCCCATAACAAATATTTTCTCTGGTCATCAACCATATTTCTCATCAAAAAACTCTATATCTGTATCCATTTTTACAAAGTTCCCTTCATAGTCTTGCTTTAATAGAAACACGTCTGTCCCCTTAAAATACTATGTGCTCTATATCCCTCATGATCATAGGCTATTTCCCATCTTTGCCTCTTCATGCATGCTAAGTCACTTCAGTCGTTTCAATCTTTGTGACCTATGGACTGTGGTGTGGCAGGCTCTTCTGTCCATGGGATCCTCCAGGCAAGAATACTGCAGTGGGTTGCCAGGCCCTCTCCCGACTCAGGGACTGAACCCAGGTCTCCTGCATCTCCTGCATTGCAGGCAGATTCTTTACTCCAGAGCCACTGGGGAGCCTCTTCATATCCCCATGTACTTTGTGGCCTAGATTTGAAGATATTATTCTTCCTGCGATTTTATTGCTTTTTTCCAAAATATTTTTCTTTACTCTTTCAAAACCCCAAGACACTTCAAGCACACACTGTCAAATTAGTGTTTTCTAGGAGTCATCTTTTCGGCAAACAAATGTGTGTTATTCTCAGAATTTCTATAATAATTTGCTATCCCATATTAGTAAGTGTTATGTCATTTGCCTGTGTGTATGCATGCTAAGTCGCTTCAGTCATGACCAACTCTTTGGGACCCCATGGACTGTAGCCCACCAGACTCCTCTCTTCACAGAATTTTCCAAGCCAGAATACTGGAGTGGGTTGCCATGCCCTCCTCCAAGGGACCTTCCCAGCCCATGAATCAAACTTGCATTTCCTGCAGTTCCTGACTTGCAGGTGCATTCTTTACTGCTGAGCCACTGGGGAAGCACTGTTATGTCATTTAGTGAGAACTATAAATGACATATATATGTGTGTGTGTGTGTGTGTATTTTTTTTTAATTATAAAATTCTGTGGGACACTAACTGGTAATAACTGAAAAAGTATCATATATACTTCAAATACTAGCTCTAAAAATGACCTTGAAGATCATTTATTTTAAACACCTAGTGAATAATAATATATCATACACTTGAACACATTTAAGGCCAATATATTTGCATATTTAAAAACATATAAATTTGCATTTTTCAAATACAATTTAAACAAAGTTTAATGTGTTTATTTATCTCCCAATTTTAACATTTAATGTCCCCTGAAAAATACCACAATGTAGATTTCTCTAGGCAGTGTTTTTCAAAGTTATTTGACTAGGGAATTCTTAATTTTCAGAGAAAATTTCCATGGGACAGTTGGATATTTATTAACAGATGCTTATCTAGTCTTACTCCTTCATAAAAACTGTGCATGGTGAAGACCAGAAGGTGAGGTTCTTTGAGGAAATGTTAAGTTACAATGTAAAAAATGCTTAAGTAAATATTAGGTATGATGCATTTTTGAATTTGTGTAGCATTTTAAAGTGCCCAAAATAAGGTTTAATAATTTACCACAAATCTACAGAAAGATCATTACATTTATTATTATTTCCATTACAAATATGTTGCTATTAACTCCAAATGAGATTCGAAGATGTCAAATGACTTACCCAAAGTACTAACTCTAACAAATAGTGAAAATTCCAGGACCTGAAATTATTGTCTTGTTCATTTTATTACAATGAATGTGTTTTTTCTGAGAGAGAGAGACAGAGAGGGGGATTTCATTTCTGTAAGAAAAAATGGTTAATGAAAACTAAAATGATTTCAGAAGAAAGAATTGTTAGCTGCTCAGTCATGTCTGATTTTTTGTGACCCCATGGATTATAGCTCGCCAGGCTTCTCCGTCCATGGAATTCTCAAGGCAAGACTACTGGAGTGGGTTGCCATGCCCTTCTCCATGGGGTCTTCCTGACCCTGAGATGGAACCTGTGTCTTCTGCATTGCAGGTGGATTCTTTACTGTCTGGGCCAACACTGCAATTTGGGCTTCCCAGATAGCACTAGTAGTAAAGAACCTGCCTGCCAAACAGGAGACATAATAGATTTGGGTTCGATCCCTGGGTCAGGAAATTCCCCCCAAGGAGGGCATGACTTCTGTTCAGAGATTCAGAGAGCAGGAAATAAGGGTTGCTATTTAGGGAAAATATAGCTAGACTGACATCAACTTTATGATTTGTTGAGTATATCAAAGAATTCAGGTCACAAGGCCTTAATTCGTCCTAAAGTCAAAGGAGAGACAGTTGACTGGGTGGGGTGGGTGTGGTGTAGGAGCCATGAGCATGTACTTGTAGAATACAAGTAGACATACAAGAGTTCAACTCGAATAGCTCATTAGTTGGTGAGTTGTTGAAGGCCATGTGCAGGATGGCAGAACTCTGTGGAAAAAAAAATAAATCACAAATATTTGAAGACTTTAACACTGAAGATAGCATTGAGGGCTATCTGAGCAAGAAAAAGTTAGTCTTGGCTCAAACTCTAACTATGAAAACATAACTTCACTTAAGTCTTAGCAAAAGGAAAGATTTACCTGTTTTCAGACATTAGAAACTATTTACCTCCATTTTTGCTGACCTATATGAATTATCTATCTTTCAATAAAATATTATGAAATGTATGGAAAGACAATAAAAGAAAAACACACTTCTAAGAGACAAGGCAATCATCAGAATGAAAATAAGAGATAATACAGATGCTGAAATGATTTGAAAGTGAAGTGCAAATAACTATGATTAGTATGTTAAGTTCCTAAAGTAAAAGTGGCAGCTTGCAAGATTAGATGGGTAATCTCAGAGAATATATGAACCCATGTGAAAATCATGTTGGAATATTAGGGGAAAAAAAAATTTAGTAAAAAGGATTTTCAATACTTCCATCACCACCCATGACATAGATGAAAAGAACTAGGGAACACAATAGATAAGCATAAAATATCCAGAATGAAATAAGAGAATAAACAGTGAAGTAAATAACACAGACTATCTGAGAGCAGTGGTACAATACTGAATGTTCTAAAACACATATAATTAGAATCTGAGAAGGACAGGAAATAGAGAAAAGAGGTAGAGATTGAAGAAAAAGTATCTTAGACTTTCAAAAATTAATGACTGACACAAAATCACAAGTCCACAAAGTTCTGAGAGCACCAAGAAAGATTAAAAAAAAAAAAAAAAAACAACAACAGCAAGACAAAAACAAAGATAAACAACAAGAACAAAATGAAGTGAAACTGTTAAAAAAATCAACATTGTGTAATGACCTATATGGGGAAAGAATCTGAAAAAGAAAAAAATAAAATATGTCTGTGAAAGTGTTTCTTGGTCCGTTGTGTCCAACTTTGCTACCCCATGGACTATAGTCCACAAGGCTCATCTATCCATGGGATTCTCCAGGCAAGAACACTGGAGTAGGTTGCCATTCCCTTCTCCAGGGGATCTTGCCGACTCAGGAATCAAACCCAGGTCTCCTGCATTGTGGATTGATACTTTACTGTCTGAATTTCCAGGGAAGCTTGTATATGTAAATACATATATATATATGTATAACTTAATCACTTTATTGTACATCTGAAATTAATACAAGAATATAAATCAACTATACTCCAGTAAAATAATTTAAAAAAAAAGATAAGCAAAAAAGTTTTGAAGAAAGCTTGAAGGAAAAAAAAAAAACCACATATTCACTGGATGAAAGATAAGCCTATAAACAGCTTCTCCTCAGAAACCCTGAAGACTAAAGACAATAGTGACATCTTTAAAGTGTTGAGAAAAACAGCAAGGACAATTGCAACAGCAATTCAGAATTCCATACTCAGTAAAAATTCCATACTTTCATAAATGGAAAAGCCATAACTTCTTATACAAATAAAAACTGAGAGAACTGTTACTAGCATACCTGATTAGGAATATGATTAGGAATTTAATAAATTGGTTACTTAGATAACAAGATACTGATAAGTCAATTAGTGAAGCAATCTAGGTTTTAGCAATAATGTGGCTATCATTTTAGGGCTCAAGAGACAACAAGAGCAGGTCATGGCTCTGAATAAAGAATAAAGAAGCTCTGTTGTCCAGCAGGAACCAAAAGCATGTGGCATTTCAGAGAAGCCACAGCCACACATAGAGATGCTTCCTGAAATAGCATCTCCCTCTGGGAATTTAATTGGCTAACTCAAACTGGCAGAGAGTCAATTCCCTCTGGGAATTCAATAAGTAAGGTAGGGTAAATTAGCCTAGAAAATACAGACTGTAACATTCAACTCTCAAAGATACAAAATAAAGAGTGAGAACTGCCTCTGAGAGGAAAGAGGAAAATGACCTATTCCATTCACATTTAAAATATTTTTCTGCATCCATTTCAACACTGTACTCTGATTCCTAAGCAAGCATCATGTCTCTGCTTAACATTGCACAACTATATTTCATAAAACACAACTACTCTTCTTCTGTCTCCAAAGTCTCATCAGCCACCACAGTAATTTCAATAATTTGGGATCTCCAGGTATTATCAACTCTTCCTTATCAAATCCACATATACTTCTTACAGTCTTGTGACATACAGACTAAACTGAAAATTTGAACATCACTCATGCTCTTCAAACATAATAACAGGACAGAAAGAAGGGAGACAGATATAATTAGCTAATATATACAGGTTAATGTAGTATACAGGCACATATGATCTCTTTCTCTGTCCTTGTCTCTCTCAAGCACACACACACACACACACACACCTGCTAAATTCCTATTGCCTCATTTCTATTACTTCCCTTAAAAACTGTAAGTAACACTTCCGTTTTCTTTTTTTAGTGTACAACTTTATTTGTTTGTTTATTTTTGGCTGTGCCAGTCTTTGTTGGTGCCTGATGTTGCAGTGAGCGGGGCCCATTCTCTAGTTGTGGTGTGTGGGCTTCTCATTGTGATAGCTTCTCTTGTTGCAAACATGGGTTCTAGGGCTCGCAGGCTTCGGTAGTTGTGGTTCCTGGGCTCTAGGACACAGGCTTAGTAGTGTGGCACGCAGGCTTAGTTGCTCCCAGACCTGTGGGATCTTCTGGGACCAGGGATCGAATCCATGTCTACCGCGTTGGCAGGTGAATTCTGCACTACTTAGCCACCAGGGAAGCCCTGTCACTTCCTTTTACTACCACCTATGCCTCCTTGGTGGAGAAGGCAATTGCAACTCACTCCAGTATTCTTGTGTAGAGTGTTCCATGGACAGAGGAGCCTGGTGGGCTGCTGTCCATCGGACAGGACTGAAGCGACTTAGCATGCATGCATGCCTCCTTGGCCCTCAGACAGCACCTCAGGCTGATCACCATTTTCTTTAAAACTCATTTTGAGTTCAATTCACTCCTGAGAGATCTACAATATTTAGTTGTCCTGATTTTATCGAGTTGTACTTTTTACTTAATGTTTGATTTTAGACATGACAGTAATCAGGAGAACTCCAGTGACTCTTCAAGTTTCCATAAATAGGTCCACAATTACATTATGGTAACAAAAACCTCATGGTAGATTATCCCTGAAAATTTAAATTAGTTATCCCAGCCAGTACAGACCTTGTTTTTGACTTATTGAGCACCAGTGATAATAGCATAAGCACCTAAGAAATCTAGGCTAACAGGAAGAATTTATGGAATCATTCAAAAGCAGTAAATGTTTCTACCTATGTGTAGGAGACTTTGTTAAAAATGCTGTTGACAGTTTACATAGTGATTCTCACTTTTAGAATATTAACCTTGATATTTCCTTACTTTGAGTTCCCTATTGTTAAACCTTTAGTGTTTGTCTAGCACAACCTTCATTTTGAAGTCAGTTAAAACAGACAAAATTGTGTAAACCACTAACTATATTTCTTTCAATAAAAGGTAATAAACTATACACTATAGATTTAGGTGAACCTTGTTAGCTGTGAGAAGCTTGGCTTATAAACTTCAACTGGTCTCTTTTATTGACAGCTATTCATGATTAGGTTAGCTTTAACTGTTGGCATTAACTGCAGCTCTTTTAATTATGTCTGCCTGAAAGTCACAGGGAGGGATATACTGAGATCCATCAGAAACAAGATACTTAAATAATAGCTAAACAAATGCCATGAATAAACAGAGAAACCACCCAAACTGTCTAAGTAATGATAATCTTTTCTTCCTAAAATATAATGTTAGTTTACAAAGAATAGAATTCAATATGATAGCATTTAGTGACTTATTAAAATGTCACATTTTAGTTAAAAAAAAAAAACAGAATTAGAGAAAACAAGATTATTGAGATTGATATGCTTCCCATAATAGCTGGGGAACATGGATTTTCCATTAGGTGAATTAGATTTTAAATGCCTTAGAGGGAGAGAATTATAGCTAGTAAATATAAAATCAAAGAAAATACCTGTGATATAAATAATTTCCTAGTTTTTTATAAACATATATTTTGCATGAGATTTTCTTGAAAAAGAATAACCTATAGACTATGTCCTAATTGAAATATGATTCCATTACTACAGATCAACCTTAAAGTTGCTTTATTATCCTTCTTGACTATTTCTGTATGTCTAGGGAATGCAAATGAGAGTGAAAGAGTGGCCTTTAATTAGGAGATAAAAGGGTGCATTTCCTAAAACAAAAGCATGTGGCAGGATTATTGACTCCATTTTGCCACCAGCTCAGCACATTGGCTGAGGGTATTGATTGCTGAAATACTAACAATAATGGGACCATAAAAAATGCAATTGTCTATTGCTATCATGCCAGTATCAAGAAGTGCTAAAAACAGACTAGTTGCCTTCCGTCATTTGAAAATTACAACAATCAAATATATTCCATCAGTGATTTATAGTATAGCCAGACTCCATTTCTGAGGCTTTTCCTACTTTGTTCTTAAATTTAAAACATATTTAATATTAGAATGGTGGCAGTTCATGTGAAACATAAGCCTCAAGTACAAACCAGTCAGAATTTTGCTGCTACCAGAAAGAATGAAAATATTAATTTGAAATATCACTGCTCGATTTCATAATGATCTATTGTTCTCTGCTGCTAATTATAGATTCCAGTAAGGGAGCAAGCTATAAAATGCAAACTTCTTCCCCCTGCTCTCAGATATTCATGAATTTCATTTTACTTCATAAATTTTATAAAGTAGAAGAGAATGGAAATATAAAAACAGACTGATCTTGCAAAACTAACAACATCATTCTGAAATTCAAAAAAAGAAAAAGAATTCTAGACTAAGTATGAAGGGTGAAAGAGGAAAGTGGAAAAAGCTGTCTTAAAACTCAGCATTCAAAACACTAAGACTGTGGCATCCATTCCCTTCGCTTCATGACAGAGAGATGGGGAAAATGTGGAAACAGTGATGAGTTTTATTTTCTTGGGTTCCAAAATCACTGTGGACAGTGACTGCAGCCATAAAATTAAAAGCTGTTTGCTCCTTGGAAAAAAAGCTATGACAAGCCTAGGCAGCTTATTAAAAAGCAGAGACATCACTTTGCCAACTAAGGTCCATATAATCAAAGCTATGGTTTTACTGGCAGTCATGTATGGATGTGAAGGTTGGAACATAAAGAAAGCTGAGCGCAGAAGAATTGATGCTTTTGAATTATGGTGTTGGAGAAGACATTTGAGAGTCTTTTGAAATGCAAGGAGTTCAAACCAGTCAATCCTAAAGGAAATCAACCCTGATTATTCATTGGAAGGACTGATGCTGAAGCTGAAGCTCCAGTCCTTTGGCCACCTGATGCGAAGAACTGACTCATTGGAAAAGACCGTGATGCTGGGAAACTTTGAAGGCAGAAGGAGGAGGAGATGACAGAGGATGAGATGGTTGGATGGCATAATTCCCTCAGTGTACATGAGCTTGAGCAAACTCCAGGAGACAGTGAAGGACAAGGAAGCCTGAGATTCTGCAGTCCATGGTGTCACAAAGTTGAACACAATTTAGCAACTGTATGAGAATAAAGGACCTAGAACTTTTCCTATACCTATACTTGTCTCATGTGAAGCCTTACTCATATACCACAATTTTTGTATTGTAAAAGAAGTTTCTTTAAAAGACTTCTGGGGGATTGTGCTATACTTAGTCACTCAGTTGTGCCCGACCCTTTGTGACCTCATGGACTGTAACCCACCAGGCTCCTCTGTCCATGGGAATTCTCCAGGCAAGAATAGTGCAGTGGGTTGCCATTCTTTCCCCCAGGGGATCTTCCCTCCTTGGGTATCAAACCCAGGTGTCTCTCATTGAAGGTGGGTTATTTACTGTCTGAGCCACCGAAGAAGCCCAAGAATAGTTGGGTAGCCTATACCTTCTCCGGGGATCTTCCCAACACAGGAGTCAAACTCCTGCCCTGCAGGTGGGTTCTTTACTAGCTGAGCTACCAGGGAAGCCCTTTCATATTCTAGTCATTAGTAAAAGGAAAATAGCCATTGTATTTTTTTTTTAATTTTTATTTTTAATTGGAGGATAATTCTTTTACAATGTTGTATGACAACGTGAATCAGCTGTAAGTGTACACACATCTTCTCCCTCCTGAGCTTCCTTCCCACCCCACCTCCCACCTCACCCCTCCAGGTCATCACAGAGGCCATCTGTATATAAATACATTTAGTTGGGATTCCTCTGTGTCACTCACCAGCTTTTAATTTATTAACCTGGAGAAAGCTACATTTTCTTAGATTTAGTTTACTATATCTGTAATAAGGAGATTTAATTATCTGTGTATTATTTTAATAAGAAATAAAATTGTTTTGTTTTGAATCTTCTAGGCATTAAATGAATACGTTTTTGTTGTATGCTTCCTCTTCCCCTTTAGAGTTCCTTCTAGCTCATCTTATGATACTATCATATGATTCTAAAAAATACAAAGTATATTAAATAAAGTTAATGTTACTATGATTATTTACTTCAACAATATTTGCATGGGTATAATCATCCTTGAACTGACCTGAATCATCTTATTTGCTTATTTGAGATATTCCAGACAAATAGTGTGCAAATTATGCCATGAAAATAACACTAATATATATATATATAAAAATCTGTGATTGAGGGTTTCTAAAATTAGTTTTATTTGAAATAAATGTATATCAGTTCAGTTCAGTCGCTCTATCGTGTCCAACTCTTTGCGACCTCATGAACTGCAGCACACCAGGTCTCCCTGTCCATCAACAACTCCCTGAGTTCACCCAAACCCATGTCCATCGAGTCGGTGATGCCATCCAACCATCTTCTCCTCTGTCATCCCGTCTCCTCTTGTCCTCAATCTTTCCCAGCATCAGGGTCTTTTCCAATGAGTCAGCTCTTTGCATCAGGTGGCCAATGTATTGGAGCTTTAGCTTCAGCATCAGTCCTTCCAATGAACACCCAGGACTGATCTCCTTTAGGATGGACTGGTTGGATCTCCTTGCAGTCCAAGAGACTCTCAAGGGTCTTCTCCAACACCACAGTTCAAAAGCATCAATTCTTCTGCACTCAGCTTTCTTTTTAGTCCAACTCTCACATCCACACATGACCACTGGAAAAACCATAGCCTTGACTAGACGGACCTTTGTTGGCAAAGTAATGTCTCTGCTTTTTAATATGCTGTCTACTTTGGTCATAACTTTCCTTCCAAGGAGTAAGTTTCTTTTAATTTCATGGCTGCAATCACCATCTGCAGTGATTTTGGAGCCCAGAAAAATAAAGTAAGCCACTGTTTCCCTATCTATTTGCCATGAAGTGATGGGACCGATGCCATGATCTTTGTTTTCTGAATGTTGAGCTTTAAGCCAACTTTTTCACTCTCCTCTTTCACTTTCATCAAGAGGCTCTTTAGTTCCTCTTCACTTTCTGCCATAAGGGTGCTGTCATCTGCATATCTGAGGTTATTAATATTTCTCCCAGCAATCTAGATACTGGCTTGTGCTTCTTCCAGCCCAGTGTTTCTCATGATGTACTCTGCATATAAGTTAAATTAGCAGGGTGACGATATACAGTCTTGACATACTCCTTTTCCTATTTGGAACCAGTCTGTTGTTCCATGTCCAGTTCTAACTGTTGTTTCCTGACCTGCATACAGGTTTCCCAAGAGGCAGGTCAAGTGGTCTGGTATTCCCATCTCTTTCAGAATTTTCCACAGTGTACTGTGATTCACACAGTCAAAGGCTTTGGCATAGTCAATAAAGGAGAAATATATGTTTTTCTGGAACTCTCTTGCTTTTTTGATCATCCATCAGACGTTGGCAATTTGATCTCTGGTTCCTCTGCCTTTTCTAAAAAGAGCTTGAATATCTGGAAGTTCACAGTTCACATATAGCTGAAGTCTGACTGGGAGAATTTTAAGCATTACTTTACTGGCGTGTGAGATGAGTGCAATTATGCAGTAGTTTCAGCATTCTTTGGCATTGCCTTTCTTTGGGATTGGAATGAACACTGACCTTTTCCAGTCCTGTGGCCACTGCTGAGTTTTCCAAATTTGCTGGCATATTGAGTGCAGCACTTTCACAGCATCATCTTTCAGGATTTGAAATAGCTCAACTGGAATTCCATCACATCCACTAGCTTTGTTCACAGTGATGCTTCCTAAGACCTACTTGACTTCACATTCCAGGATGTCTGACTCTAGGTAAGTGATCACACTATCGTGATTATCTGGGTCAGGAAGATCTTTTTTGTACATTTCTTCTGTGTATTCTTGCCACCTCTTCTTAATATCTTTTGCTTCTGTTAGGTATATCACAAGCAATATCATCTTATCTAACAAAAATATTTCTTCATTAAATAAATACTTGTCTGTTGTACTTCCTCAGAGTGTCATAAAGTTTTTTATTCTAAGAACCAATTACAGAACTTTATTTTATCTACTAAAAAAGTTTTCATTTTTCAGTGAAAACTTTGTGTTTACTCTCAAGCATGGTTTAAAAATAAATCAACCTTAGAGCTTATTTCATCTGTCCTTTCTGATGTAGTAAAAAAACAAAACAAACAAAAAAAAAAACATAATTCCAGCTCTTATATACCTCCACATTCTGTGACCTATGACTTGAAGCTTTGGGGATAGAAGGTTCCTACTCAGAGAATGAGGGAACACTGGAACTTTGTTCAAAGGACAGAATCAATAAAATAGAACAAATCAAGACAAGGGGCAAGGTTAATCTCAGTCTAACTTCCTTCAGTATATGTTTTATTTTTAAAAGAAACATTTAAAGACTTGATCTGCAATGCCCTCAACAATCTATCATTGGTTAGCTAAACTTTTCACTTTTTGCCAGTGAATGAGCATTTATTCACTGCCTAAAGCTAATCACCATTTCACACCCCATAGATTTGATGACAAAAAAATTTAAATTACTACCATTATTTTCATTTTTCCAATAACATAGAAATCGTATGAAATTTGTATGGGCGTAAATAGGATTATGCTGAAGTACTACTGAGATATTAAGTGGTCCCTCAAGTGTATATTTGTAGGGAAATGAACAGATAATCATAACCAAGCAAACACTGGGTCTTCCCTGATAGCTCAAGTGGTAAAGAATCTGCCTGAAATGCAAGAGACTAAGGAGACTCAGGTTCATTTCCTGAGTTGGGACAATCCCCTGGAGGAGGAAATGGCAACCCACTGCAGTGTTCTTGACTGGAAAATTCCATGGACAGAAGAGCCTGATGAGCTACAGTCCATGGGGTCTCAGAGTCAGACACGACTGAGCACACACACACAGAGAAACAAACATTAAAAAAAAAAAAAATGAGGAAGAGAAAGTTTCACAGTTTCATTACAGAATGAGTTTCTAGTGTTTCTGCTAGAATCTAGAATTTGTTCCTCTTACTGAATAATTGTTCTTACATTTTCCAAATAATAGCAAAATTATGCCTGTCTTAATATTTAGAGTTTGACCAGGGAGGAGCAAAATGAGTTTTTCAGATTCCCTGCAATTCTCAGAGAACTGCAAGACTTTGGCCAACAACAAAAGAAGAGACAATATATTGAAGAGAAATCTAAGCTCAAAATCTAGTTTTGCCACATTTTAGTTGTCTTGGGCAGCTATTTTTCAATTTTGATTTCAAGAGTCTTTATTACTTAAATTAGGATAATAGTAAAACTACATCTTTATAGACTTACTATAAAAATGAAATAGGCTTTTTCTGTTTTGCATATGGGGTTATCATTACCATCTTTCTAAATTCCATATATATGTGTTAGTATGCTGTAATGTTCTTTAAAGTAATTAGCCTCCAACTAATAAAAATAAATGGAAAAAAAGATAAAAAAAAAAAGAAAAAAGTATTCTAAAGCTATTTAAAAACTATTTCACAAAATTCAAAAGTATTTTTTGGTGAGAATAATAAATGTTATTGAGATTAAAAAAAAATGAAATGAGCTGATATATATAAATTGGCTATTGCCAAGTCTGATGCAAGTGTTTGTTAACTAGAATAAAACAAAAGCATGGAATAGTTAAGAGAAACCCACTTTGCTGTGGTGTGGCTAGACCCAGCCAGAAAGTCGCATGGTTGCTAAAGTACTCATCTCAGTCTCTCTCCCTCCTTCCCTTCTCTCCTTGCCTCTCCTCTTCCCCCTACTTTCCCCTTGCCCTAACTTACTTACTCATATACATATATTATAAAGTGTAATACGAAGGGCTTATCATTGCTATTAAGGGTGAACATATTAGAGTTATATAATTCATCTTAGTAAGATTTTTATTGTCAATATTTTCCAACTCCTGGAAATATATCTGTATAAACACATAGATGTGTTAGCACTACCTGCTGCTTTGAGGTTCTCATAGGCTGGTATTTCTATTTCCATTTCTCCTGTTGGTGGTGTTGTTTAGTTGCCCAGACGTGTCTGACTCTTTGCAGCCACATGGACTGTAGCCCACCATGTTCCTCTGTCCATGGGACTTTCCAGGCAAGATTACCAGAGTGGGTTGCCACTTCCTACTTTAGCAGACCTATCCAACCCAGGGATCGAACCCACGTCTCTTGCATCTCCTGCATTAGCAGGTAGATTCTTTTCCACTTGTGCCACCAGGGAAGCCAGTTCTCTCCTTATAGATTCCCTAATGATTAGAGAAGGCGATGGTACCCCACTCCAGTACTCTCGCCTGGAAAATCCCAGGGATGTGGGAGCCTGGTGGGCTGCAGTCCTTGGGGTCTCTGAGAGTCAAACACAACTGAACGACTTCACTTTCCCTTTCATGCATTGGAGAAGGAAATGGCAACCCACTCCAGTATTCTTGCCTGGAGAATCTCAGGGATGGGGGAGCCTGGTGGGCTGCCGTCTATGGGGTTGCACAGAGTCGGACACAACTGAAGTGACTTAGCAGCAGCAGCAGCAATGATTAGGTACCTACTTGGGAACCATATGTAGTATGAAGCCAATGAATTTAAAAATATACCACTGTAAGCAAAAGGGTTTATGTGCAAACATGTTAGGGTTTTAAAACATTTTTAAAGGTATATAAAGTGTTTGCAATCACTGTCCTCATCTTCTATGCAGATAAAAAGGTGAAGTTTCCAAAGGCAGGACTGGGTCTAAATTTGTAACAAAGGAGTTAAAAAAAAAAAAAAATACTTGGAAAACATAAGAGATTATTTGAATCTATTCACAAGTTAAAATCATAAGCAGAAAACATTGTTTGAATTACAAATGTCCCCAACTGGTGAGAAAATATTTAGAAATAACAACATTTTTCCAGCACCTGCAAGCTAATATTAATTGTTAATAAAGACTTTAGTCAGAACTTTCCATCTTGTGAATAAATGAATAGATGAAGTTAACCTGACTCAAGGAGATCTATCTTACCCAGGAAAGATTAATAAATAAGTATATGGAATAACAAAGAAGAGTGATCAGCTATTGAGTCAGAACAAAGCTGAGCCCTCTAACTCTGTACCTTATTAGTACAAAAGAGTCAGGTACCTCTTATTTGTGTAGCTATGCCTTAAGAAACTTGTGATTTTTATACTCAAAGATTTTAGTGATAAAGATATTTTTGAAAGAAAACAAGCAATAATATTGTTCTTCTGCTAGCTTGTCTATTAGCTTTAAAACTTTGGTGTATCTCAGGGTTGGTATTGAGTCCAGTGTTAGTAGTTTTATTGAATAAAAGTCAAATATTTTGTAAACTATTTCTTCACAATAATGCTGCTTGGGGGCTCTATCCTGTTAAGACCCTAAATGATAAGATGATATTATGAATATGAACATTATATATAAATGTGAATATATTGCACTTCCTAGGTGGCTAAGTCGTAAAAAATCTGCCTGCCAATGCAGATGTAGGTTCAATCCTTGGGTCAGGAAGATAACATGGAGAAGGAAAAGGCAACCCACTCTAGTATTCTTTCCTGGGAAATCCCATGGACAGAGGAGCTTGGTGGGCTACAATTCATGGGGTCACAAAAGAGGTGGACATGACATAGTGACTAAACAACAACACCAACATAAACATATTAACATTATGTTTAAAAGTAAACAATATTGAATATTGGACTAGATTGAAATGTGTTAATTTCTAGAGCCAGACTCTAGCCAATAGCTATATATTATTGTAACTTCTTTCACTTTTCTGTGTCATCTCTGTTTGTAAATTCTCCAGGCATTTGATTCTCTGGCCTCTGTTTGAAAGGCACTTCCTTTCTTGGTTGCAGTTTAGAGATTTATTGAGCAAATAATTTTTGCTTTCTGCTACAGAGCTTCTAAAACTGAATCTTTGCCATTTTCTCACTTTAGGGGGAAACACAATTTTCTATGGTTATACATTTTAAATGCTAAGGAAGCAATAAACAAAGCCCCTTATTTTTAACCTTTTGGTTTTTTTTCACCCTTCCTTATGCAGTTCATTAATGAGAAACTTAGACTCATTCTCATGTCCTCTGTGGTAATATTCATTGCAAACATCATTACGGATGTGAGGTCTCTCCCTTAATTAAGAACTAAAAGGCTTCATTTCCTAAAACAAAAGCATGTGGCAGGTTTTATTGATCTGGTTTGTGTCGCCAGCTGAACACATTAGCAGAGATTATTGATTACTCTAGTGGTAATGAGCTTGATTCCTTGTCAGGTGAAGTCCACATTCCTTGAGAGCATTTTCTTGAAATGGGCTAACGTGTAAGTTCATGTTCACTGTGATGCATGATTCAGTAGAGTTTTAAAGCTTTATTGCCAATGAATCATTCTTTAAAAATATAACAGCAGTCATTAAAAAGGTTATTTTCTAGTCATTATCTTTTTATAATTTCTTCTGAATGCTAATGATGCACTTATGAATAGATGGTAAGCCAAAACAAGTGTAGCATTAAAGGGATGTGATCACATATGGCTTGTACTGCTTTTAATAAGTTTTCAAGTAACCATCTTCATTATCATTTGATGACTGGGCTGGGCAACTTAACTAGTTCAACTTCATCATGATAAATAGTCATGATCTCTACCCAGTGTTTGAATGAAAATTGAGGAAAATAGCTTCAAGGATTGATGACTAATAAGAAACAATAACTGGATAGTAAATGTGAGTGATGTGTCCAAAGAAAAATGATGCAACTTCTTCATTAAGCAAAATGGTTTAAACAAAAATTGCAAAGATCCATCTTAATTCATGATTTCTGTTCAGGTAAAAGACCTACTAATCAATTCAGTGATCAATGCAAAAAAAATAGAGGAAAACAATAGAATGGGAAAGACTAGAGATCTCAAGAAAACTACAGATAACAAGGGAACATTTCATGCAAAGATGGGAACAACAAAGGACAGAAATGCTATGGATCTAACAAAAGCAGAAGATATTAAGAAGAGGTGGTGGTGTATACACAGAAGAACTATGCAAAAAAGATCTTATGACCCAGATAATCATAATGGTGTGATCACTCACCTAGAGCCAGACATCCTGGACTGTGAAGTCAAGTGGGCCTTAGGAAGCATCACTACGAGCACAACTAGTTGAGGTGATGGAATTCCAGTTGAGCTATTTCGAATCCTGAAAGATGATGCTGTGAAAGTGCTGCACTCAATATGTCAGCAAATTTGGAAAACTCAGCAGTGGCCACAGGACTGGAAAAGGACAGTTTTCATTCCAATCCCAAAGAAAGGCAATGCCAAAGAATGCTCAAACTACCACATAATTGCACTCATCTCACACACTAGCGAAGTAGTGCTCAAAATTCTCGAAACGAGGCTTCAACAGTACGTGAACTGAGAACTTACACATGTTCAAGTTTGATTTATAAAAGGCAGAGGAACCAGAGATAAATTTTCCAACATCTGTTGGGTCATCAAAAAGGCAAGAGAGTTCCAGAAAAACTTCTGCTTTATTGACTACTCCAAAGCCTTTGACTGTGTGGATCACAACAAACTGTAGAAAATTCTTCAAGAGATAGGAATACCAGACCACTTTATCTGCCTCTTGAGAAATCTATATGCAGGTCAAGAAGCAACAGTTAGATCTGGACATGGAAATTGTTTCAAATTGTGACTTGTTTCAAATTGGGAAAGGAGTATGTCAAGGCTGTATACTGTATACTGTCATCCTGCTTATTTAACTTATATGCAGAGCACATCATGTGAAATGCTCTACTGGATGAAGCATAAGCTGGACTCAGGATTGCAGAAAGAAATATCAATAAACTCAGTTATGCAGATGATATAACCCTTAGGGCAGAATGCGAAGAACTAAAGAGGCTCTTGATGAAAGTGAAAGAGGAGATGAAAAAGCTGGCTTAAAACTCAACATTCAAGAAACGAAGGGCATGGTATCCAGTGCCATAACATCATGGCAAATAAATAGGCAGGGAAACAATGGAAACAGTCAGAGAATTTATTTTGGAGATCTCCAAAATCACTGCAGATAGTGACTGCAACCATGAAATTAAAAGACACTTGCTCCTTGGAAGAAAAATTATGACCAACCTACACAGCTTACTAAAAAGCAGAGACATTATTTTGAGGACAAAGTTCTGTCTAGTCAAAGTTTTTCCAGTAATTATGTATGCATGCAAGAGTTGGACCATAAAGAAAGCTGAGCACCAAAGAATTGATGCTTTTGAACTGTGGGGTTGGAAATGACTCTTGAGAGTCCCTTGGACTACAAGGACATCCAACCAGTCCATCCTAAAGGAAATCAGTCCTGAATATTCACCAGAAGGACTGATGCTGAAGCTGAAACTCCAATAATTTGGCCACCTGATGTGAAGAACTGACTCATTGGAAAAGACCCTGATGCTGGGAAAGATTGAAGGTGAAAGGAGTAGGGGACAACAGAGGATGAGACAGGATGGCATCACTGACTCAATGGATAGGAGTTTGAGTAAACTCTGGGAGCTGGTGATTGAAGGGGAGGCCTGGCCTGCTGCAGTCCATGGGGTTGCAACGAGTTGGACATGACTGTGCTATTCAATTGAAAAGACCTACTTATTAATGCATTAGAGTGGAACATTGCCAAATGGGATGAATAAAAACAACGAGAGGTTTGTTATCCTTCTGACAGGACAACATCAAGGTGATAGTTGGACTTTGATTATATATATATATACATATATGTATATATATATACTCAGTCAAAAGAAACTGGCTTATCTTTAAAAAAAATCAAAAATATCTTTGGGAAATCATTAGAATACTTGAGTTTTGTATCTGCTAGCTTCATTACAAATACATTTGAAACAACCTAAGTGATAAAATTCAGACCTGTTAAATGAAAGGAAGAGATCCTCATGAAAATACTGTGCAATGGTTTATAAGAATTAGAGTCAATGAGAATCCTAGAGATGTTATTTGGAGCCTTAAATTCTCATGTTGATTTTGGATTAAAGGAAAACTATTTCATTTCAAAACTTTAATCTTTTTATAGCCTACTGAGAAATTTCTCTTCTTGACTGTGTTGCAAAGCCCTCGGTCCACTACCAGAAAAAGACATTATCTACCTTTCCCCACTGACTGTTTCTGCAACACCTGATTGAAGGGACAAAATTTTTCTGACCTTTGAATCAATCTAATCCCCAATCTTATGAGTACCTGAAAATTTTATCCACAATACATTGATGGCTTATGTGGCTTCCATTTCTGGTGTATCTTATATTATGCGGGCCCTCATAGAATGATATGTAAAGTTAACGGAGATGCAAACACAATGGGCAAAATAATATGCTATTTGTAATTCAGAATCACGTTCACTTTGAAGATGGAGAAAATTGAATTTTGGGCATCTGAAATTAGCAGCAGGTTTCCAAACCCAGGTTTATCAACATAGCTACAGAATTTCATTATCAAATTCTTATCCAGATAAAACATAGTTCTTTTGAAACTTTGTTTACCTGTTTCATTTATATGGCATTTTCTATTGATTAGATTGCTATGTTAAAAGACAAATATTCACCCTCAATTTTTTTTTTTCCTGAATGACTTAATAATTGTTAGGTAGTATCAGGGAAAACAGTCTTCCCTAGTAGTTCAGCTGATGTAGAATCTGCCTGCAGTGCAGAGGACCCCGGTTGGATTCCTGGATCGGAAAGATCCCCTGGAGAAGAGATAGGGTACCCACTCCAGTATTCTTGGGTTTCCCTGGTGGCTCAGATGGTAAAGAATCTGCCTGCAATGCAGGAGACCTGGGTTCAATCCCTGGGTTGGAAAGATCCCCTGGAGGAGGGCATGGCAACCCACTCCAGTGTTCCTGCCTGGAGAATGGACAGATAGCTTGGCAGGCTATAATCCATGGGGTGAGAAAGAGTCGGACACAACTAGTGATTAAGCACAGCACAGCACATCAGTGAGAATGTCCTGCATGGTATCAGAATTGGGTCTACCTTATACCAAAAGTTCTATACTCTTCAACATTGGTAAATGTAACAGGGTATATATTATATATTTTTTTCATTTTCTATTAGCATGATTTTTAGTAGAGATGACCCAATTCTTGAAAATAAAGTATGAAAACTATAAATTATTTCAATGAACATCTACAGAGTGAAGTATAAATCCTCCTCACAAAATCTTAGTGTCTCCATGATCTTGCCCTACTATCCTTCACAGTTCATTTATGCCTGCGCTTGCGCACGTGCGTGTTCACATGCGTGCACGCGTGCGCGCACACACACACACACACACGCACACACACACAACAAAACAGTAGCTGGGGAGTAACATGTTTCTCTTCCCCAGACATTTTCTTCTCTCCTGTTTGCTCTTCCTGAAACATTCTCTATTTCATCTTTACTTGGCAAAATTGCTCCCATGGCTAACTGTCCCAAACTGAAATTTCTCTGACTTATAGACTAATAATGATAAAGCTTTCAGTGCTCGGTTAAGCTCACTATTGTTTTTTCACCTTATCACATTATGTCTCACATTTTAATTTACATAGAGCATCCATCACATCTCAGACCTGAATATTCTGCCCATGTAAAAATATATAAAGGGGAATTTTAGGCTATTTGAGAGAAACAGGATAATACGGATTACCCACGCAAATGCTCATGTTGAATTTTTAGACCCAGAGATAACCGAAAAGATTTTTTAAAATGCATTCTTTTCTTATATCACTTTAGAAGAAATAATATTATAACAGCAGAGATGACATTTTTGTTTAAAAATATGTGTTGATTTATTTCATATAAGCTTTGATTATCATTTCCCTTGGGTATTTTCAGTTTGATATTCTTATGTATTGAAGAAATTCTCAGTTGATTCAGAAGATTCTGCAAAATGTGATTTGATTCTCAGTATATGTCATATATTAGCTCATATCAAAATTAAGGACAGTAGTATGCAGTTGCATGAATTATTCTCACAGTGTAAGATATTTACACATTTTGTTATCTTTCGAACAGTTATTTAAAGAATACTTATGGATGAAATATATAAGAAAAAAAGATAATTATGAAAATAGGATTCAAGATTATAATTGCACTGGTGAAAGTATGGAGAATGGAGACGTTAATGCCAAAAGCTCAGCGTCTGTGAACTGGTGCCAAATTGGATTTTGGAGACAGAGTTTTGAGTGACGCAGAAAAGCTGTATTGCTTTGCCGGCAAAGGGGGACACAGCAGGCTCGTGCCCTCAAAAACTGTGTTCCCACTCAGGAGGGTTTGGTAGGAAGTTTTATAGCAACAGTTCAAGAATAGGGTTGCTGATAAGATTAAAGTATGTGCGTGAACTCCACTCCTTTAATCTTAAATTTAGGCAATCTCTTGATGAACTTCTCTGTTCCACTTAATCTGGCCTCCTGTCAGTTCAGTTCAGTTCAGTTGCTCAGTCATGTCTGACTCTGCAACCCAATGGACTGCAGCACGCCAGGCCTCCCTGTCCATCACCAACTCCCTGAGTCCACCCAAACTGATGTCCAGTGAGTCGGTGATGCCATCCAACCATCTCATCCTCTGTCATCCCCTTCTACTTCTGCCTTAACTCTTTCCCAGCATCAGAGTTTTTTCCAATGAGTCAGTTCTTTGCATCAGGTGGACAAAGTATTGGAGTTTCAGCTTCAGATCCCTCCTTCCAAAGAATATTCAGGACTGATTTCCTTTAGGATGGACTGGTTGGATCTCCTTGCAGTTCAAGGGACTCTCAAGAGCCTTCTCCAACACCACAGTTCAAAAGCATCAATTCTTCTGCACTCAGCTTTCTTTATAGTCCAAATCTCACATCCATACATGACTACTGGAAAAACCATAGCTTTGACTAGATGGACCTTTGTTGGCAAAGTAATGTCTCTGCTTTTTAATATGCTATCTAGGTTGGTCATATCTTTTCTTCTAAGAAGTAAGCGTCTTAATTTCATGGCTGCAGTCACCATCTGCAGTGATTTTGGAGCTCAAAAAATAAAGTTTGTCACTCTTTCCACCGTCTCCCCCATCTTTTTGCCATGAAGTGATGGGACCAGATACCATGATCTTAGTTTTCTGAATGGTGAGTTTTAAGCTGACTTTTTCACTCTCCTTTTTAACTGTGATCAAAAGGCTCTTTAGTTCTTCTTCATTTTTTTGCCACAAGGGTGTTGTCATCTGCATATGTTAGCAATCTTGATTTCAGCTTGTGCTTCATCCAGCCCAGCATTTCTCATGATATACTCTGCATATAAGTTAATAAGCAGGGTAACAATATACAGCCTTGACATACTCCTTTTCCTATTTGGAACCAGTCTGTTGTTCCATGTCCAATTCTAACTATTGCTTCCTGACCTGCATACAGATTTCTCAAGAGGCAGGTCAAGTGGTCTGGTATTCTCATCTCTTTAAGAATTTCCGACAGGTTTTTTTTTTTGTGTGTGTGTGATCTATGCAGTCAAAAGCTTTGGCATAGTCAATAAAGCAGAAGTATATATATTTTTTGGAACTCTCTTGCTTTTTCTATGATCCAACAGATGTTGGCAGTTTGATCTCTCGTTCCTGCCTTTTCTAAATAAAGCTTGAACATCTGGAATTTCACAGTTCATGTACTTGAAGCCTGACTTGGAGAATTTTGAGCATTACTTTACTGGTGTGTGAGATGAGTGCAATTGTGCGGTAGTTTGAACATTCTTTGGCATTGCCTTTCCTTGGGATTGGAATGAAAATTGACCTTTCCCAGTCCTATGGCCACTGCCGAGTTTTCCAAGTTTGCTGGCATATTTTAGGATTTGAAATAGTTCAACTAGAATGTGATCACCTCCACTAGCTTTGTTCGTGGTGATGCTTCCTAAGGCCCACTTGACTTCACATTCCAGGATGTCTGGCTCTAGGTGAATGATCACACCATCATGATTATCTGGTTCATGAAGGTCTTTTCTGTATAATTCTTCTGTGTATTCTTGCCACCTCTTCTTAATATCTTCTGCTTCAGTTAGGTACATACCATGTCTGTCCTTTATTGTGCCCATCTTTGCATGAAATTTTCCCTTGGTATCTCTAATTTTCTTGAAGAGATCTCTAGTCTTTTCCAGTCTATTGTTTTCATCTATTTCTTTGCGTTGGTCACTGAGGAAGTCTCTCTTATCTCTCCTTGCTATTCTTTGGAACTCTGCATTCAAATGGGTATATCTTTCCTTTTCTCCTTTGCCATTTACTTCATGGAAAATAGATGGAGAAACAGTAGAAACAGGGGCAGACTTATTTTTTGGGGCTCCAAAATCACTGCAGATGGTGACTGCAGCCATGAAATTAAAAGATGCTTACTCCTTGGAAGAAAAGTTATGACCAACCTAGACAGCATATTAAAAAGCAGAGACATTATTTTGCCAACAATGGTCCATCTCCTCAAGGCTATGGTTTTTCCAGAGGCCATGTATGGATGTGAGAGTTGGAATACAAAGAAAGCTGAGTGCTGAAGAACTGATGTTTTTGAACTGTGATGTTGGAGAAGACTTTTGAGAGCCCATTGGACTGCAAGCAGATCCAACCAGTCTGTCCTAAAGGAAATTAGTCATGAGTGTTCATTGAAAAGACTGATGTTGAAGCTGAAACTCCAATATTTTGGCCATCTGATGCAAAGAGCTGACTCATTTGAAAATACCCTGATGCTGGGAAAGGTTGAAGGCAGCAGGAGAAGGGAATGACAGAGGATGAGATGGTTGGATGGCATCATCGAGTCCATGGAGATGAGTTTGTAAACTCTGGCAGTTGGTGATGGACAGGAAGGCCTGGCATGCTGTGGTCCATGGGGTCAGTAAGAGTTGGACATGACCGAGTGACTGAACAGAATTGAACTGAATTTCCCTTTAGTTTGGCTTTCCCTCAGACAGATACCAGTGCAGCCTGTCTGGATGTTCACTAGGGAAGAGAAAGATGCCTAAAGACTAGGAATGTTTAAGGTAGAATTTTGAATATGTATGCATTCAAGCTTAGTCACTCAGTCATGTCCGACTCTTTGTGAATCCATGGTTTGTAGCCCTCCCGGCTCCTCTGTTCATGGGTTTCTCCAGGCAAGAGTACTGGAGTGGGTTGCCATTCCTTTCTCCAGGGTGTCTTCCCAACCCAGGGATTGAACCTGGGTCTCCTGAATTGCAGGCAGATACTTTACCACCTGAGCCACCAGGGACACCCTGGACTATGTATAAAAGGTCTATAAACCTTCTCTGTGGCCTCCACTTTGTCTGTCTCAGTACTCAAGAGGACAACAGAAGATGATCCCTTTCTGGGACTAGTTGCGTTTAATGACCAAATTGCCTTATTAAGACACATGTTCCAGGAGGAGATGAGAGAATTAGAAGTAGACTATCAACTCTTTGAATAGCTTCTTCTATAAAAGTTTGTTGATGACAAACTGCCATCAGTCTGGCATGCTTAACACATGATCTATACCAATTGCAATGGCTCTATCAGTATGGCAGAAAGAGAAACACGTTACAGATCAGTACTGGAAATGCCACAGATGGCACCAATGGTCATCAATAGCCAGATGTATTCAATCTGTCAGAATTAACAGGAGGCCATGCCCCATAGGAGGTGTCCCAGGTGGCACAGTGATAATGAACCCACCTGCCAATGCAGGAGATGCAAGAGAGGCAGTTTCGATCCCTGAGTTGGGAAGGTTCCCTGGAAAAGGACATGGCAACCCACTCCAATATTCTTGCCTGGAGAATCCCATGGACAGAGGAGTCTGCTGGGCTACAGCCCATACGGTCATAAAGCGTCAGACAGGACTACACAGCTATGTACACAACACACACACTCCATAGGATGTTTCTTTTCCCCCTTTGCAGCTTTAGGTGCAAATTACAAATTTGGCATGTAAGCATAGCCTCATCAGAAACAGAGTCTGTCTGTTTTATTCTGGTCTTCTTTGGTTTGGTTTGGGTGTGTTTTAGCACCTAGTCTATGACGCGAGCACTTTGCCATGTCTGGTGTGGTGAGTTTATGCAGCAATCTGGTAGTCAAGCAATACAGGTACTGTTAAGAGTCTAATGCACCTTGGTGTCACCAGTGAACAAGTTCTTTTTGTGGACAGCTATATACGTCACCCAGACAGTTCAATCAGCCACCACTTTTGATTTCACGGTTCATGTCCTTGAAGAGACATTGTCTCTCTTTAATCTGCAACTGTCCCAGAGTTTGAGTTTCATCCAGCCACTGAATGGAGGTACCATGCCCATTTTCAGTTCATGAGTTTAATCAACTCACTTTTTTTTTTTTTTTTTTGCATTTGCAAGCATGCATTGATTTTTTAATTGGAGGATAATTTCTTCACAATGTTGTGTCAACTGCATTTCTTCTCAAATTACGCCTATGGATTGTTTCTAGGTAGGAAACTTTAAATACTGAATAGTATATTTGCCTGTGAAAGTTTTAGTTCCTCAGTTGTGTCTGACTCTTTGCAACCCCAGAGGCTGTAGCCCACCAGATTCCTATGTCCATGGATTTCTCCAGGCAAGAATACTGGAGTGGGTTGCCATTCCCTTCTCCAGGAGATCTTCTTGACCCAGGGATTGAACCCAGATATCCAATTGTAAGCAAATTCTTCACCTCTGAGCCATCAGGGTATATAATGCAAATTCACACTTCCCTCATGTCTCAGTAGTAAAGAATCCACCTGCCAAACAGAAAACATGGGTTCAATCCCTGGGTCAAGAGATCTCCTGGAGAAGGAAATGGCTACCCACTACAATTTTCTTGTCTGAGAAATCCCATGACAGAGAAGCCTGTTTGGCTGCAGTCTATAAGGTACAAAAGAGTCAGTCGTGACTTAACAATTAAGCAAAAACAACTTACACATATTTTACAAAATACAAGTATTTTCTAGGGAGACCATAGTTGATACATAATCAGAGTCAGTTATGTAAGTTTTTCCATGAATATCCAAATTCAAATGTTTGTCAAAATATTTGTATTAAAAAAAAAAACAACTTTCTTTGGTATAACAGATTAATAGTTGCCAGTTAGCTATCTGGTATGGTAGGAAATCTGAGTTTACTTATTAGGCATTAGCAACTTAGAAGTTTATAATTCCATATCCCTGAAAGTTATGGCTGAACTGATTTCTTCTCACAAGTGTCTAAACCAGTAATTAGGAGTGAAAAAAGAAAACAAAATATATATATATATATATATATAATCCACTTTGTAGGAGTGAAAGTCTAAATGACTTGTGCATGCTAAATTAATTCCATAAATGGCCATTTCAACAAAAGTAGTTTCAAAAGTAGTATGTTGTTTTATTAAAAGATCTATCTAGAATGGCAATTTTTTTATAAAAATAAAGATATCTATTCTCTTTCACTGACACATCTTAGAACCCTAGAAATATAAACAAGGCAAGATAATAGAATGAGGCTAATTTTAGGATATAAAAGTAGGATAAATATGTTGATTAGGCAGTTGAGAAAAAATTCAGTACAGGTCAGATATGCAAATTAGGAGTTTAAAAAATGTTAATCAGAGATATCTGTACTTGGAGTCTAGTGAATAGAATCCAACTGGGAGAAAAAGGCCCAGTGCATTTTCTCTAATTAAGAATACTGGAGTGAATAGTCTGTTCCTTCTCCAGTGGATCTTCCTGACTCAGAAATTGAACTGGACTGCAGGTCAGTTCCTTATCAGTTGAGCTACTAAGGAAGCCCCAATTACTCAGCTACCTATATATTTTTGCATACTTAAATTGTTTTTTATACATGTAAATTGTTATAATGCTACAAGACTATTCAGGCATATCACATGTAGAAAACTATATAATTTACCTAATCATATGTAATTTGGTAAATTTTAAGCTTCCTATGATCAGTATTGTAATTTATTGCTAATCTTTAAATTTTGTTAATTTCATAGATCTTACGGGCACCAAAATCACTGCAGATGATGACTGCAGCCATGAAATTAAAAGATACTTTTACTGTGGAAGAAAAGCTATGACAAACTTAGATAGCATATTAGCATGTTAAAAATCAGAGAGATTACTTTGCCAACAAAGGTTCATATAATCAAAGTTATGGTTTTTCCAGTAGCCATGTACAGATGTAAGAGTTGGACCATAAAGAAGGCTGAGCCAAGCAATTGATGCTTTCAAACTGTGGTGCTAGAGAATCAAACCAGTTAATCCTAAAAGAAATCAACCCTGAATATTCCTTGGAAGGACTGACTGATGTCAAAACTGAAAACTGAACTGAATACTTTGGCTACCTGATGCGAAGAGCTGATTCATTGGAAAAGACCCTACTACTGGGAAAGAATGAGGGCAGGAATAGAAGGGGGACACAGAAGATGTGAGAGTTGGGTGGCATCATTGATTCAAAGGACATTGGTTTGAGCAAACTCTGGCAGATAGTGAAGGACAGGGAAGCCTGGTATGCTGCAGCCCAGGGGTCACAAAGAGTCAGACACAACTTGAGCAACTGAATGACAACATATTTATAGAGAAAAAAAATCTGAATATTTTTATATAATTTCAATCTTCAAAGCATAAATAGCTACTCAAAAGAACACCACCAAGACATTTATTCACTATACTTTTATTGTTTATGTAAAATTGTTCTCTCATTCTTCAAGCAAACACTGAAAATTTCAAATATGATTTTGAGACTCAAAAGAGTAAAATCAACTTGAAGTGTATGAGGTTGCTTTTATTCACCACATTCTGTTTTACAGTCTGCACTATGCATATAAGATCCAAGTCAGATAGACAAAAACAGAGCAAACATCAATTGAGGCATTTTGAATCTTTTCATGGGGTCACCTTTTAAATAAATCCTATCAGTATTCTGTGAAGATACACATACAGACGACTATGCATTCAAAGTAGAAGGAATGCAAAAGGGACTGAATTCTCAGAAGAGACTTATCTGCACACATATTCATCATCAAAATAGCCAACTAACAGAAAATAGGGCTGCAGACGTTACATGTAACCCTGGACAGCTGTAGCTCTGAGTGGGTCCAAGAGGAATGAGATCCACACAGCCATCTGTTCCCAGATATTTCTGACATTCTAGAATCGATTTGCTACTATCACAAGTCAATTACAGACATTTGTTTTTAACAGGACACACAGAAAGAGGAGACAAGATAACATTGAACTGCCAACTTTTTGCTTTGATGGCTCATCCTGGGAATAGGAATGAATTTAAAAAAGGTGAATATGCCCTTCTTTTGGTAAAGTTAAGTGAGTAACCCTCACATCTCACAAATGATCCCTCTGTCAAAGAGAGACATAGGCATAGATAGTTGAGAAATCAGAGGACCACTGTTCCATTTTCACAGCTAATTGAGCATCAGGGATATTGGTATATGTCAAATCTATATTAACACTGACCAGGAAGGAAATTATTTTCTTAGATTCTATAAAGCTGTGTTTATAATTACAATAATTTGAAGCACAGATGCATGGTTTGCTGCTTTCACCTGGGGAATCTCAAAATGCTTGCAACATGTTAACATTTTTAAAGGTTGACTGAATCTGAATTCACATTAAAAGATAATTGTGCTGGAAAGACCAATTACGAAAATTAGACATCTTCATCAATGTGTTAATTATGTCAGTATATATGTAAGGTGATGAAATTGAAACAATCCTTAATACTAAACAATCCAGTTTTCATAACCCACACTGAGTCCTCGTTCCACGGAACCTACATGTTTTTGCCTTAAGAGAAAGGTTTATAGCATTTGAAAATGCAAATAATCACTCTTCTTTTAAAACTAGGTAGCATCATAGTTCATTGATTATCTAAATGGCATCAGTAATGGCAGCAGTATGCTATAGATTACTGGCAAATTCTTTTAAGGGTGATTTGACCTTGGCATTTCCCCATTTACTCCCATTTCTATAGATTTTATCTGTACCACCTAAGAACATGTGGATAGTGACTTTAAATAATTTACATGTGGAAGAATACTTCTCACATATATGCATCTGCATGCATACTAAGTTGCTTCAGTCATGTCAGACTCTATGTGCCCCAATGGACTGTAGCCGCCAGGCTCCTCTGTCCATGAGATTCTCCAGGCAAGAATACTGGAGTGGGTTGCCATGCCCTCCTCCAGGGGATCTTCCTTACCCA
Organism: Cervus canadensis; assembly: GCF_019320065.1. Taxonomy (NCBI): domain Eukaryota; kingdom Metazoa; phylum Chordata; class Mammalia; order Artiodactyla; family Cervidae; genus Cervus; species Cervus canadensis. The sequence goes on from NC_057396.1 coordinate 10,194,085, forward strand.
GGGATCAAATCCTCATCTCTTATGTCTTCTGTATTAGCAGGTGTGTTCTTTACTACTAGTGCCAACTGAAGTGACTTAGCATGCACACACACATATGTATGTGTGTGGAGATATATATACACATATATGCACATATGTATGTACATACATATGTGCATATATGTACATATATATATATAACTTCTATTTTAGAAACAAATTGAAAAAAGAAATTTGTTATAATTTGTAAAATCTCTAAAAGATTGATAAAACTAACACTTAATAAAATGTTCATGAATGTTCAAGCAATAAAGTGATATATCATTTTGTATCACTTTATATAATGATACATAAATAACTGATACAAAAATAAATTCTCCTAAGAATAATTCATCAGCTTAGCATACCATCAGACCAAGTATTCAATGCTGGAAATAGAGAAGTGCTTCTGCACTTCCAAGTGGCACCTGAGAAAGCAGAGGGCCAGGGTTCCTATATCGCCCTAGGGAGACAAGAAGGCAAGGAACCCTTAGAGTCTGAGAAGAGTGTGACTGCTCCTCGTGTGCACCCTTTCTTGTTCTCAGGCTGTGATTTCCTTTGGAATCTGGCAAGGATGATTCTCCCCTAAGGGAAATGCATTGACCTTAACAGACAAGGGAGGCAAGCAACTATGATTTTATTATTAGATGTACTTTTCAGAAGCTGAAGTTTTTCTAAAAAGTTTCAGAAAGTGGTGTTTAAATTACTATAGCTGCAGGGCACCTGTAGTTTATGTGCTAACCATGTATGTATGTTTTATGAAGCTATTTAATCTGCAATTCACTTTTTTTAAAAGGCAATCACCATAGCAACTGACATCAGAAAGTTTTGTGCTGGCTTTGACATACAGAATACCTAGAAGATAATGCCATTTATATCCTATGAAGCTTGGTTAAGCTAGGAATGCCTGGTTTCAGGAAACTGAGAATTAACTCACTATTTTAGTCTTTTTTTTTTTTTTCCCTCATCACTTGGCAAATGATGAGGGTGGCGAAGTTAAAGCAAATTAAAAACTACTGAATGTTGGCTACAAAACTGCTACTGGCTGAGAAGGCTATTCCTTAAAGAGACCTTAGCAATTATAAAAGAAAGTCTAATATAAAAGGTCAGAGTTTTCCTTTCAATTATGAGGTATTCTCTGTAAAGAAAATAATTATTTCTCTTCATGAGCACATGAATATAATTTTCACATAAAAGTTCAAAGCAGCTATGGAGACTAATTGCTTTTTTTTTCAGTAGCATGGTAAGGGTATGTCCATAAAAAACCATCTTCATCTCAGAGCAGAACAAAATAGTGAAAAAAATTTAAAAAATACTAAATGAAAATTTACCAACAATAAAAATTTTGAGAGTTGTTATATTTTAATATCAGAATACATAATATTGTTTTTGTTTGCAATAAAATGAATAGATGGCATTTAAAAATAGCATGTTAGGCATGTTTGCCATGAAGATTGTTAAAAACAAATATATTTCAATAAATGTCTCCTCATCTTTAAAGCTTTAGAAAATTTTTTCTTTAATTTTTATTCTGAAAGTATGTTTTAATGTTGGATTTTCCTTTTTATATCCTGGTTATTTAAATGTATTTCTGAAGTTATTTCAATCAAATCATCAATTGTAAAACAGTGACTGGGTCATAGTTAATAAGTAAATAATTATATTATAATATTCAATTATATTAATTATTTAATATTTATTTAACATATTTTATTATATGTGCATGACTTCCAGGTACTACAGAGATAAGTTTTCAAATTGTTTATGGGATTCTTGCCTTTAATAAGTGTGCATTATAAAATAAGGATCTAAAGAGTCTCTTGATGAGGGTGAAGGAGGAGAGTGAAAGGGTCAGCTTAAAACTAAGATCATGGCACCTGGCCCCATTACTTCATGGAAAATAGAGGGTGGAAAAGGTGGAAGTAGTGATGGATTTCCTCCTTGTAGCCTCCAAAAACACTGCAGATAGCGACTGCAGCCATGAGGTCATAATATATTTGCTTCTTGGCAGGAAAGCTATGACAAACCTAGATAGTGTTCAAAAGCAGAGACATTGCCAACAAAGGTCCATATGGTCAAGGCCATGTTCTTCCCAGTGGCCATGTATGGTTCTGGACTTTAAAGAAGACGGAGCACCAAAGAATTGATGCCTTTAAATTGTGCTGGAGAAGACTTCTGAGAGTTCCTTGGACAGCAAAAAGATCAAACCAGTCAATCTTAAAAGAAATCAACCCTGAATACTCATTGAAAGTACACATATATATTTCAATAATACATATATACTTCAAGAAAACAGAACTAGAGTTAAGAATATATATATATATATATGTATATAAAGATATATATTTGTATGACTAATTTGTGTTGTAGGGCAGAAACCAACACAACATTGCAAAATAATTATCTTCCAATTAAAAAAATACTAATGAGAAAGACACAAATAAAAGTAAAAAAGATTTTAAAAGCTAAATTGTGTGATACATGCAGCAAGTAATCATCTGATCATTTTCAGATCTACTTCGTGCAATCTCCAAGAAGGTCTGCTACAATCTTTTTGTTTTTATCTTTATATTTTATATGAAAGAAGATAACCACAATTTTATTATTTCCCCAAAGCCAAAATATATTCATGGGAAATTGCCTTTTAAATTCACATATATGCTGTGAGAGTTGGACTATAAAGAAAGCTGAGCACCGAAGAATTGATACTTTTGAACTGTGGTGTTGGAGAAGACTCCTGAGAGTCCCTTGGACAGCAAGGAGATCCAACCAGTTCATCCTAAAGGGGATCAGTTCTGGGTGTTCATTGGAAGGACTGATGTTGAGGCTGAAACTACAATACTTTGGCCACCTGATGCGAAGAGCTGACTCATTTGAAAAGACCCTGATGCTGGGAAAGATTGAGGACAGGAGGAGAAGGGGACGGCAGAGGATGAGATGGCTGGATGGACATGGGTTTGGGTAAACTCCAGAAGTTGGTGATGGACCGGGAGGCCGGCCATACTGCGGTTCATGGGGTCGCAAAGAGTCGGACACGACTGAGCGACTGAACTGAACTCAACTGATATGCTGGCAATTAAGGAGTAAATTTAAGCTTGAATTAATTTCCTCTGTGGTGGAGCACCACTTTTCTTCCTTACCTTTGGAAGTCAGCTTGTGGATTCTATTGCCATGAAAGGCCTCATCTAAAAGGACAACCTCCCTGCACACTCCATCTTAGACGTGCAGCAGTCGTGTGAGCCTGCTTTTACTTTTCCGGTTGCACACTGGACTCTTGAGACACTCAGAGTCTCTCCTAACACGCAAAATTTCAATTTCTCTTACACTTTTGAAACGTTGCCTTACTTGTTTCCTCACTAACTTATTTTTGTTCTTCAGTGTCTGAATGTTGGGATATTTTACACATTTGTTTGTTTACTTATTTGTTTGTAGGACTGACATTCCCTTGGTTTCTTCCGATCCTCAATTGTAGCCTCATGTCCACATCCTGATGCTACCCATTTCTTGAAGGGGCTATATTTTTTCCAATTATTACTCTTTAGCTCTATTCACTTGCTTTCTTAAAGAATCTTCCTCTATCATTTTACTCAGCTCTTTCTAGAATAGGGAATCTTATCTGTGATCCAATGACCCTTCGTGTGTGAAAAGAATTCTAGAAGTCGGTAAACAAATAAAATGCGTGTAAAATTTTTCATGTGTAAACATTTACACATTTCTTTCCTGGGTAGAGTTTTACAGCATTTATCAATTGTTTTAAAGGGTCAACAAAAGACTCCAAAAGTTTGACTATTACTATTTATATTTCCAATGCACACACCCATCTTATTACATGTTCAAATAGTCACTGCATCTTCTACTAGCTTCTTTCTATTTCTTCGTCTCTATTGTTAAGTAGTATATTGAGCTTATTTATTTTTTCAAAACTAATATATTTATTTTTAAATGAAGTAAAGAGGAAGATTTTTAATAATTAAAAATATAATTCATAAAGAAGATAGAAAAATCATAAACCTTTAGACACCTAACAACAAAGAAACAAAGATACATAAAGCAAAAATCACAATAAATATAAGGGGAAAATATATAATCATGCTGAGACACATTAATATTTTTCTGAGAATATTTTATCAAGTGCAGAAAAATAAGATTAGGAGCATCTTTATTGATGTAATTAATATTTTAAATATAATAGATTCATATTTATATTAATCTTATATCCTTCACAGATATATTTAAAGTTTTGTATCTCATACATTGTAACAGATTTCCAGAGAATATTTAGAAAAACTGGCAAAAAGATAATCATTACTAAATTTCATAAAGTAGAACTCTTTTTTTGTGTGTGATTCAGTTGTACATATACACATATATTATTTTTGAAATTATTTTCCATTATAAATTATCACAAGATATTGACTATAGTTCCCTGTGCTTACAGTAAACTTTTGTTGCTTGTTGCATATCTATTTTTTGTTAGAAATCTAGCATTCTATTCATACTAAGTCAAACAAGTCAAATCAAAATGTCATAAATTTTTTAGTTAGGCAAGGATTCATAAATTTTCTAAAAAATATGTATCATACATAATTTATATGTATAATGTATACAAAAGCTTTTCTACTATGCTTGATAAAGGCTTGAGAAAGAACATCAAAAATAAAAAAAGAGATGGAGAAACTGGAAAAACATATACTAAGTGTAATGGGAGCACTGAATGTGTGATAGAAAAAGTGAAACAAACTTGGTATACGTGTAAATCTATGGCTGATTCATATCAATGTATGACAAAACCCACTGAAAAAATTAAAAAAAAAAATAAAATAAATAAAATAAAATAAAAAATAAAGAGAAAAAACAAAACAAAACAAAACAAAAAGATCCTCATATAGCCCAGTTTTTTAAAACATGGCTTCTCATTAGAAACATATCTGGAGCTCTGATGAAAAAAAAGCAATACCTGAGCATTTGTATTTTTTAGAAAATTCAAAGATGATCTGATGTGCATCTGAATTTTAAAAAATGATTACAGATTTTTCTATTTAATAGTAGTTTTGGTGATATAGAGTTCTATTGTTTTTCTGTTGACCAATCATGATACAATGGTATTATGTGAGTAATAGTTACATAATCACAATAGTAAAAGATATTTATAAGTTTTCACAACCAATAGCCAAACAAAAAGTAAAAGATAATTATAATTGCAAACCATAATGGGAACATGATTAACCTAACAATATAGAATAATTACCAACAATTTGAGGAGTCAAGCAGAGTGATGTGGTAAGTGGAAGTGCATACATTCACATGTTTTCATCCATTCAGCCATTCTATGTCTCTTGGTTGGTACATTTAATCCATTTATATAGAAGGTAATTATCAATATGTATGATCCTACTACCATTTTCTTAATTATTTTGGGTCTATTTTCTTTGTAAGTATTTCCCTTCTCTTATTTCCTACCTTAGAGAAGTTCCTTTGGCATTCATTGTAAAGCTGGTTTGGTGGTGCTGAATTCTTTTAACTTTTGTTTTTCTGGAAATCTTTTGATTTTTCCATCAAATATGAAGGGGGATCTTGCTGGGTAGAATATTCATGGTTGTGGTTTCTTCCCTTTAATCACTTTAAATATATCATGTCATACCCTTCTGGCTTGTGACATTTCTGTTGAGAAATCAGCTAATTATCTGGTGGGAGTTCCTTGTATGTTGTCATTTTCACTTTTTCTTTTAATATTTTCTGTCTTCAATTTTTTCAGTTTGATTACTATGTATCTAGGTGTGTTCCTCCTTGAGTTTATCCTTCTTGGGATAACTATTGTAAACTAATGATTGACTATTTCCTTTTCCATGTTAGGAATTTTTCAGCTATTATCACTTCAAATATTTTTTCAGGTCCTTTCTCTCTCTTTTTTTCTTTCTGCGACCCCTATAATGTGAATGTTGGTGCATATAATGCTGTGCCAGAGGTCTCTTAGGCTGCCTTCATTTCTTTTCATTCTTTTTTTTCTGTATTCTCTTCTGTAGCAGTGATTTCCACCATTCTGTCCTCCAGGTCATTTATCCATTCTTCTGCCTCAGTTACTCTGCTATGGATTCCTTCTAGTGTATTATTCATCTCTGTTTGTTTGTTCTCTAGTTCTGTAGGTCTTTAGTAAACATTTCTTGCATCTTCTCAGTCTTTGCCTTCATTGTTTCCCCAAGATCCTGAATCATTTTCACTATCTTTATTCTGAATTCTTTTTCTTCAAGGTTACCTATCTCCACTTCATTTAGTTGTTTTTCTGGGGTTTTATCTTGTCCTTACATCTGGGACATAACTCTGCTTTTTCATGCTGATTAATTTTCTGTACTGTGGCTTTTGTCTTAGTCTCTGTGGACTGTGGTTCTTGGTTCTTCTGTCTGCCCTCTGATGTGGCTTCTTTGTCTTTGGACTTGGGAGTATCTTTTTTTGGTTCCAGCATTCTCCTGTTGATGGTTTTTCAATAACTGGTTGTAATTTTGGTGCTCTTGTAGGAAGAAATAAGTACATGTCCTTCTACTCCTGAACCAGAAGCCCTGAGCTTATTTCTTAACTCCTGTATTGCATTGCTTGCATTAGAAGAGCTACCTAATTTTGCTACTTTGCCTATATGTGAATAAAGAAGATCTCAACATTTCTAGACCAGCCCCAAATATTTAAATTCAAATAAATTAAAATTAAATTGATTATCTCCTAATATTAAATGCCTCATATCTGTAGATGGCACTATAATTCTTTTGATCTAGTAGATGCAAAGCTTTGAAAATCTCTCTCTCTTGTTCTCTTTCTCAATTCCCAGGTGGAACTGACCTCCTCCACTATTGCATCACCCTCTGTTTCTCTGAAGCTAAAATTATTGATGTAGCTTTTCTTTTTGCACATTTTCCTATTCTACAATTCATCTCTAAATGTTACCATCAGAAGAAAACTTCTTAATGTGTTATACTTTGATTTCAACTTTCAGCAAAATTCTGGTGAAACTAATTGTCCTGATGCCAAATCTCACAATTCTACACTTATTAAGAAACTTCACTATTTAGTTCTCATTACTGTTTCCAGACTTGCATCTCCAGTATTAAGCAACCCAAATGTCTTTCCAAAAGAAACTGTTGTACAAGTATACAATGTACAAAGTGCTGTGCTTAGTCACTCAGTCGTGTCTGACTCTTTGTGACCCTATTGACTGTAGCCCACCAGGCTCCTCTATCCATGGGATTCTCCAGACAAGGATACTGGGGTGGGTTGCCATGCCCTCCTCCAGGGGATCTTCCCAAGCCAGGGATCAAACCCAGGTATCCTGCAGTGTAGGTGGATTCTTTACCATCAGAGCTACTAGAGAAGTCCACCATGTATGATATTCCTGCATCAGTGTTGCACCTAAAATTGCAACATTTTTGTCAAATTACATGCATCATTTTTAAAAATCATATTAAAATTCTATATTTCCCAAGAAAACTTTCCCAGTTTTTCTACATGTTCATGGTGTTCATTCCTGAAAATCAGGTTAAAAATACAACCAAGCAGGCTGTTCTTTTTTTTTTGCAAAGAACTTAGCATATTCAGAAGGCATGAAATATTTGAGTCACCTTGCCATTTTGTGAACATTCCCAACTAGCACTTAGGTCCTTCATGGCAAAGATTGTGCTTTAATCATATTTTTTCTATCCCAGAGATTTCTTAGTTATGCAGGCTACATAGTCAGAGATTTTTGTGCAAAGAATAAATTCCATAGAAGTGTTCCAATTTTAAAAGTGAGTTTTACAACAAAGCTGCAAGATAAAATAGTGAATATCCAATTAAATTGGAATTTCATAATCATAAAATAATTTGCTAATGAAACAATATTTATGACAATTGATGAATAATTTTGGTACATGTATATCCTATGGAATATTTGGGATATACTTATACTAAAAAGCATCTGTTGTTTATCTGAATTCAAATTTTACTAGTTTTCTGTATTCCTATTTATTGACTCTGGCAACTTTAGTTTTCTTTTAAGGGAAAAGCAATTATACAAAATTTAAAACTAAACACTAATGATGTGAAAGTTAAACAATAGCTTCAGTGTTTTGTTTTTTTTTTCTTCCCATTTAGAATCCAATAGAATATTTTGTGAAAAATAATTTATAAATATAAATTTTGAATTTTGTGGCTGAAGATTCAAAACCAACTGTCTTTTTCTCATTGCAAAGTGCCACAATTCCTCAACTGAGTTAGTGGCTTCTCTCTTTTCTTAATCAGGTTTATTTGGTTTTTCAACATTTAACATATTATAAAAGTTTGATATGTACCAGGTAGTTTCTTAGCTGTTGGTGATATAGCAGCAAATAAGACCAATGAAATATCTACTTTAAAGTGACAGATATGATAATAGAAAAAGAATTCAATTTCAGACAGCAATAAATGCTATGAGGAAAACAAAGCAGGTAGAGTAATAAGGGCTGAATGGTCAGGGAGACTCTGTGGAAGCAGTCACAGTGAGTTAAATAGAAGCTTGAATGACAGGAATGAGCTATTCAGGGAAATGGGTAAAGGAGGACCATTCCAGGCAAAGGGAACAGTTGAAGCAAAACTCAAATGGAAGAACAAACTTGACATATCTGGCAAATCAAAGAATTTCGTTACTTGACTAATAGGGCTGGGAAAGGTGAATGGTTACAGATAAGGAGAGAGAGGTGGGTAGAGGATAGATCTTGTACAGTCCCATTGGCCATGTTAAGGTTATTGGATTCAATATTCAATATCTTAAAGTTCTACAAAAAATAAATAAATAAGTAAATAAAATAAATAAAAGGCTGTTTTGAGTGACATGTGGAACGTTAATTGTTGAGGGTGGGAGACAAGAACAAAAATTGAGCAGCCAGTCAAGTAGGTCTTCTGCTAGCGCAAGAAGAAATATGGGTCCTGCCTACTAAGGTATCAGAGTTGGAGATAGTGACTCACAGATGAAATCAGTATTCATTTTCAGGTCAGAGCTAACAAATTGTGTTAACAGAACACTGAAGACAAGAGAGGAATATAGGATAACTTTTTATTTGAATATCTGTATGAGTGGGAAACTAGAGGAAGAAGCATGATTAGCAGGACTGAAGTGATTAACAAATTTGGGATTGGGGTGGAATGCTTATTTGTGGCTAGAATTCTAGATAAAATCTTATTTTTTTACAGCAAGAGAAAAAGTCCTTGCTAAGGATTATAAACCCTTTCTGATATGTTTCAGAAAGTACATAGTGACTGACAACCTCTCACAAGTACAATTGTTGTCCAGTCTCTCACTCATGTCCGACTTTGCAACCCCATAGACTGCAGCACACCAGGCTTCCCTATCCTTCACCATCTCTTGGGGTTTGCTCAAATTCATGTCCATTGAGTCAGCAATGCCATCCAATCATCCTTGGTTGTCCCCTTCTCTTCCTGCCTTCATCTTTCCCAGCATCAGGGTCTTTTTCAATGAATTGGTTCTTCTCATCAAGTGGCCAAAATATTGGAGCTTCAGCTTCAGCATCAGTCCTTCCAATGAATATTCAGTATTGAAGTCCTGTAGGATTAACTGGTTTCATCTCTTTGCAGTCCAAAGGACTCTCAAGAGTCTTCTCCAGTACCACAGTTCAAAAGCATCAATTCTTTGGCACTCAGCCTTTTCTATGGTCCAACTCTCACATCCTACATGACTACTGGAGAAACCATAGCTTTGACTAGATGGGCCTTTGTCATCAAAGTGATGTGTCTGCTTTTAATATGCTGTCTAGGTTGGTCATAGCTTTCCTTCCAAGGAGCAAGCATCTTTTGATTTCATGGCTGCAGTCACCATCTGCAGTGATTTTGGAGCCCCCCAAAATAAAGTCTCTCACTACTTCCATTGTTTCCCCATCTATTTGTCGTGAAGTGATGGGACTGGATGCCAAGATCTTAGTTTTTTGAATGTTGAGTTTTTAGTCAGCTTTCTCACTTTTCCTCTTTCACTTTCATCGAGACTTTTTAGTTCCTTTTCACTTTCTACAATTAGGGTGGTGTCATCTGCATATTTGAGATTATTGCTATTTCTCCCGGCAATCGTGATTCCAGCTGTACTTTAACCAGCCCAGCATTTCACATGATGTACTCTGCATAGAATTTAAATAAGCAGTGTGACAATAGCATGTACAAATAGGAAATTGCGTGTCTATTATCAGGGAGTAAATGTTTTAGAAACGTTAATTTCAATTTAACATATGTGCCAATATTTAAATTTCTCAAAGTTAAAGGCCAGGCTTATTATTAATCTTTACTGTAAATGTCTTATAACTGTTGTGACAACTGCCTAGTAGATGCTAATTAATAACTTTCCATTTTAATTGTCCCCTTTGTATGTATACTTGTAGCACATTAACTGAGATCACATTATTCTCTCAAATAATCTTCTATTGTTTTTTAATCCGTAGTCTTCTTCTCTAAACTCTGACTGTGAGACCAAAAATACTAGTTAAAATTAATTTTTTTATTTAAAGATTTTTCCCAGTACATTATTGAACACATAAAACATACTCATAAGTACATGTTAAATGAAAGAAATTCATATCTTGGAGATAGAAATCAAATTCAAAAATAATTGTAAAGCCACTTTATTTGGAATCAAATGTATAATGTCTAAGGCCATAATAGAAAAAAAAAGTCAGCTTTTGAGACTGTATTACCTACTAGTATGTGATACATAGCATGTGAAACAGCAGGTACACTAAATTTTGAGCATTAACCAGGTTAATCCTCAAAGCAAACACTTTAGCTCTCAAAATCTAAGGTTGCTTTTTGGACCTGCATGTCATCTCTCTCTGTACACCTTATAGTTCACGTGAGGATTCTATCCTTTCTGATTAAGAGAGCCAGTAGATTCTGTCAGCTAGGTCAATATCTCAGTAGTGGAAAAATAGAAGATTGTAAATAACGGGAACTATTTTCTATGATTGGTGAAATCTTATGGCAAAGCAAGCATGCTTTTCTCCAGGGCTAGGAAATTCAAGTTTTATCTTAGATATCTCATTCTCAACATTTCAAGGTTTATATGAGAATAAATGTATGATTTCATAGCTTTTTAAACAATTATATTTTAAGTTTCATGAATAAAACTCAAACCAATCTGCATAAGATGAGGTCAGAATGTGTGCTGTACCCAAGCTCCCAGGCCCTGTGAGGAAGAGGAATTTCTTCACCAAGCCAGACAGTTAGCAGTGATCTCTCGAGGCTTATAGTGAGGAAGGAGAGTTTATTGAAAAGAAACATAACAGACTTCTGACATAGACATCAGAAGGGAGTAAAAGAGAATACCCCCAAAGTTAACTTGAGCAGAACATTATATCCTTTTCAGTTAGCTGCTGAGAATAAATAAAAAGAATATCTCAAGTTTGTAAAAGTTTTGCCAGACCCCTTCCCAAGGCATACATCCTGAGATAACATCTGTACAAGATTAATGAGAAGGAATGAGTTCCTGTTAAGAAGGAAAACATGCCTTTAGGCAAGATATATTGTTGTTGTATAATCATTAACACAGTGACTGCTTGACTACCAAGACAAAGAATGCATACCTCCTCCCTAAGGGGCCTTGGACTACTTATCAAACTGCCTGAGGTTAACTATATCAAAGCTAACCACAACAATTACAAACATTGGATCCTTCTACCTATGTTGTTGTTCAGTAACTAAATCTCCTCCCTGTGACCCCATTTACTGCAGCACACCAGGCTTCCCCATCCTTCACTAACTCCTGGAGTTTGTTCAGATTCGTGTCTATTGAGCCGGTGATGCCATCCATCCATATCATCCCTCTACCTAAACTGTGCTGTGTTCACTCATGTCAGACTCTGTGTGACCCCGTGGATTGCAGTCCACCAGACCCCTCTGTCACTGGGGATTCTCCAAGCAAGAATACGGGAGTGGGTTGCCATGCCTCCCACCACCTTCTACCTATATTACCTATTTAATAGGATCTCATGAGCTAATATTTGTAAATACTTAAAGCATTGCATGACACCTATTAAGCATCATATCCAAGTTTTCAATATAAATAAGTAAACGTGATTATATAATAAGTGCAGAGGTGTAGTTTCTGGGCTGTTTGTGGTGAATCAGAGGTGTCACTATGTCCTTTCACATCAGTGAGCCATATAACCAGTTTTTTTTTTTTTTGGGGGGGGGGCTCATTTATAATATTTGACATTATCTATGGTATAAATGATACAACTCTGGATGATTTTGAGCTATTAATGTGATGTCATTGTGCTGTTTGGAGGAAATGGGGATAATCAGTTTTCATGAGCTAGTATCATTTGTATCATATACTTTACTAAAAGTTGTATATGTGAAAGTTAATATTGTTTTTATCTGAAATAAAAAATAGCAACCTAGAATGGATTTGTCTTTATGTATTTTCCAACATTTTATCCAAATCTGAATCTTCTTGTCTTATTGCATATGCTATATTTATTCAGTTTTACTCATTGTTTTTCATTTAACCTTCTGCAAGCATTGACTTTGAACTAGGTGGGTGAATGCATGGCACACACACCGTCACTGCTCCCCATAATATCACCGTATGCACCATATACACAATTATAACCTTGTTCAGACTTAAATCCATCATTCTTCTCAAGATACAACTCCAAGAAGTCACTTCCAGTTAACTATATTTTAACAAATGATTACAGCTACCTTACCAATCTCTTTGCTTCTAGTTCTGATCATCTATTCTTAATAGTAACAATGACCAACATTTAGGGAATTTCTTCCATGTGTAAATCAATGCTCTAAATAGTTTTCATGTGATAATTCATTTAAACCTCCAATATTATGAAAGAAATTATTTACACAAATAATGAAATCAAGAAACAAAGAGATTAAATTTCCCTAGGTTTATGTGTCTCAGAAATGTAAAGCCTGAAATCAAAGCCAGATATTTAGACTGCCTTATTTTACTTTCAAATCAAGATTCTCATCTTCTTCTTTAAAATATTTTTCTAGAGTTCTTTAACATCCCCATTTCCCCAAATATTTTGAAGTCCCTGTCTTCATTGTCCTTTATCAAATACATCTATTAAGATTATTATCAATTCATTTTCTTATAAGTCTAACCAAATTTCAAAACTATATTCAATTCTTATATCAACCAATTCAAGACTATGCAATCATTTATCCTCAAAATTCACTCAGAGTTTGAATTCTAAGCACCAAATTGAATTTTTTCTAAAATAATCATATGAATGCTGGACTGGCTGCTACTTCTTTTTGTGTTCAGCAAGGTTGAGTTACTCTTATATGCTTTAGGAAACATATAAATTAAGTACTCATTATCTAACACCTAACTGATATTATTCTTTATTCCAAAGTGGTATGCTTTAGGAAACATATAAATTAAATACTCATTATCTAACACCTAACTGATATTATTCTTTATTCCAAAGTGGTATGCATGTTTTGGGATCTTCCCAGATGGCGCTACTGGTTAAAGAATATGTCTGCCAATGCAGGATACCTAAGAGACTCTGGTTGATCCATGAGTTGGGGAGATCCTCTGGAGGAGGGCAGGGCAAATCACTCCAGCATTTTTGCCTGGAAAATCTCATGGACAAAGGAGCCTGGCTGGCTACAGTCCATGGGGTCACATTAAGTCAGACATGACTGAATTGACTGAGCACGTACACAAACATGTTTTCATTCCTATGGTTTTTAACTTTCATTAGTTGGCCCTGTGTTTTCTTTATTATTTATTTAATTATATAAATGTACACCTAGCAAGCTGTTTACATACAAATGTATAAAACATGATTTAGCCCTTGAAGAATGTATGATACATGCAGGGAAGAAAATTTAAAAAAAAAAAAAAGAGCAGTGAAAAGTGTTGTATTATTAGCACAATACTTTCAGGTAATCTTCAATGATTTTTAGGTTATATATTTCAATTATTTATTATTCATGAGTCTAAAATTTAAAAATGTTTTAAGCACAAAAATCACCTTAAAATATTTTTATTTGAGTATAATGTACACCAAAGAAATGATGGAAATTACATCTCTACTCTAGCCACATCCTTGAAATCTTACCCACCACTGGTCAAAACTTAACTTATTATCTCTGGGATTTTTGTTGTTGTTTTTGATGTTCTCTGTATGGATACCACTGACATTCATTGTGATAGAAATAATTCATCTTAGGAACTGAATTTTTTGAAGTGGCCTCCATTTTTTCTTAGCTTTTTTTTTTTTTTTTTGCCCCATTTAAGGAAATCAACAGGGTTGTGATGAGTCCTGAAGAATTACCTGACAAAAGCAAAATGTCCACCACTGAAATGTCTTCCTCATTACAGGACTCTGATTCCATCGCTCCTTTTCTTTGTCCATCATGAAGATGGGCTTCATATGTTTCATTTACTGCTAAGTGGTTAAAATATAAGTGTGTGTGCTTAGCTGTGTTCAGCTCTTTGTGACCCCATGGACTGCAGCCTGCCAGGCTCCTTGGTCCATGGAATTTTCCAAGCAGGATACTGGAAGGAGTTACCATTTCCTCCTCCAGAAGATCTTCCTGATACAGGGATTGAACTCATGTCTCCTTTGTCTCCTTCATTGGCAGGCAGGTTCTTTACCTCTGAGCCACCTGGGAATCCCTGGTTAAGCTATAAATGAAGTCTTTTCACTGATTGGCTTATTTCTTACAAAGAGGGTAGAAAATTTTTATTATCCTAAATACTATTAGCTCAAATAATATTTTACTTTAAAAATTCACATCATTAACCACTAGAAGAAGAAAAGAGGAAAACTGACTCTTACTCTAGCTGGGGAATGTTACATAAATTTATCTCTAGGTCAAGATGAATTTTAAAATAAAATATATACTATATCTTAACTAAATGCTATTTAGACATAGAAAATGCTATTTCTCTTTTATTCAGTTTATGAGTAGAAAATTATAACATACTCTGTAGAAAAATTTTAAGGCATAAACATCTACGTTTTCTTTCTTCAGTCTCCAGATATGTTGTTCAGTTGCCAAGTTGTGTCTGACTCTGTGACCCCATGAGCTGCACACAATAGGCTTTTCTATCCTTCGCTATCTTCCAGAGTTTGCTCACACACATGTCAATTGAGTCAGTGGTGCTATCTAACCATTTCGTCCTCTGTCTCCCACTTCTCCTTTTGCCTTCAATCTTTCTCAGCTTCAGGGTCTTTTCCAGTGAGTTGAATCTTTGCATCAGGTGTTCAAAGTTTTGGAGCTTCAGCTTCAACATCTATCCTTCCAATAAATATTCAGGATAGATTTCCTTTAGGAATATATATTTGAATCAGTTCTAATGAGATGGATGAAACTGGAGCCCATTATACAGAGTGAAGTAAGCCAGAAAGATAAAGACCAATACAGTATACTAATGCATATATATGGAATTTAGAAAGATGGTAATGACAACCCTATAGGCAAGACAGAAAAAGAGACACAGATGTATAGAACAAACTCTTGGACTCTATGGGAGAAGGCAAGGGTGGGATGATCTGAGAGAACAGCATTGAAACATGTATATTATCAAGTGTGAAACAGATCACCAGTTGAGGTTGGATGCATGAGACAAGTACTTGGGGCTGGTGCACTGGGATGACCCAGAGGGATGGGATGGGGAGGGAGCTGGGAGCGGGGTTCAGGATGGGGAACACGTGTAAATCCATGGCTGATTCATGTCAATGTATGGCAAAAACCACTACAATATTGTAAAGTAATTAGCCTCTAACTAATAAAAATAAATGGAGAAAAAAAAAAAAAACACGTGAAAACTGGTCAAATTTTCTGTAGCCATTTAGTAATGAAGATGGAAGAAAAAAAGGAATGTTTTGGTACATTTTCCTTTATTAGCATATTTTTTAATTATTTTTTTAATTGAAGGATAATTACTTTAGCATATGTGGTGGTTTTTGCCATGCATTCACATGAATCAGCCACAGGTACACATGTGTCTGCCCGTCCTGAACACCCTGTTCACTTCCCTCCCCACCCCATCCCTCTGGGTTGTCCCAGAGCACTGGGTTTAAGTGTCCTGATTCATGCATCAAACTTGCACTGGTCATCTATTTTACATATGGTAATATAAATATTTCAATGTTATTTTCTCAAATCATTCCATCCTCACCTTCTCCCAATAGTCCAAAAGTGTGTCCTTTACTGTGTCTCTTTTTCTGTGTCTTTTTCTGACTTGCATATAAGATCGTCATTACCACCTTTCTAAATTCCATACATATGTGCTAATATACTTTAATGGTGTTTCTCTTTCTGACTTACTTCACTCTGTGTAATAGGATCTAGTTTCTTCCACCTCATTAGAACTGACTCAAATGCATTCTTTATTATAGCTGAGTAATATTCCATTGTGTATATGAATCACAACTTCCTTATCCATTCATCTGCTGATGGGCATCTAGGTTGCCTCCATGTCCAAGCTATTGTAAACAATACTACAATAAACACTGGGTACAGGTGTCAATTTCAGTTCTGGTTTCCTTGGTGTATATGCCCAGCAGTGAGATTGTTGGGTCATATGGCAGTTCTATTTCCAGCTTTTTAAGGCATCTCCACACTGTTCTCCATAGTGACTGCATCAGTTTTCATTCCTACCAATAGTGCAGAAGGGTTCCCTTTCCTGCACACCCTTTCCAGCTTTTATTGTTTGTAGACATTTTGATGGCTGCCATTCTGACCAGAGTGAGGTGATACTCATTGTGATTTTGATTTGCATTTCTCTAATAATAAGTGATGTTGACCATCTTTTCATGTGTTTATTAGCCATCTGTATTCAAAGAATGCTCAAACTACCGCACAATTGCACTCATCTCACACGCTAGTAAAGGAATGCTCAAAATTCTCCAAGCCAGGCTTCAGCAATATGAGAAACATGAACTTACAGACATTCAAGCTGGTTTTATAAAAGGCAGAGGAACCAGAGATCAAATTGCCAACATTCTCTGGACTATCGAAAAAGCAAGAGAGTTCCAGAAAAACATCTATTTCTGCTTTATTGACTATGCCAAAGCCTTTGCTGTGTGAATCACAATAAACTGTGGAAAATTCTGAAAGAGATGGGAGTACCAGACCATATGACCTGCCTCTTGAGAAACCTATATGCAGGTCAGGAAGCAACAGTTAGAACTGGACATGGAACAACAGACTGGTTCCAAATAGGAAAAGGAGTACGTCAAGGCTGTATATTGTCATCCTACTTATTTAACTTATATGAAGAGTACATCATGAGAAACGCTGGGCTGGAGGAAGCACAAGCTGGAATCAAGATTGCTGGGAGAAATATCAATAACCTCATATATACAGATGACACCATCCTTATTGCACAAAGTGAAGAGGAAATAAAAAACCTCTTGATGAAAGTGAAAGAGGAGAGAAAAAGTTGGCTTAAAGTTCAACATTCAGAAAACTAAGATCATGGCATCTGGTCCCATCACTTCATGGGAAATAGATGGGGGAAGTGGAAATGGAAGCAGTGTCAGACTTTATTTTTCTGTGCTCCAAAATCACTGCAGATGGTGATTGCAGCCATGAAATTAAAAGACACTTACTCCTTGGAAGGAAAGTTATGACCAACCTAGATAGCATATTAAAAAGCAGAAACATTACTTTGCCAACAAAGGTCCATCTGGTCAAGGCTATGGTTTTTCCAGTGGTCGTGTGTGGATGTGAGAGTTGAACTGTGAAGAAAGCTGAGCACTGAAAAATTGATGCTTTTGAACTGTGGTGTTGGAGAAGACTCTTGAGAGTCCCTTGGATTGCAAGGAGATCCAACCAGTCCATCCTAAAGGAGATCAGTCCTGGGTGTTCATTGGAAGGACTGATACTGAAGCTGAAACTCCAATACTTTGGCCACCTCATGTGAAGAGTTGACTCATTGGAAAAGATCCTGATGCTCAGAGGGATTGGGGGCAAGAGAAGGAGGGAATGACAGAGGATGAGATGGCTGTTGGCATCACTGACTCGATGGACATGAGTTTGAGTAAACTCCAGGAGTTGGTGATGGACAGGGAGGCCTGGCGTGCTGCGATTCATGGAGTCGCAAAGAGTCAGACACGACTGGGCGACTGAACTGAATTGATTAATTTTTTGGAGAAATATCTGCTTAGTTCTTTGGCCCACTTTTTGATTGGTTTGTTCGTTGTTTTTGTTTTGTTTTGTTTTTGGTTTTTGGTTTTGAGCTTCATGAGCCACTTGTATATTTGATGATTAATTATTTGTCAGTTGCTTCATTTGTTATTATTTTCTCCCATTCTGAAGGTTACCTTTTCACCTTGCTTATAGTTCCTTCTTTGTGTAAAACCTTTTAAGCTTAATTAGGTCCAATTTGCTTACTTTTGGTTTTATTTCCATTACTCTGGGAGTTGGGTCAAAGAAGATCTTGCTGTGATTTATGTCAGAAAATGTTCTATGTTTTTCTCTAAAAGTTTTATAGTTTGTGGTCTTACGTTTAGCTTTAATCCATTCTGAGTTTATTTTGGTGTATGATGTTAGAAGTGTTCTAGTTCCATTGTTTTACATGCGGTTGACCAGTTTTCCCAGCACCATTTATTAAAGAGATTGCCTTTTCTCCATTGTATATTTTGCCTCCTTTGTCACAGATAAGGTGTCCATAGGTGCATGGATTTATCTCTGGGCTTTCTATTTTGTTCCATTTATCTATATTTCTGTCTTTTGCAAGGACCATGTTCTCTTGATGACTGTAGCTTTGTCATATAATCTGATGTCAGGAAGGTTGATTCCTTCAGTTTCATTCTTGTTTCTCAAGATTGCTTTGGCTATTTGAAGTTTTTTGTGTTAGAATACAAATTGTGAAATTATTTGTTCTAGTTCTGTGAGAAATACTATTGATACCTTGATAGCGATTGCATTGAATCTGTAGATTGCTTTGGGTAATATACACATTTCACTATATTGATTTTTTGAATCCACAAACATGGTACATTTCTCCATCTATTTGTGTCACAATTGATTTCTTGCATCAGCGCTTTATAGTTTTCAATGTATAGATCTTTCAATTTTGATAAGTTTGATATCTTTTAATACCATTTTATCATCTTAATTATTTCTGAATTAGTATTAACTGATTTTTTATTTTTTGTTACAATTTGTATTTACCTATTTCTTTGCAAGAGTGATTTTTTTTTTTTTTTTTTTGCAGGGTAACAAGTAAAAATGTTATGTATTTTTATGCTGGACCTTATTGCATTATTTAAAAAAAAAAATTGAGATTTTTTTTTTTTTCTTGGATGCAGTTGAATAATTGGGAAGAATATGTTTTTTGTTTTTTGGATTTTGTTGTTGTTAGGAAATTATTTAGGGCCTTTTAGATAGGACCTCAGTAATACTTGATCTAGGGCTAATTTTTACCTGCTACTGAGATGATAACCTTCTGTATACTCTAATGACATGTGAATTACAAGTTTTTTCTACTTTGTTAGTTCAGAACAAGAATTTTTCCTGACCTTATTTGAGCTTCAAGGGTTGTTCTATAAATTCTTTCAGATGGCTCTGTACAGATGTTTACTTCTCACCACTCCATTGAAGGCTTGAATAGTACTCTCTAGGAATCACTATAGTTGTTTCTCTCTCTCCCTCTCTCTCTCCTAATCTCTCACTCTTGTGCTCTGCTGTACCGTTCAAACTCTAGATGCTTTGTGCTTTCTATATCCCAACTGTGCCAGTTCAAATAAGAAAGATGATAAAGCTCAGACTGATGACTGACTAAAACCTGGAAATCTTCTCCAAGTGCTAAACTAAGGCAATCATAGGACACTCCACTTTGTTTTCCTTTTAGAGAGCACTGTCCTTTGCTGTCTGTTCTCTGGGTTCTGAAGGCAGTTGTTCTATATGTCTGTCCAATTTTTAAAGTTATTACATAAAAACTGACCTGAACTGGAGGTATTGGAATAGTGTCTATAACGGAGCTTGAATGTTATTTAATTTTGTGTATCTGTATACTCAGAGTTAACTAATTTGTGTGTGTGTGTGTGTGTGTATATACTATGTACAGAGAAATCATTACATGTCTGAGTTAAAGCATAGACACTGCTCTCATATTGTTTGATATCTAAAAGTCACTCTAAAAGACAGCCAATCAAAACACTGCATAATTTATCTCTCAAAGAATACAACTACTACAAGGGACTAATGAGAGTCAAGAAATTAATTACAACACTTTTGGCAACTTTAACAACAACAACAATCAATCAATGGCTTTTCTAAATAAATTTTATTTTTCATTTTAGTCACAGTTCTATATGTCAGATGAATCTTTCGGATGTCTCTTTTCTGATCAGTTAACTGAAGGTGTAAAATTTCTCTATCATAGCATATCATAATTTCAGAATTACTCACTTCTAGCAGCATAAGTGAAAGTATCAGTCAAAATATCTTGAGAAATAATAGGACCAAAGCTTGAATTAGTGCATCATATGTAGATATATCAATTATATAAATTATTTCATGTGACCTGAACCTAACCGCAAAGGAGCTTGAGAAATAACTTTATATGTACCTAGAAAAAATAATCAGAATTGGGAGTACTTAGTCAGTGTCTAGTATGGGCCTATGAGGATGACTAGTGAGTTTCATCTTATTAGAATGGATATGCATACGGTATAGTAGGAGGAAAGAGGCAATTTGGAAGAAAGTGATTCAGAACTTTAAAATACACACAGAAAATCTTTGAGATCTATAGAATAAGAAATATAAAACTATTATTGATAAATGGTTATATAAGATAGATTTGGAAAAGCTCATGTTAAAATATGTGAGACAAATAAAGAGGATACATAAGTGAAGTCAGCAAAATTTTGGAAGTTCTATATGGTGGTACAAAATTATTAGGTCAGAAGATTATCAATTAAAAGGTCATGAAAGTTGAGACTCAAAGAAACTTTCAGAGGAAAGAGACATAGAATTTGGTAATCAATAAGAAGTATGGGAAAAATAAAAGAAAGAATTACAAAACAAACCCAAAATCACCTTAATCAAAATTCCCATGGAAAACATAGGCCATTTATACATGGGACTCTCTGAATTAACTTAACGAACTAGAAGATTGAACTAAGTTTTGTTGCTTAAAAAAAAAAAAGTATAGATGTTATACTTTTTGCCTCAGAAGAAAAGGGTGTCATGGGTGAAATGAGTTTGCTCTTCCCTCATTAAAAAAAAAAAAATTCCTTAGAACATTTAAGGATTCTGTATCAGTAGTTTATAGATTTTTTGGTGTACTATTGCCATGCACTTAAATGTGTCAAACTATAAAATCATTTAAACTGCACAAAGTTAGAACGTAAAACCTATACATGACTGGTCACAGGAGTATTTAAAGAGAAGTGGAAATGTCAAGATCATAAATTAGCTTTTACTTTAGTGAAAGTCTTGACAAATGCAAGAATATAACTTTTGAACATGAGGGAAAGTTTTCAGTTACCTACCATTAACAACTTTCAGTGTCCTATCCTTAAACCCGAAAGTGGTTTATCTGAATACAATGTATATTATTATTAGCTGAATTTTTTTTCCTGTTCTTCACAGCCATCAACCAACACACACACACACACACACACACACACACACACACACAAACACAAGATTCACTTGCAGATAATCATATAAGTCTTTACTTGAAAACATTTGTTTTTGATTAGTAATTCCTGTAATCAACTTGTAAGTAATAGCTGCCATTGTATTGAATATGACTTCATCCTTACCTCTATAAATGCATTTTACACATGATATTTCCTTTCCTTTAATTGATACAGTTATGCTTTATTTTACCATTGAGTTGACTGATATTGATGAAGATTAGGAAAAGTGTTTTGAACTTTAAGCATAGCTTTTAAAATATCAGTTTTATCAACTTTCACAAAGGAAGACTTAAAGGAGAAATATAAAGATTGAAATGATATCTATTGTTTCCAAACAGAATGGGTTCTCCAACAGGAAGAACTTAACTGAAAATGTATTTATCCCCCTAAAAACAAGATAAAGAAATATTCCCTTTAGTTGAGGGAAAACAAAGCATATAACATAGATCCATATTTTTTAGTTGGGAGAAAAGATATGATAGAGGAATAAGATTATTATTGGTCTTAGAGACTTATTTCACTTATTCATCTTAATTTTGATCAGTACATCCAAGATGAGAAACAAAATAATGAGTTGTTAGTGAGGTCTTTGGTCCTATGGCTATGTGGATAATTTTAAGAATGATCAATGAACCAGGTGGTTTTACACCTGTCATGAGGTACTCATGACCAAGGAAAAAGAGAGCTTCAGAAAAAGACTGAAAAAGGGAATTATGAAAGTACATGGTAGTAAAGTTTATGACTTATTGTAGCATTAAGGAAACTAATTTCATATAATATTGATAAAGTTTTCAAAGTACAGTGTGTTGGAGATGAAACTTCTTGTAGAGAAAAATGTGCAGAATATAAAAAGATAAGAGAAGTGTAACAGCAAACATTCAGCAGTAGTTGTAAGAACAGAAGTTACAGTTTTTCATATTGACATTTAGATTTTCTAAAGAATTTTTTTTTTAATTCTCTTGGAGGAATCTTCATACAGAAAAGATAGTTATCTGGGTGAAAATAAATGCAGGACTAAAAATCAATGATTTCAATTCAACTGTTGCAGTTTGACCAAGAACAGGGCTGAAGGTTAATCTTCCTATTATATAAATAAGTAAAACTTAAAACTTAAAAGATTGCTAGATGAATAGAATCATATCTGGGTGATATATATTATAATGAGTTACATACCTGTGTTTGCTGACTCAAATACAGCACACATCCTCACACATATGCAAAACCATTCATTAGTATTGTCATCAAAAGGCTATCCATCAGGGATACAAAGATAAATAACATATAAACACCTGCTCTGCCAACTCCTACCAATAGCATTATCTTTTTTGTACCTTAGTGCCAGAGCAGGGACAACTTAGGTTATATCTTGTAAACAACTAGCTTGAAAGCATTACTTTATAGAACTTATGTCTGAACAGGTCTCCTGTATCTATTAGTCAGACTAGCTCATGAATCTGAAATAGATCCATGAAGAAATTTCTGTTTAATATACTTTATTAAAGTACGCAAATTGAAGCCTTAAAAAGTACCTTTCAGCCCCCCTCCCCCAACCTCCAAGGAAAAAGAGGGGCTGGAAATTGAGTTAATCACCAATGACCAATGATTTAATCAACCATAACTACATAATGGAGCCTCCACAGAACCCTACACAATAGTGTTTAGAGAGACTCCTGATTAATGAATGCATTTATGTTTCAGGAAAGTGGCGTGTCCCAAATTCCCTGCAGACAGAAGCTCCTGCACCCTTTCTTATTTTGCCCCATGTACCTTCTCATCTTGCTGTTCATTTGCATCCTTTATAATAAATCAGTAATAGTAAGTTAAAAAAAATAATAAGTTGAATTCTATGGGCTTTTTATGAGCATTCATTACATAAACAAAATTTATGATTAAAATATATTTATAAAAGTTGAAAAAATTCAAGGATACACAGAAGATCAGTGAAACCAAAAATATCACTTTTGCATATATATATTTTTGTGACATTTAGCATTTTTAGAAACAGTTGAACTAAAAATAAATTTCAGCCATTGGAGTTAAAATTTGCGTAAATATATTCTAAACACTGATTTGAGTGTAGGAACCAGTTTGCCAGTTCCAGACAGATTGTTTCTTAGAGAGAATGACTTATAGATCCCTTAGGTTTTCAGTTTATCCTTGGTGCTAGTGATTTCTTCTTGACCATTATAGTGAAAAGCTACTTAGCTTAATTTTATCCTATTGCATGACTTTTTAGAGGCACTATGCAGCAGTTCTCTTACTCCTTTTTTATTTTTATTTTTCTAATACTTCTTTGTGAAAGTCTCTGACAAATCTAAACTTATAATAGAAATATTATAAATGAGGGTCAGTTTAAAACTGAGGAAAATGTCAAGCATTCTTCATATTAGAAATTGTTCAATTGGATTTTCTAACCTGTTGAGGAGTGAAAGTAAAGAAAATATTTGTGCATTCTGCCCTTTCTAGCACAGTAATAGGCATTCCTGTAAAAAGATAACAGCAGGGAATCTTTCCTGTTGAGCAGCATCAGTCATAAAGTGAGATGATGGGGAGGACCACATGCTACACAGGATGATGAAATACATCAGGGTTTAAGGACAGAGTTAGGAAAAATACAAAATGGAAGTTGATCAATCATATGGAAGATAAAATGCCTCAAGCTGATTTTCAGTGTATTCCTGTTCAAACAGAGACCAAATAAAAGAATTGTGTTGTTTTGCTGAGGGGGAAAAAGGTCTTTTGGTTTGCTTTGCTTTTATTTCTCAGAAGGTAGAACAATTAATATTTTATGAGTCACCATTGGCTTGAAATGAAATTATTGCTCTTACTTACTTACATATGCCTAATGTTGCACACTTTTGTTTATAGCTAATTGAATAATTAAAATTAATTCAGAATATAGTGGATAAACAAAGGGATATCAATCAGAAGAAAACTGATTGGTGCCATTAGTGGATAATTAAATATGACAGAGAAGGCTTTATTCCACAGTATTCATAATTTCTTTTTTTCCATAATGATAAGTTTTAACTTGGACGTAGCCAGAGAAAACAAAGGTAACATTACCAACCTCCATTACATTTATGTGAGGTTCTGAGATTGTTCTGGCCAATGGAATATTCACAGAGATGGGAAATATTATCTTCTGGAAGCTTTACTTGAAATATTTGTCACATGCCCTTTACTCAATTTTTAACCCCGTTTTTAAAACATGTTATTGCTGGGGTCATGGATATGATGGGAAGTTATGCTTAAATAGTAGTGAGAATATGGTTAAATTGCTCCTATAAAGCTACATAAAGTATGGGTCCTTGAGGAAGCCATAGATTCCCATCTCCACCCTTATCCTGATTTACCTCTAGCATCTGTTTATGGAAGAGAGAAAAAATATATTGGATCTCATTTCAAACACTTTTTTTCATCACTATAATTCAATATTGTTCTATGTGAAGCAGATCTGAGAACTTAGAAATGGTGATTCTTTTTAAGCTTTTAATTGAGTCTTGCAAATAGAGAAAAACTCAGGCTAGAACCAATTTATCTGATAACAGAAGTGGAAGGCATTATAGCTGTGTCAATATATATGTGTCATGAGTCTGTCTCTCTGTAGTCTGAAATCTAAACTGAAGAAGAGAGTACAACTAATTTGGAATCTTGGTGAACTGAAAAGCTCATTGCATCTGGATTCCAAGTGAAACACATATAAAAATGATGACTGATAACTATTGCCCCAAACTTTTCTTCAAGAAATTTTCACTGATATCTCTCTGTCAAAACAGAAGGAGGTAAGTGTAGTAGCAAAAATAAGGTTAAAGCTGCTATTTACCACTGATGCTAAAAGAAAAAAAATAAGAAAATTAAAGTTTAAAAGTGGGTGCAGATAAGATCTTGGCTGTGGTTATTTGCAAATATGCCTGTTAAGATTTGGTGGAAATTCTATTGCCAAATAAACCATAGGTCTGGTCAGTAAAAGCCTGTATTTAAACCTCTAGTGCAACCCTTGGAGCTTCAATTTTGCTCTAGCAGAAAGAAAATGGTTAAAGGTGTAAGATTACAGAAATGCATACTCTTCAAACATAACTTTGTTTTTGCTCATTGAGATAAAATATATGGAGTAACTACTTAGAAAAGAGAGCAAGAATTATGAAAAACAATGAACACGATTATTTGCCCCATAGATTAGGGCTAGAGAAGTCTGGATGAACTCATAAAATCAACCATGCAAATAAAACACAAGTATTTTCATTTCTATACAATAAGATGTGATAGTTTTGCAGACAGTGCTAGTTGCCTATGCTCATTTCTAGGTGGAAGTTTTTATTGCAGTTATTCTTTTACTACCATCACCATCACACACTAGATACAACGGGTATGGTGGAAAGTAGATTTTCTGTTATTTGGTTTGGAGGTCCTTGGACCATGAGAAACTGCATTCACATCTAATAGGAAAAAAAAATGTGTGGTACCCAAAAGCTCTGAGCTTTGAGCTGGAGGCACAAACTGGGTGAGGCTTTATTGGTATTTTTTTTCCCCTGAAAGTAGTTAGTAGAGTCTATGTGTACAAAGAATGTTGCACATGAATATTGAGGCAATTAAAGAGTGAGATTCTGGAAGAAAGATGCACTGTGTGTTTTACCTGTTTGTCACATATTCCATATTAATAGGACTTCCTTGGTGGCTCAGTCGGTAAAACATCCACCTGGAATGCAGGAGTCTCGGGTTTGATCCCCGGGTCCAGAAGACCCCCTGGAGAAAAACATGGCAACCCACTCCAGTATTCTTGCCTGGGGAAATCCCATTGACAGATGAGCCTGGTGGGCTACAGTTCATGGGGTTGCAAGAGGTGGACATGACTTAGCAACTAAGTCATCATCATATTAATAGAAACTTTATCTGTCTGCAGAACAAAAAAGAAATTTGTCTGTCTTGGCTAAGTGTCAGGTTTTATACTATGCAAAAATAACTATGTAACAACAGGCTTTAACTTAGGTTTCAGGTTTAGTCAAAGATCAGTTGCTTCAGTTTTGAGACTTCTTTTCCTTCTTTATTTAATTATTTGCTCTGATTCTTGAACTATAATCATAATGGTAGAGGTTCCAACTTGGAACATGAGAATTAAGATAAACCCTGGAGATGATTGAAAGGTATAATGAGCCTGAGTCCCTGAGGACAACATAGAACAAAGCCAGCATTCTGACAGGAATGAACACATTCTAGAATTATAAGTGGCAAATAAACCCATGTATTATTGAAGCCACTTTTACTTTAAATTGCCATTAAATCATAGCTAAACACAATTTTAATAAACATAATAAAAGTAATCACCTAATACTAAACCTTAAATGTTAGGCTTTGTACAAATTGTAGAATTATCTTCTATATTCTATTACTACTTTATCATTGTATTTATATTTAGACTTGTTTTGATCAGATGTTTTTACTCTAATTACTTGTTTATAATTTGACAATTTGTTTTAAAAGTGGTCTGTATTATATTTAAGTCAAAGTATTATGAATACGTGAAATTTGCCTTATCATTTCCTGATTACTTTTATGTGTGGCAGCTTTACCATAATGTTTTATCATTCATAGAACTGTAAAGCCAAATCTCTACCTTCTCTATAAGGAGAGAGAGAGAAATCAAGAGTGAACAATAGTTAACTAAGGAACTAACTGTTTTTTCCAGTAGTCATGTATGGGTGTGAGAGTTGGACTAAAAAGAAAGCTGAGCACTGAAGAATTGATGCTTTTGAACTGTGGTGTTGGACAAGACTCTTGAGAGTCCCTTGGACAGCAAGCAGATCCTACCAGTCCATCCTAAAGGAAATCAGTCCTGAATATTCATTGGAAGGACTGATGCTGAAGCTGAAACTCCAATATTTTGGTCACCTGATGCAAAGAACTGACTCATTGGAAAAGACCCTAAGGCTGGGAAAGATTGAAGGTGGGAAGAGGAGGGGACAACAGAGGATGAAACAGACACCAGAGGAGGTTGGATGGCAACACCAACTCGATGGACATGAGTTTGAGTATTGGTGATGGACAGGGAGGGCTGGCATGCTGCAGGCAATGGGGTTGGAAAGAGTCGGTCATCACTGGGTGATTGAACTGAACAGAAGGAACTGACAGAGCTGAAATTTTCATCTCAGTGGCAAGCTTAATAGTCACTCTCTATACGTTGTTTCTTTACAACAGTATCCACAACCTATTATGTATCATCAATGCCTTTAGTCACTAAAAGTAGTTACATAATTTTAAAGTAATAAAATAGCACCACAACCCTTGGCTCTCTAATTTATACAATCATTCAATTCACTTTAATTTATTTCAAAATAAAATTGCTAGACATCAAAAATACAAGCATGACTAAACACAGATTATCCATAATATGTCATATAATCTACTGGGAAACATAAATGTGAATAGGTAATTTTTATATAATATTATGAATGCAAAGATAGAGAAACACACAAACAATTCTGAGAATATAATATTATAAATGCAAAGATAGAGAAACATACAGGCGATTCTGAGGATAGAAATGGTTGCCCCATCCTGGGGATGTTTAACTGCGCTCTTTACCTCAGCCTCCATATTGACTTGATGACTAAGTTCTGGTAAATCCACCACCTTTGTTTTGTTGTTCAGTTGCTAAGTCGTGTCTGACTCTTTGTGACCCCATGAACTGCAGCACATCAGGCTTTTCTGCCCTACACTACCTCCTGGAGTTTGCTCAAACTCACGTCCGATGAGTCAGTGATGCTATCCAACAATCTCACCCTCCATCACCCTCTTCTCCTCTTGCCCTAAATCTTTCCCCGCATCAGAGTCTTTTCTAATGAGTTGGCTTTCTGCAACAGGTGGCCAAAGTATTGAAGCTTCAGCTTCAGAATCAGTCCTTTCAATGAATACTCAGGTTTGATTTTCTTTATGATAGACTAGTTTGATCTCCTTGCAGTGCAGGGGACTCTCAAGACTGTTCCCCAGCACAACAATACAAAAGCATCAATTATTGGGGATTCAGCTTTCTTTAAGGTCCATTTCCTACATCTGTATATGACTACTGGAAAAACCATAGCTTTGACTATACAGATCTTTGTCAGCAAAGTGATGCCTCTGCTTTTTAATATACTAAATTCTTTATAGCTTTTCTTCCAAGGAGCAAGTGTCTTTTGATTTCATGCCTGAAGTCATGATCCACAGTGATTTTGGAGCCCAAGAAAATAAAATCTGTCACTGCTTCCTTTTTTTCCCTTTCATTTTTTTCCATGAAGTGATGGGACTGGAGGCCAAGATCTTAGCTTTTTGAATGTTGAGCCAGATTTTCCTACTCTTCTCTTTCACCTTCACCAATAGGCTCTTTAGCCCCTCTTCACATTCAACCATTAGAGCGATATTATCTGCATATAAGAAAGAAAGTGAAAATAAAAGTTGTTCAGTTGTGTCTGATTCTTTGCTACCTATGGACTATACAGCCCATGCAATTCTCCATGCCAGCATACTGGAGTGGACAGTCTTTCCCTT
Organism: Cervus canadensis; assembly: GCF_019320065.1. Taxonomy (NCBI): domain Eukaryota; kingdom Metazoa; phylum Chordata; class Mammalia; order Artiodactyla; family Cervidae; genus Cervus; species Cervus canadensis. The sequence continues at coordinate 10,223,265 of NC_057396.1, forward strand.
CTCCAGAGGATCTTCCCAACACAGAGATTAAATCCAGGTCTCCTTTATTGCAAGCAGATTCTTTACCAGCAGAGCCACAAGGGAAGCCCAAGAATACTGGAGTGGATAGCCTATCCCTTCTCCAGCGCATCTTCCCCACCCAGGAATTGAAATGGAGTCTCCTGCATTGCAGGAGGATTCTTTACCAACTGAGCTATCAGAAAACCCATTCCATATCAGAAATTTGTGATATGTCTTCTGGGAATCTTGATTCAAGTTCTGCTTCATCCAGCCTGGCATTTTGCATGATGTACTCTACATAAAGGTTAAATAAGCAGGGTGACTATAATCAGCCTTGGCATGCTCCTTTCCCAACTAACTATTGCTTCTTGACCCACATACAGGTTTCTCAGAAGATAGGTAATCTGGTACTCCCATCTCCTTAAGAATTTCCACAATTCGTTGCGAGTCACACAGTCAAAGGCTTTAGCACAGTCAATGAAACAGCAGTAGATGTCTTTCTGGAATCCCCATGCTTTCTCCATGATCCAGTGAGCCCTGGCAATTTGATTTCTAGTTCCTCTGCCTTTTATAAACCCAGGTTGTACATCTGAAAGTTATCCATTCACGTACTCTTGAAGACTAGATTCAAGGATCTTGAGCGTAACCTTGCTAGTATGTGAAATGAAAGCAATTGTACAGTAGTTCGAACATTTTTTTGGCATTACCTTTCTTTGGAATTGTAATGAAATCTGACCTTCCCATCCTGTGGCCACTGCTGAGTTCTCCAAATTTGCTGACACATTAAGTGCAGCACTTTAACAACATCATCTTTTAGGATTTTAAATGCTCAGGTGGAACTCCATCACCTCCACTAGTTTTTTTTGTTTTTTTTTTTTTTTCCTAATAATACTTCCTAAGGCCAACTTGACTTCACAATCCAGGATATCTGGCTCTAGGTGAGTGACCACAGAATTGTGTCTATCTGGATCATTAAAACCATTTTTTTTTTTTAGACAGTTCTTCTGTGTATTCTTGCCACCTTTAATCTCTTCTACTTCTGCTAGGTTCTTACCATTTCTGCTGTTTATCATGCCCATCCTTGCAGGAAATGCTCCCTTGATATCTCCAATTTTCTCAAAGTGGACTCTAGTCTTTCCCATTTTATTTTCAACTTTTTCTTTGCATTGTTCATTTATGAAAGACTTCTTATCTCTCCTTGCTATTCTCTGGAGCTCTGAATTCAGTTGGGTATACCTTTCCCTTTCTCTCTTGCCTTTCATTTCTCTTCTTCCCTTTCAGATAGCCACTTTGCTTTCTTGCATTTCTTTTTCTTTGGAATGGTTTTGGTCACTGCTTCCTGTACAATGTTATCTGTCCATAGTAGTTCAGGCACTCGGTCTACCAGGTCTAACCACTTGAATATATTAATCATCTCCATTGCATAATCATAACAGATTTGACTTAGGTCATACCTGAGTGACCTACTGATTTTCCCTACTTTATTCAATTTAAATCTGAATTTTGTAATAAGCAGCTGATGATCTGAGCCACAGTCAGCTCCTGGTCTTGGTTTTTCTGACACTATAGAGCTTTTCCATATTTGACTGCCAAGAACATAAGCAATCTGATTTTGGTATTGATCATCTGGTGATGTCCATGTGTAGGGTTGTCTCTTGGGTTCTTGGAAAAGGCAATTTGCTATAACCAGCATGTTCTCTTGACATAATTCGGTTAGCCTTTGCCCTTCTTCAATTTGAACTCTGAAGCCAAAGTTGCCTGTTATTCCAGCTATCTCTTGACTTCTTGCTTTTCCATTCCAATCCCCTGTGATAAAAAGAATATCTTTTATGTTGTTAGTTCTAGAAGGTGTTGTAGGTCATTATAGAGCTGGTGAACTTCAGCTGCTTTGGCATCTGTGGTTAGGGCATAGACTTGGATTACTGTGATGTTAAATGGTTTGCCTTGGAAATGAAGTGAGATCATTCTGTCATTTTTGAAACTGTACCTAAGTACTGCATTTCAGATTCTTTTGTTGACTATGAGGGCTACTCCATTTCTTCGAAGGGATTTCTGCCCACAGTAATAAATACAATGGTCATCTGAATTAAATTCATCCATTCCCTTCCATTTTAGTTCACTGATTCTTAAGATGTCAACATTCAATCTTACCATCTCCTGATTGACTACATCCAATTTACCTTGATTTATAGACTTAACCAGGCGTCCTTGGTGGCTCAGATAGTAAAGAATCTGCCTGCAGAGTATGAGACCTAGGTTTGATCCCTAGGTTGGGAAAATTCCCTGGAGAAGGGAATGGTAACACGCTCCAGTACTCTTGCCTGGAGAATACCATGGACAGAGGGGCCTGGTCGGCTACAGTTCATGGGACTGCAAAGAGTCAGACATAACTGAGACACTAACACACACACGGCCCTAACATTCCAGGTTCCTATGCAATATGTTCGTTACAACATCAGACTTTACTTTCACCAGCAGACACATCCACGACTGAGGGTCATTTTTGCTTTGGCCTATCTGCTTCATTCTTTCTGGAGCTAGAGCTAATTGCTCTTCCCCAGTAGCATATTGGATACCTTCCAAGTTGGGGGCTAAACTTTTAGTGTCACATCTTTTTGCCTTTACATACTTTTGTTGGGATTCTCACGTCAAGAATACTGGAGTGATTTGACATTTCCTCCTCCAGTAGACCTCATCAGCAGTCTTCACTATGAGCCGTCTGTCTTGGGTGGTCCTGCATGGCATGGCTCATAGGTTCATTGAGTTATGCAAGCCCTTCCCCATGACAATGCTGTGACCTATGAAGAGGATAATTAATTTACTCTGACACAAACTTAAAGATAATTCATTTTTAAAAATATATACTCAATATTTTAGTAATCAGAATGCTTATTTTCTCTGACTATGGAGAACAACTAGCTAACTATTAATATTTAAATAAAAATTCTGGACACTATTTACTTTTCATCATCATTCACTTTAAAATGTTACTCATAATTCTAGAAAAATATGAAATATAAACACTTGTAGAGAATAACTACTATTTTAGCTTGTCTATGCAATACAGTAAGTTCTCTACACATAAATGAGTTCTGTTCTGAAAATGAGTTCATAAGTTTAATTAATTCATAAGTCCACAGTTAGCCTGGGTACCCAACCAAGACAATAGGTTATATAGTACTTCACTGAAATACATTTATAATACTTTTCACACAAATAATACATAAAAAAGCAAACACAAAAATAAAATATGGTTAATCTTGTAGTTCAGTACCTTGAAAAGTAAAGCAGTGCAGTAAACTGCTGGCATACAGGGGTTGGCATTGAGGGAACAGGCAAGTAGAGTTACTGACTAGAGGAGGGAGATAAAGTGGGAGACGGTAGAGCAATAAGAGATACCAGCTATACCACTGCTGCTTTTACACTCACTTCTGGACATCTCAGGCTTGAAATAAAGATACTGTACTACTGTACTCTATAGAGTACCATAAAGTACACAAAAGGGAAATTAATGCACTAACTTCTTGGTAGACTTTATATATAGCTATAATTTTGGATTCATAAATGTATTGAAGATTTTATTCGAGGAATACCAACTATATTGTTAGTATTCCTTAGCTATTAAAGACATAGTTATAATAAGGCAAAAATCTAACATTTTGTTTTACTGATTTTTATACTGAGGTTAACTTCATTAAATAGAAAACCATAGACATATTTTCAAGGGGGATTTGAAAGGTATGTGAATGAACCTAGAGTTGGTCATACAGAGTGAAGTAAGTCAGAGAGAGAAAAAACAAATATCATATATTAGTGCATATATATGGAAGCTAGAAAAATGTTACTGATAAACCTAATTTTAATTCCCTGGCTAAAGTCAACAATCTGCAGTGATTTTGGAGCCCATGAAAATAAAGTCTGTCACTGTTTCCATTGCTTCCCCATCTATTTGCCATGAAGTGATGGGACTGGATGCCATGATCTTAGTTTTTTGAATGTTGAGTTTTCAGCCAGCTTTTTCACACTCCTCTTTCACTTTCATCAAAATGCTTTTTACTTCATCTTTGTTTTTTGCCGTAAGCATTGTGTTGTCTGCATTTCTGAGGTTATTGATATAAAGATTAAACACAATATATATTGAGAACTAATTTTGCAGTAGATATTGAAATAAGGATCTTATAAGCATTATTTCATTTATTTGTGGTACTGTATTATGACCAGTTTAAAGACAGACACAATGAATCTCAAAGACCATGTTTTGTGCATAAAATCACAAGGTGCATTATGAGTATAGCATTATAAAATGCAAGCCTCAGAGTATATACAGTAAAATGTTTATTTGTGTGATAATTTACTCACTCAGATGATCAGCATAAACAAATGCAAGGTAGAGAATTGTAGCCATATCTCACACTGACTTTACCCAATTTCCCCTGAAAGGTGAGTGGCAAAAATTACTAGATACAGGTATAGATAAATTATATTTGGATAACAGGAGGGTGGAGCATTGTTTAGGTGAACTTAGATTACGTCTGACAACATCTTTTATTGACTCTGCTACACATAACTATTTCTATAATGTTGTTTTGCAATCAGTTAAAAAAAAAAGAAGTGCTACTGAAAGACAAAAACTGTACAATTATCTCAATAGATGCAGAAAAAGCCTTTGACAAAATTCAACATCCATTTATGATAAAAACTCTCCAGAAAGCTGACATAGAGGAACATACCTCAACATAAGAAAAATCATATATGACAAACCCACAGCAAACATTATCCTCAATGATGAAAATTTGAAAGCATTTGCTTTAAAATCAGGAGTAATACAAGGGTGGCCACTCTCACCACTAGTATTCAACATGATTTTGGAAGTCCTAGCCACAGCAATCAGAGAAGAAAAAGAAATAAAATGGATCCAGATGGGAAAAGAAGATGTAAGCTCTCACTGTTTGCAGATGACATGATCCTCTACATAGAAAACCCTAAAGAGACAAACAGAAAATTACTAGAGCTAATCAATGAATACAGTAAAGTTGCAGGATATAAAATTAATACACAGAAATCCTTTGCATTCCTATACACTAACATTGAAAAAAATAGAAAGACAAATTAAGGAAACAATCTCATTCACCATTGCAATGAAAATAATAAAATACTTAGTAATAAATTTACCTAAAGAAACAAAAGACCCATATATAGAAAATCATAAAACACTGATGAAAGAAATCAAATATGACACTAATAGATGGAGAAATGTACCATGTTTGTGAATTGGAAAAATTAATATAGTGACAATGAGTATACTACCCAAAACAATCTATAGATTCAACACAATCCCTGTCAAGCTACCAATGGTATTTTCCACAGAACTAGAACAAATAATTTCACAGTTTGTATGGAAACACAAAAAAACTCAAATAGTCAAAGCAATCTTGAGGAAGAAAAGTGGAACTGAAGAATCAACCTTCCTGACTTCAGACTACATGACAAAGCTACAGACATCAAGAGAGCATGGTACTGGCAAAAGACAGAAAAATACATCAATGGAACAAAATAGAAAGCCCAGAGATCAATCCTTGCACCTATGGACACCTTATCTTTGACAAAGGAGACAAAAATATACAATGGGGAAAAGACAATCTCTTTAACAAATGGTGCTGGGAAAACTGGTCACCCATGTATAAAATAATGGAACTAGAACACTTCTATCACCATACACAAAAATAAACTCAGAATGGATTAAAGTTCTTAATGTAAGACCAGAAACTATAAAACTCTTAGAGGAAAACATAGGCAGAACATTATCTGCCATAAATCACAGCAAGATCTTCTATGATCCACCACCCAGAGTAATGGAAATAAAAACAAAAATAAACAAATGGGGCCCAATTAAACTTAAAAGCTTTTGCACAATGAAAGAAAACTATGAGCAAGGTGAAAAAGTTGCCTTCAGAACAGGAGAAAATAATAGCAAATGAAGCAACTGACAAATAATTAATCTCCAAAATATACAAGCAGCTCATGCAGCTCAATACCAGAAAAACAAATGAGCCAATCAAAAAAGTGGGTCAAAGAACTAAACAAACATCTCTCCAAAGAAGACATACAGATGACTAATAAACACATGAAAAGATGCTCAACATCACTCTTTATTAGAGAAATGAAAATCAAAATCACAATGAGGTATCATCTCATTCCACTCCAGAATTTAAAGTCTACAAACAATAAATGCTGGACAGGGTGTGCAGAAAAGGGAGCCCTCCTGTTGGTGGGAATGCAGAGTAGTAGAGTCACTGTGGAGAACAGTGTGGAGATGCCTTAAAAAAACTGAAAATAGAATGGTCATATGATTCAACAATCTCTCTGCTGAGCATACACACTGAGGAAAACAGAATTGAAAGAGACACCTGTACCCCGATGTTCACTGCAACACTGTTTACAATACCTAGGACATGGAAGCAACCTAGATGTCCACTGGCAGTTGAATGGATAAGGAAGTGTGGTACATATGCACAATGGAATGTTACTCAGCTATTAAAAGAACACCTTTGAGTCAGTTCTAATGAGGTGGATGAAACTGGAACCTATTATACAGAGTGAAGTAAGTTAGAAAGAGAAACACTAATACAGTATATTAATGCATATATAGGGAATTTAGAAAGAAGGTAACAACAATCCTATATGCAAGGCAGCAAAAGAGACACAGATGTAAAGAACAGACTATTGGCCTATGTGGGAGAAGTCGAGGGTGAGATGATATGAGAGAATAGCATTGAAACATGTATATTACTGTATGTTAAATAGACGACCAGGACAAGTTCGATGCATGAAGCAGGGTACTCAAAGCCGGTCCTCTGGTACAACCCAGAGGGATGGGGTGGGGAGGGAGGTGGGAGGCGGTTCAGGAATTGGGGGTGCATGTGCACCCGTGGCAGATCCATGTCGATGTGTGGCCGGGGCCAACACAATGTTGTGATGTGATTGTCTGCTAATTAAAATAAATAATTTTTTTTTAAAAAGTTCTCAAAAAAGGTGGCTGTAGATGGCAAAATAAATATTTCATTTGATTTAAAACTGTGATGCTGATTAATAGGGTTTCCAATTTTATTTTTTGCTAGTAACATTTTGTCCACTCCTCCCATAAGTTTAAAAAAAGAAAAAATTGTGAGAGGGCACCAGGTGTTCATCAAGACATCAGTATATTCCTGGCTCATTTCATTTACTATTTCACAGAAAATGAGAGCTCAGGCAGTCCAGCCTCATTTTGCAAAAATTAAACAGGAAGAGCTGACTTTAATTGCTTTGCAAGTCTGCTATTGTTGAATGACTCGCATAGATGGGTTTGAAATTTATTGGCAAGCAGCTTGATTGTCAGAGCTTAATCTCCAGTTAACAGTTCTCTCTGTGTCTGTTCTGCATTCAGAGGGCCTCCCTCTGCTCAGATGAAAATGCACAGAAACCCCTGTTCTCTCAGTCTTTTCTAAGCAAAGAATGTCCCCAGTGCCAAGCCTATTTCTATATAATAGAAATGGCATTAAAAATCACTAAATGCATTTAACCCAACACAATGTGTATTTGTCTGTTAAGAATGATTTTTCAGTTACTTTTTACTCTCTTTGCTGTAAGAAAAGAGCATTGATGCCCATATGTTCACACAGTCATATGACAGAGATGAGGCTGCTGAGAAAAGGTAACAAGCAGGAAAATGTTTTTGGGAAAACTATTATGTACCTCTGGGAATATTCCATGGAAATGATATACCCAAGGATGAAAATCAGTACCCAGAACACTTTGAACACTCCACTCCAGACAAATTCTCCATCTATTTATTGTCAAATTGTCCTGATGTATATATATATGAAAGACAGGGAAGCCTGGCATGCTGCAGTCCATGGGGTCACAAAGAGTCAGACACAGCTTAGCATCTGAACAACAACAAAAACACATACATGAATTCTGTAAATAAACTGAATACAAAGGAATACCTTGGAAATTATAAGGATCCAGAAAATTTGTCTAAATCTAATCAAAATAATAAAAAAACAACATCAAGAAACTTCACAGAGTCAGAGCCCTTAAATGTGAATGAAATGAATGGATTGGGAAGAAAAAGACCGACAGTCACTGACAGTCTCTTGGGTAACAATTCTCTGTCAAATTGATACAGGTAATCAATCATTTCATTTTACATATCTCTTTCAAGGTTTCAAAGTAAGAATCAAATATATTTTTTGTACTCTAGCTACCTTACGTTATGAACACTATAAATGATCCTTGAAATCTGCCATGGAAAATTTGTCTGATTCCAGAGTATTAAGGTATCTGGTCCAGTTAAGTTAAATCAAGGAAGCAGAAAAACAATTAAAAAAAAATCACAACAAGAAGAAGAGATTGAGAAGGAGCTAGCTGGATCTTTGATTATTCAGTCCACTCTTCAAAATGTAGAGCATACATGATTAGTGTTTTTATCCTTGTGGATCTCCCCTTTTTTTCTTTCCAAATAACCTTCCTTTATAAAGTATCTTCATGTTTGCTCATGACTATTTGCATCCTGCCTTGTCATTTCATATCTTAGCAATCCCTTCCCTCACCTGTCCCCTGGTAATTACTATTCACACATACTGCTTCTTGTTAGTAATAACAATATGACTTTTAAATTAAAATTCATAATTATATAATTTTAGCAATTAGATCAAAACTCTGGACCAAAGATGGGTATTTAAAAGTAGGTGATTTTAGAGAGCTAGCATTGTTTTATAAATATCATATTATTAATTAAAAAAAAAAACAATGCTTTCTAACTTTTAATGTTACTGAGGTTACTAGAAAAGAAGGAAAAGAGAAAGAAACAGAAACCCAGGCAGGGAGGATTGGATGGAGACAGGAGGGACAAAGGCAGAAAGAGGAAAGAAAAAAGGGAAAAAAAAAAAGAGAGAAGGAAAGAAAGAAAAAATAAAGGAAGGAAGAAAATGACATAGGCACATGGCTATTCACTGTAGTATTATTTGTAATGTTAATGACTACTAGAACCCAAATACATATAAACAAGCTACTGATTGAAAAGGTTATAGTAAAACACATTAATATGGTGTTAGATAACCATATTAATATGGCAACGAACAAGTAAAAAGGAAATTTTATTTTTTTTTAATCTTTTTTTACAAGTGAAGTCCATATAATTTTGAGTAAAAAAACTAGTTTAAAGAATATTAAAAAGTTTAAAAGTTAAAAGTTTAAAGAATATTCATGATATTAAGAAAGAAGGAATATGAACATGTGTGCATGTATTTAAATCAAAAACTGAAAAATATGAAACAGATGGGATTAGGAAAGAATGAAAATAATATGAATATGTGTTTTATATAGTTTCAATTTTCTGATTTTGTAAATACTTACATAATTAGAGAACAAAAATTAAATTATAAAGAATAATAAAACAGTCAACACTTAAAACTAAAATATTATTAAATGGAATAAAAATAGCTGCATATCAAGTTGAAAGCCAAACATAATTACTTCAAAATTTTTAGAAAATATATTTTTAATTTGTATAAAATTTTAAAGGTTACTTTCCATTTACAGTTATTACAAAATATTGGCTATATCATATAATATTTTGACTGTACATTTATATGTGATAGCTTAAGAGAAAAGTTACAAATGTATCATTAACTGCTTGTAGTAATTTTATTGCTAGTATATCAATTTTTATTTTATATCTGTAAGAGGTATATTGAAAGACAATGTAAATATTTACTTATGTTTAGTATTGTTAAGTGGAGAAGGCAATGGCACCCCACTCCAGTACTCTTGCCTGGAAAATCCCATGGACGGAGGAGCCTGATAGGCTGTAGTCCATGGGGTCCCGAAGAGTCAGACATGACTGAGCGATTTCACTTTCACTTTTCACTGTTATGCTTTGGAGAAAGAAATGGCACCCCACTCCAGTCTTCTTGCCTGGAGACTCCCAGGGATGGGGTCACACAGAGTCGGACACAACTGATGTGACAGCAGTAGAAGTAATACTGTTAAGAACTGATTATTATCAAAGATTGACTTTAGCCATAGCAATACTTGAATACCTCAGGAAATAGGTGAAAACTATTGAAATAAGTCAAATTTTCTGAAAATGATCGTAGGGGCAAACAGCAAAGGAAGGAATATCTATACAAGAAAATCCATAATATTAATAATTACAATTATTATATATATTTAATATAAATACTATTAATAATTTGGTAGAAAAGCTATAATCTGTGGTATTATTATAGGCCATACTTCTTCTTCCCCATTCTCTCAGCCCACTGGGGTGGAGAATCCCCTCCAGATTGCTGCAGCAAATAACACATCCAGATCTCTCCCCTCAGTTCCTATCTGTGCAGCTCTCTTCCCCAGAGAGAAGCAGGACTTCAGCATTTTTCATCATGCTCCCATTGGCCTGTCATTGAAGCCATGTTCCTGACAAGAATAACTGAGAGTTGTAAGCTACCTTCTAATTAACCCTCACTCTTGGGATAGTGGCTCTCTTGGACACGACACACTAAGAATTCTGGGGCCCCAGTAGCCCTTGCCTGGCTCATTAATGTGGTGTTTCAACACCAGGAGAGACAAGGTGACAGGACTTTAGTCTCCTGGCCCCCTCCAACAAGTGTTCAGATCCAGGAGGGGGCGTGTCATTCCAGAGAAGTTGGTCATTATCCCCATCCTTGGCTCCTGAGCACATGAATGGAGGTCATAAGCAGGCAGACAAATAGCTCCTAATCTCTTTCCAAAGGAACTTATATCATTTGCAAAAGAACTTGGACATGCTTAAGCCTAAGGTTGTTCTTAAGAACAGTGGAGTTTGTTGTGAAAGCTAATTGGCAGATTTGCAGGTGTAATGAAGATCCATCCTAGAGTATAGACAGGCTAGTTTGTAGGAGAGACCTGAGGAATAAAATAGATGAGAGGAAACCTCCTGGGGTTAGAACAAATAATACTGACATAAGAAACTGCTGCTGCTGCTAAGTTGCTTCAGTCGTGTCCAGCTCTGTGCGACCCCAATCACGGCAGCCCACCAGGCTCTGCCGTCCCTGGGATTCTCCAGGCAAGAACACTGGAGTGGGTTGCCATTTCCTTCTCCAATGCATGAAAGTGAGAAGTGAAAGTGAAGTCGCTCAGTCGTGTCCGACTCTTCGTGACCCCATGGACAGCAGCCTACCAGGTTCCTCCGTCCATGAGATTTTCCAGGCAAGAGTACTGGAGTGGGGTGCCATTGCCTTCTCTGAACCTAAGAAACTATCCCTTCAGAAACCACAGTTTGATTAGTTTGTAGAGGAATTTATATCCCAGGATATTGTTGAAACAATAAAGCAGTCTGCTGTTAATTAGTGAAGTTTAACAGCTGGGAGGAATCAGAGAAAGAGTAGAAGAGTCTATCACAGTATCACAGTCATCCCAGGGGGACTGTGATATAGCTAAATATGCTCCTCCAAGAGCAGTATCAGAGACTTAACTCAGTTAAAAGGGACTATGCTTACTGAAATAATTCAGACAGAAAAAGACAAATACTCTAGGTTATCACTTATATGTGGAATCTAAAAAAATAAAGCAAATATGCATATAACCAAATAGAAACTGATTCACAGATAGACAGGACATGCTAGTGGTTATCAATGAGTCCAGGGAAGAGGGGAGGGGCAAGATAGGCATATGTGATTAAGAGATACAAGCTACTATGTATAAAATAAATAAAAAACAATGATATTTTGTAATATTTTTTTGACATTTTTACCTTTATTTGATGGCACAGAAATATAAAAGTCATACAACTTTCATTGAGCTCCTCCCTTCCCCCCAGAGAATTCATACAATTGCTTCTTAGGTCAGTACTCAGGCCTTTAAAAATTATCAGTTATATTTTGAAATATATCTACAATTACTCTGATAATGAGAACACTTTTAAAAACAATTCTTTTAAGAAACACCTTAAAATAATGTTGTGGCACATTAGGTTTCTTAAAGAAACAGCAAAAATGAAAAATAATGTTTA